>NC_089809.1:19469852-19799852 GCF_029633855.1 Hoplias malabaricus
AAAAAAAAAAATATCTCTTTAGGGCTTGTGACAGCTTCTACAGTGGTGCGTTCTTGATTCTTCTTCGGCTGTTAGAAAGGTTACTTTATGATTATCTTGATGTTGCAGCAGCACCTTCAGCTGATGATAAAGAAACCCATTTCTCATCAGTCTTATAATGGACTGTAGATTAAGGCAGGTTTAGGCCTTCAATGGTTCCTCTCTGAGAATGGGTGAAGCCGTTAGGGACCACTATATGTTCTGGTATTAGAACATCATATGATGAATAGTGTGGCCCCAAGGCCCTGGAGACAGATGGAGGAGGCTCACTAAATCCGCTAAAGCACTGCCAGAGCTTGACCCAGTAGGTGGGGCTCCAATCCAAGCCCTGAGCCCCATGCTTTTAGGGAGAAAAAAAAAAAGATGGTGGTACCTTTTACTGTATGTGGTGGGACCCTTAAAAGTATGTTGTAGGTCTTTAAGGTGAATAAATTTCATATTTATTTTGAACTGAAAAAAATGTTTACATTGTTTTTCTTTTTTAAGAAAGGAAGGTTTTGGAAACCTAACTTAATTAAACTTGCCTTTTGTAGAAGAGAATGTAATTTACATTCAAGGTGCACACTGGACTTTAAGGCCACTGCTGTAGGGAGTAGCTGTTGGTGGGAGCTTGGTGAGAATCACCTGGTGAAGGGGAAGCTTTAGTATTAAAGGCTGGAAGAGCGAGATAAAGAGACCGAAGTAAAGTTTCCTTACAGTGGGTCATAGATTTATTCACCACCCATCTATTTAAGCTTGTGGTCTCTGAGTCTCATAAAGCGATACACTTTACAATAACAAATTGTTTCCACATTTATATCCCCTTACTACCCACATTATGTTTAGTTCTTAAACTGTCACCCTTGGTGCTTCATCTTTGGGATTTCCAGCTCTGTGGTGATGTATGTATCCTTGACAGCTCCCAGTTCTGAGATGAAATCTACAGAGAGCAATGAAGCTCGTGGATCCTAAGCTGAGCTATAAGCTCTACTCCCAAAGTGACGCTATACTGAGCTGAGACAGATTGTGAACAATGGCAGAGGCAATATAACTACAGTTATTATACATGCCGACAAAGAGGGTGGTTGGAGTCTATGGGGGCAAAAAGGACAGGTGTAGGGGCTCGGCCCACCCCTGAGGACAATCTGAGATTATACACTCTATCCACAGATTAGAGTTTTCTCAGACATGATCAAAAACCTTGTTTGGTTGCCTTGTTCTTCTGTTTGAGAGGAAACAGCAGAGCACTTGACCCCGAACATCAGTGTTAAAAGCCTATTAAAAAATCATGCCATGTTCAGGCTTTAAATCTTTGATGATTCAACCAGGTTTTCCTCAATTTCCACACCAGGGGAGCGGCTCAGCTGAACTCCCCAACTGTGCCTGCACCCCCTACCACACACACACACACACACACACACACACACACACAAAAGAAAAGAAAATGTGTTCACCACTTAAACATTTGGATTTATATTGTGCCTTATTTTCTTTCACTTTCCTTTGACTATAACAGTTTTTTCAGACTGGCAGTAATCTGATCTACAGGCATATCCAGTATGAGCAGGGCACGTTCTCCACAGTCTGATTTGTGTGTTCACGTGGCATTAACATGCATCTGGTCTAATCCTATCACACGTGACTGCCAAACCTCACAGCTGTTTACACTTGGAGTTAGGAATGTGTCTACTTTATTATTTAAAATTTTCGAATTCACAATTTAAAACCGCTGTGATGGTATTTATTGTTTCTAGTAGGACTAAAACATGTTGCCCATTGCTCCATGGCACAGCTTTCTAGGTCAATTTATCAATGAACAGGACAGGAAACACCAAATGAGACTAAGGAAATGACATGCTCGATAAAGCTGTACTTCAATGCTGTCAAGGACACATCCGGAGACATTTCTGTTTACAAACTACAGACGTGATGTGGACTGATGTGTCCCAAACCACCTCCAAATGTTTTATTTATTTATTTATTTATTTATTTATTTATTTATTTTGAGTGATCAGACTACAGATCATCTGAGAATGTTGTTATTCAGCTGGTTTCAAGGTGAAATTGTGCCTATTTTACTAACAGACGGTTCCTAAATTGTGTACAAATTATAATTGGCATCTGTAAAAAGTGTACTTGAGAGGCATAGTGGTGCAGCAGGTAGTGTCTCTGTCTCTCAGTTTAAGGGTTCTGGGTTTTTGGGTTTGAGTCCTATCTCGAGAGGCTAGAAGGTGTATGGTGTGTTCTCCCTGTGTCTGTGTGGGTTTCCTCCAAGTGCTCCCTCAGTCCCAAAACACATACAGGTAAGAGGGTTTTTAAGCCTTTAAAATGTTTGTAATGCTCACACACCTCTTAAAAATTAATAATAATAAATAAATGACACAGTTCTTTAATAAACCAAAACTGGATATTTTGTGGCATTGCTTTAAAAAAGCCTTTTTATCACATTTACTTTTGAGTGTAAATCTAAACTTGACCCTAAAGATAAACGAAAATGTCCAAAAGTTTAAAACAACAATCCTCCCATGGTCCAAAAACACACGTTGATAGGTGGATTGGTGACTCAAAAGTGTCCGTAGGTGTGAGTGTGTGTGTGTGTATGTGTGTTGCTCTGTGAAAGACTGGTGCCCCCTCCAGGGTGTATTCCTGCCTTGCACCCAGTGATTCCGGGTAGGCTCTGGACCCACTGCAACCCTGAACTGGATAAACGGTTACAAGCAATGAATGAATGAATATCAGAAATAAGGGGACACTGGGTCAAGCACTTGCTCATGCACTAGGCTTACAATCATGTTCTGCATCCACATTATAAACAACACATTGAATATGCAGCCGTATATTGCTTTTACAAGACAAATGGTCATCACTGCTGAATAATCTTGGACACGTTGCCAAACACTTGCCAGTGGTGTGATTTCTGGTGCTCTGTAAAAGTGAATCGTTAGATAAAATAAAAGTGCTTCTTTAATTCATCACAGCCAAAATGTCTCTCAGTTCAGCTAATCACTCTAAGTGTACATTTCTGTGATTCAGGGGCGTTCCAGTCATTAATGAACCTTGGCGTGATAAACTGAGGACGCTGTTTAAGGTGACTCTGTTTATGGGACACTTTGTGTGAACAGTCTGTTTGTCCTCATTATAGAGTTTTTTTTTCTGATGTTTTGCTCTGTTCTTTTATCTAGCAAAGTTCTGTCACTCCTTGCTCTGTTTCTTACTTGTATTTCACTGTCATTCTCAGCCATACCTTTAATCCTAGTGACAGATTATATTCCTGGGCTGCTCGGGGTGTTAGTGGTTGTGTTGTTTTTCAAAGTTCTGCCCTAGATGTAGATATCTTATCAAACGGTGAGTGGACAGAAAGTTGACAGACGTGTATATTATAACATCGCAGACTGGAAGGTGTCACATCAGTATCACACTCTGAGCTGTTGCTCTTTCTTCTTTATCTGGACCCTCCGCAGGCTACAGATATTACATAGAACCTTGATAGGAACTACTGATATTTTTCATTTGGAATCTATAACAAATCAGCAACACCAGATCTTGTGTAGATACTGTGGGACCGAATGCTAACACACATTGCACTCCGCAGCAGCAGAACGTCACTCTAACTCTGTGTTCACACTTGCAGTGACAGGTTGCTCATGATGCCCTGCGTTGCTCTCCTGTGGCTGTGTTCAGGGCCACTCATGCTGTTGCTTGTGTGTTTGCAGTGCTCAGCTTGTGTCTCAGTACATGTGCAAAGATGCATCAAACAGAATAGGAGGAGATGAACCAGCAGCTGGGAGCAGGCATGGCTGTAAGGTTAAAGAGAGGGGCTTGGGACCGGAAGGTTGATGGTTTGATCCCCAGAACTCACAGAAAAAAAACAATAGTAAATGGGGGAGTGGCAAGTAAAAGAATAGTGCTTTATTCTGCATCAGTCTCCATGGCAGAAGCATCACTGACCAAGACCCCTGAACTCCGACTGCTCCCCAGGTGCAGTGGCTAGCAGCCTGCTACTGCCCTGTGTGTTTGTGTTTAAAAGAAAAAAAAAGCTCACTAGTGTGTTTTTGTGTGTTAATACCTTCATTAAATGCAGAGGACTCAATTTCCCAAAGGGGATTAAAGGAACTGTCTACAATTATGGGGAAATGCAGCTCTCTCTGGTTGTTAAGGTTCAGAAGATATGCATCTTTTATGGTGGGACTATGTGCTTGAAGGGAGAGAAGGGAGGAAAAAAAACACTGTGTTTGTATGTGGCTAAGGTGGAACTTTTCCGTTGGTAATGCATTTAAGCCTCTGGAGACATTTCCACCTTAAAAGATACAATACAACACAAACAAGCAAACATTACCCACCAATAGAGCAGTACTGGGGCAATATCCTCGCTCATTTTTGTTAGTGCTTTTCATTGTTTGGAGTTCTCTCCATTGTCTAACAATATTCTAGATGCCTCTGCCATTTGCAAATGCAAAGGGGCATTTGACAAGTTTTGAGTGCACAGTCTGTAGAGCAGCAAATGGTGAGGAAACAGCTTCTGAATTTTACAAAAAAAAGTGTTTTTTGCTGCTTCTTCTTCCTCTTCTAAATTCAGTTTGTGGCTGACATTTTGCTTGCCATCTGCCACCAAACCACACCTACAAATCTGCTGTCACAGGACACGACTGATGGCCTATTACACTGTTGCCTTCTAACTGATAATGAAGTTTAGCATGTCCAGCGCAAAGCACGGGCTAGGGTTTCCTTGTCTCTTTCTTCCTATATATATATATATATATATATATATATATATATATATTTTTTTTTTTTTTTTTAAACATGTATTTATTTATTATTGACATTGACATAGTGTTGTTACTAGTGGGATAGCATGAACACAAATGCAATGAGAGGTGTTTTTTGTTTGTTTGTTTTTTAAATAAATGACAGGATAGCTGTAAAAAAGGTTTATCTTATACATTACGTAATTATTGTCCTACTGATAAATATAAGCAATGTAGCAAAACAAAAGCTGAAATTAACAGTTGGAAATATGCAGAATATGTTGTAGGGGCAGTTTCAAGTATCTACTTTATTTTGATGACGCCTCCATATTCAGTGTGTTCAGAATTATTATGCATATTTTTCTGTCTTTTTTTTTATTTTGTGAATACATCCTTTGATAAATGAGCAACTCTGCTGCAAATTAATTTCTAATTAGCCCGTATTTAATATCTTATATTTAGCTTCTTTTTGCTGTTTTAGTTAATCAACTCATTCTTTGCACACACTGATTGTTGGTGTTCACTTATGACACTAAGCTTAAGAATGTGCAGCAAAACAGAACTTACACCAGATAAAAATAAGTTAAAGCTGTGTTTTAAGACACCTGAAAATGGTCAGAATAATAGTGAACTCATGTGGAACTCAACTTTCAGTAACTTAAAGCCTGGGATCGCAGAAGAATCAAAAGAGAAGCTACATAAACACTTACGTCAACCAGCAGGAAATGGCTGCATATTGTGGACTAGGAGTAAAGAAATGCAGAAAACAACTTGCTGTCAAGTTTTAAATGTGTCCCAGATGAAAATAAATCCCCTGATATACAAGGAAAAACATAGAGGAATGAGGATAAAGTAGGCCAAAAAATACACAAAGACTGCCTTCTGAAAGATATATTTACTGGCAAGTGCCTTTGCATCATTAGAGGGACATGATGGAAGTGTTGGGACCTGAATTCACAATCTAAGCCAATCTGGAGTCAACAAGGCAATGGTGGGGTCATGTTCTGGGTCAGTGTCATTGCATTTATTTGCCTTTTACTTGCATAAAATTAAGTGAAAATCAGAGATCTACTGCCATTTCTAGGACCACCATGGTGAAAGGGTTTCAATGCACAAGGAAAACATTCATGTTTATGCAAGACAATGCCCCATTCCATGATGCAGATTACGCCCATGACTGGTTTGAGAAAAAGGGTTTTGTCGAAGGGTGGATTATGGATTATGAACCCTATTCAAATTGTATGTGCAGTTCTAAAGCAGCACCTTTTGTTAGTTGGACATCAATACTAGTGTAATGATGCTCTCTGGATTGGATTCAGCGATGCTTCAAACACTATCAGCAAAAACTTTAAGGACATAAAGGGATCCTACATAGGCAGATAGAACAGTGTATTAAAACTTAGAAACCCATTGATGTCACTTTTGTTGTACACTGATATACTCAATATATCTGTAAATACAAAAATAAGAGGCTACACTCAAGGCTGATTTAAACAGAAATTTCACAACAGGAAGTTGTTCTGTAGAGTTATTCAAACAGAAGTAATGAAATTTGCCTTGTGTGAATACAACAATATTTATCTAGAACAAACTGCATCTATACTGTTAAGTTTTGTTGTGTTGATAAAGGTTGTCAAAGGGAGGCTACCAGCAGTTATCCTGCTGCTGCTGATGATGATGTGTTTGCATGATTTGTCTTATTTTCATGCTACATTCTTCGTACATTTTGATAAAATTGAGCCAATTTGTGTATTCATAATGCTTTATAAATGCATTTATAAGGTGTTATAATGCATGCATACAATTTTACTATGTTTACACATTCATTTCCCAGTAACTTTCTTGTTGCTTCTTTTTACTGATGCTTTGTGCCTTGCAACAGATTCAGATTCAGATTCAATTTATTGTCACATACAAAGTTATACAAGTACAACATTGCAGCGAAATGATTTTCCGTCTGTCCACTCGCCCAACAGGGGTTAGGTCTGTGCAACAGACGCGACGGCAGCAGATGCACCGTGCCATCTTACAACAGCAAGGCATAGCAACAAAATCTAAAATAATTTAGTACTTGTATGATGAAAAGAAGCAAAGCAGATATTCATAACATTGTACACGCTACAAATAAGTCTCCCCTCCCCCTTTTCCTTTAATGATAACTATCAAACCAGCTCCCATCCTCTGATGGCACTGTTTCACTATCCACACAACCTGTCTGTCATGTACCCGAAGAATAAATCATGCTGTAAACTGTTCACGGCAGAAGGTTATTTTAAGATTTTGTTTTCCTTTGGGAAAAGAAAATCCTGCCATTTCTGACATTTTTGAACATTTTTGGGTCAGGGTTAGTGTTTAGAGTAATGTTCCTCACTGGAGAGGCATTAGAAATAAACCTGTATACCAACAAAGCTCAAAATATTTTTAGGACACATTATATGAATCCTGGGAATAGTATTATATTCAAATAAGTGGTAATCCACTCTGAGAACAGGCTGGGTGTAGTGGTCACTGACTTAAGTGTCATTGTACAAGTGCAACAAGAGTCACAGTGCCCTGCCAGGCTACATTACTAATAAATAAAGTTACAAACACTAAGCTGCATAAAAGGCTTTAAAAAGTTGGTTTCTATATGTACAGTCTTGTGCGGGTGTGAGGAGAATCACAGATGTTGATGTGTGAGGTAGTAGTAAAGTCTTGCTCAGGACTAGGCTCCATGACAGGAGTGATAGTGACAGTGCGGCCAGTAAACAGTGACATGTAAACAATAAGCAGCAACAGCACAGGGTGCACAGTGTACCATTAAGTGTGAACATGCTGTAATTACATGGAAGCCATGCTGTTAAACAGGAGTGTGTGATTTTTATAAAGGTCAGGTTTCATCTCACATTATAACATTTAATAAGATCACTGTAATCAATAACAAGGTTCGATCCTACAGTGTTCTTATGAACCCATGTAAATTGTTCAGAATTTAAGTCTATTACTAGTTAAATACAAATATAAATACATAAATACATATAAAAATGGCACTATATTCAGGTTTAGCCCTAACATACCTATAAGATTGATTTGTACTTTCATCTGAATGGGAATCAAAGCTAAGCATTCGAGAAATTCTCATTAAAAATCAACCTGTTCATTTCTGAGGCCCTGTAAATCAACAGGATAATTCCCCAATGAGAATGGCAGCTATGCAGTTAAAATGTAAAACTCATGAATAGTAAGACCTTAGATAACAATGTTTATCATTCTTATTCACGTGTGCCTCACTAATGTGGATACGCTTAAACACAAACTACGTACTTATATCATAGTGAACATCATAGTGAGAAGTAACTCAAGCAAACTCTGATCACTGACACCTGAAAGAAAAGTGGATCCTCATTTTTCCTGCCATGAATAAGATTAGGTTTCCAATAGCATTGCCTTGGTTTTGAATTTTGATTATTGTTTAAAATAATAACAAAGCATAAAATAGTCATTAGTAAACTTACCTTTTTACATCGGATCTTCTCTGTGTAGTGCTATCGGTTAATCAGTAAGTGAATAAAAATGTAAAATGGCTTTTTGTAAAACAGATTTAGATTATTATTTAAAATATAGTTACATTATTGTGAAATATTCATGTTTCCCCCACATTTGATTTGGTTTCATTAGTATTTTATATGATTAGAATTACAAATAATTGCCTAACAATGTATTATGTAATGGATATTTTAATGGATTTGTGAAGTGTTACAGAATAAAGTAATCATAGGAAGTTTTACCCTATTTTTTTTCTCTTTTCTTTTTTTTCCCCCATCCAAACCTTGAGTGCCGATAATTATGGAGCCGACTGTGTAGTGGATCTAGCAATTTTCAGAGTAAATCCCTGGTTGCATCTAAACTTTATGCTCTTTAGTGTTTGAAGGCTGTGTCACTGCCTCTAACCAGGAAATCATGTTATGATCAGTGAATCTGTGCAGATTGGCATAAAATGTGTGAGATGAAAGCACTCTAGCTGTTGCCCACAAAGAGGGATAATTAATTGGTTGAAAAGAAAGTGATGTCAAGTAGATGATGATTGCACAATGAAAGAACATAATGACACATTTGTGAAGATAATCACATAAGCTGCAGTGTCAGTAATGCCTGGCTTTTCATGGGGTCACTGTACAAGTAGATGGTGTTTGAAGCAATTGTATGATTTCATCATGCGATTGACAAAAAATGAAACAAGATAATTGTAAACATTAGCATTTTTACTCTTTGTTTATCAGTGTGATCACTGCAGTGCTGTTAAGGAACAGAATAGATTCTCTTAAGAGTTTTTATTTTAAAAAATAAGTAGATATTTTGCAGGTTTTTATGGTGGCTGAAATATGATCTCACAGACCTTGTATTGCTTAGGACAGCCAGATGGAAACTGTTATTGCTTGTACCATTATTTGCAACAAAACACTAAATGTCTTTTGGTGAGGTCCTGGGTGTGAAGACATGTTCAGCTTGGTCTGTCTGCACAGACTGCAGTGCACTTGAGGAGAATATCAAAAGCTTCTTCTGGAGGCTACTTTAAGTCTGAGGGTGAAGATCTTGCCAACTAGCAGTGTGCAAGTTTAAAGTCCAACACACAAACGAGCACAGTGTTTACTTATCTCTTAATTTTCCCTGTGTATTGAAGAAAGCCATTTAGATTGAAGTTTTAGTCAAGTTCACATTGCGAGGTTACTTTCAGAGTCAGGTTATAAATATCAAACATTTAATATGATCCAACTGGTTTAAACTCTAAATTGGAGTCTGTTTACCTACTAAAGCACCCACTAACACTGGGTTTGCAGACCAGATCCAGTCAGCTCAGATTAAGCCCAATTAAATAGGGCCAAAAATCTGATATAAAAAAAAAAAAACTCTGTAGTCAATCTTTGCTTAACACATGGCTCTCCATGAGATTTGTTTACAAACAGATGGTATCAAAATCATTAGAATGATTCCATCAAACAAATGACAACAAATCATCCTAAGCCTATGGTAAACATGAATGTTTTCTGACTACTCCAGCACTGTAGCTCTGTATAGGGAACAGGACAGATCCCAAACTAATAAGCTGCTGTGAGGAAACTTGTTCAGTCTACCTGTTTCCAAAGCTGCCAAATTGTTTGTATTCCAAGCCAAACGCAGCACACGGTCTGATTGATAGACCAAAGAAGGGTTCTGACTTGCATGTCTGATGTCTTGCAGCTAGCATGTCTGACAGGACAAAGTGCCACAATAACACACCGGTGTTAAACTGTCTCAGATGTGCTGGTTTCTGTGATGGTGATGAGCTTGCTAAAGCTGCTTGTGTCAGTGGTCTGGCCATATCAGCAAAGCTAAAATTTGATGAATTTGTGGATACCATCACTGTGGTTTTGCCTAGAGCGACTGGCAAGTGAACTGCGTTGCTATAGAAACTACAATTCATATTTGCTTCAGACAGTCTCATCAAATACATATATCTTTTTTCTATTTCTAGAATTATCATAAGTTTAAAAAGTTACTAAAAAAGGTGAAAAAAGGTGTACACAATGGCTCTATAACAGACCTTTACATCATTATTATTTGTGTAGCACTGTAGCCTTTGATAACCTTGAGCAAAACTACTTTACTAAAGACTGAGGCTTTCAGACATTTTTAATAAGGATGTCTTTAGCAGCAACTTGTTTAAAGTGCAATACTGGGGAAGACCACAAAAACTGTCACCATCTGATAAACTCATGCTTCAGGTCTGAAAAGTGCACATATTTCTATCCATCTTTTCATTGTGAGAGGGCCACTCCTTACTGTGAGTCTGTAAAGACATGTAGCTGTCACCAAGCTGTTACTGAGAAAAGGAAATGGACAAGAAAGAAGAAAACTAGAAGCTGGCCATCTGAGATGTTGACTTCCCTGCGTTCATGGTTATCAACTGAAACAGCAGAAGACACCCTGTCGTCTGTCCAGCGGATGCTGAAAAACCACTGTGGTGTAAGCGGAGTGGACACACAGCGTTCCCACGTCCCACTGACAGATTGAACTTTGTGCTGGTCCTGTGGGACAGCTCCTCTGCCCACTGCACCGTCTCAGAGGCAGCACTTCCTGACAGGCACCGCTTTACCTGCCATACCCTCTCAGCTCTGAGGAAATGTTCCGGCAGACGGGTGATGGATCTGTGGGCTGTGCTCTACTCTTTCTGCTCTCTGAGCCCCTGAGAAGGTGGGGGGGGGGGGATGTCATAATGCATCAGACCCCGTTTTTCCTCACTGTATAGTTTTAGCTCTGCTCTCCAGTCAAGGGTCAGCATTCACAGTCTAGTCCATGAAGCTAATTATTCAATAAATAAAAAAGTAAGGTTATTCAAATCTCCCCTCCAGGGTGTATTCCCGCCTTGCGCCCGATGATTCCAGGTAGGCTCGGGACCCCCCGCGACCCTAAATTGGATAAGCGGTTACAGATAATGAATGGATGGATGGTTATTCAAATCATATCATTTTAAAGGTGTGTTCTTTAACTTAGTTCATGTAATGCTGCCAAAGTGCTCTTCTTCTATTGGTTGAAAATGTAACCTTGCTTCACTTGGTCTAGGAATGTTATTCCATGCTGATTGTAAACAGCAAGTTCAGTGCCAGAAGTTGGTTGCATTTTCTGCTTCATGCAATTCAAGTAATCCAAATTGCAAAATTTTATGTCCAGCTTCATTGAGTGTATTTACATGCACTTAATAAGCCAATAACTGCACAAAAACAGATTTTGTGAGTAATCTGATGAACAAGTTTATATGGACTTGGGAAACAAGATAATGGGAGAATACTGAGTTTACATGAGTCCAGCAATAATCAGGATGTTTTTTTTTCTTCGCAGCAACCAATATGACAGAAAGCAGAAAATAGATTTTTTTTAATCTTATTATTATATATTTTTTTATTTCCAATATTGCGCCATGCTCTGCACATAGTTTCCTCTAAACTTCTTGGACGCAGCCTGTCCCTACATTACACACAGAGACCCGAGCTGCTGGACACGTTTTCATGTTAAGCACTGTTGGGTGCGAGTGGTACTTAAAGAATCTTCAGAAACAGGGTGGGTCTAGAACTTCAGAATGTGTCTGAGACAACTGTAAACTGTTTGATAAGGTTCGCACACATGAGCATTCTGAGAAATCCAAAAGAAATTGGGATGCGCACTGAGAAATCAGTGAGACTGAGCATAAAGTCCAGCTCTCAATCAGATTTCTTAATTGGATTTTAGACAGTACGCCGATATCAGAAATTATATTTGGAGCATTCGTTTACCTGGCCACTTAAATAATCAGATAACTGCCGAATACTGATTAAGAATGGTTTATTAAGTGCATATAAACCAGCTCATTTTCTGATAAATATCTTGATTATTTTTCACGTCAGGAAAAAAGAGCCTTGCTTCAAAACCAGAAAGAAACCCTGCTTAAAAAAAGCCAAATGATGCCCTTGGAAGAACTTCTCACTGTAGGAGCTGAGCTCAATCTGGCGGTCAGCTCTCAGGGAAGGGTGAGCGGATGGAGGCTAAAGAGTTTCTGGCAGCTCGGGAAAGACTCCTGATTGGCCCGCTTGTGTGTGTGGACACCAGCAGCAGCATGGTTCATGAACTTCATTATGATCATCAGTTCAAAGAGATGGCAACTCAGAGTGCAGAGCATCTCCAGTCAGAAATGTGCAACAGTGGCCTTAAAAGGTCATATGCCAGCAGAGATTAAAATAGACTCTTACACTTTTACATTATTATCTGCTCTGGTTATTATCTCCAATGAGCACTGAGAGCGGTCACCTGTCACTGATGAGGTCAGCTGATGGCGCTTTGCTTAGAATGAGACGTGTTATCATAAATTAGTTACAAGCAGATTCAGCTCATGGGAGACCTTGTTCCATCAGGATTTACCTAGTCTGATTACACATAGTAATGTGTATCTTTTAAAATAACTTTTGTATTGATAAAATCATCTTCTAATTATAAGAATAATGGTAATTGAATCCTGCTATGGTACACTGATATAACTATGGCTTAAGCATATTATAGATGATGCAGGCTGCCATGAGTTTACACAAGTTACATCTAGATATGTAATACTAAACTAACACTTGACTAAAAGGCTGTGTAAACATTAGAATAACTGATAATTCATTCATTCATTCATTCATTATCTGTAACCACTTATCCAATTCAGGGTGGCGGTGGGTCCAGAGCCTACCTGGCAAAGCGGGATTACACCCTGGAGGGGGCGCCAGTCCTTCACAGGGCAACACAGACACACACACACATTCGGACACTTTTGAGTTGCCAATCCACCTACTAACGTGTGTTTTTGGACTGTGGGAGGAAACTGGAGCACCCGGAAGAAACCCACGCGGACACGGGGATAACACACCAACTCCTCACAGACAGTCACCCGGAGCGGGAATCGAACCCACAACCTCCAGGTCCCTGGAGCTGTGTGTCTACCTGCTGCGCCACCGTGCCGCCACCAGAGTAAAATTCCGTAAACTAACCTAAGTTATCTGAATGCATTATGAACAGTAATGATAAAACAGCCACAGAATCTTAAACTTAGTAAAGGTGGTGATAAAGATCAGCCCAGGTATCTGCAACATTTGTATTTTGTGATTGCTACATATTTATAGCCAATATCTAACTAGATATCTATTTAAAAGTGACATTTGCTATTTAAACAATTTAAAAAAAACACTTTCTATAAAATTTAGAGGAGGTTTCCTCAGCATTTGCTCCAGTCTGTCTGCATGCTCAAAACTAGTCTAATGTGTTTATTAAGCCCTAGTGTCTGTAAATGCCTAAGAAAAAAATTCTAATTGATTCTAAATTCTAATCTAATACTAAGTTTTCTCTCTCTCTCTCTCTCTGCAGAGTAAAGGAACCTGGAGTGTTTTTGAAAATGGAGAGATCTCCAAACTCCAAAGCATGTAACAAGATGAGGATATTGCTATATTTCTGCACCATTGATAGGTAATTGGCACGTTGTTGGTAAGTGCCTCCAATTCTCGGTCATGGTGCTTCCAGCCAGAGATACAATGGAGAGTCAGGTAAGTAACAATGCTAGTTCATGTTTCTTTTTGCAACAGCGCACCACAGTTGAGTGACAGCAACAAATCAGTGTTCTGATTGGTTAAACAAACCTTGCAATCTGATTGGTCCAGCCATTGGTCCATGAATTGTCTGTCAAAACAGGGTCAAAAATCCACAGCTGCAAAAAGAGATTCACACAAGCAACAGAGAAGATAAATGTGTGGATTTTTTCCACCACATTGAAAAACTCCCACTGTCACATTTGAGAGATATTGATTCACACATTCACAACATTTGATTTACAAAGGCAAATCTTTTCTACACATTTAAAAATAATTTCTATACATTACAAATAATGTTTCCACATTTGTGAATTTGAATTATTATCTTTTTTGTTGTTTTATATTTGAGCATTCCAATACATTTGTGGATTTGAATTTTACGTGTATGTATTGATCAAACACAGTTATAAATTCAGTTACATCTGTGAGTGTTATTTTAAAATCTCAAAATCTTTTTGACCCTTTTTTGACTTCATACATACCACTTAAGGTGAAAATGTCTCCAAATTGGAGAGATGGCTAAATGCATTACAGCAAAACAGAACATCTTAAGTTACATATAAGTTTCTGTGGTCAAACAGTGAATAGAAACTTACACACAAGTTAAATATCACCCTTCAAACATATCATTCCAACTTAAAAGACACAGAGTTTCTGAGTGTAAACACCCAGAGAGAACAGCGTTTCCCCACAATTGTGGACATCCCTTATAAATGATCTTATTCTGTTTGCACAAATGCACAGTCCATTCCTCAAATACCTGCACATTGCAGTGTTTTAGTATAAATGGCCTTGTTTCATTGTATCAGTACCTTTGGAATAAATGTAAAATGTGCTATATGCTGATGGGCGTAGAGATATATTTCTATGCTTTTTGTAAGTGACTGTACAGTAAAATCTTAGAAGCTGGCTGTATTTCCTCCTTCTTGAAAAGCAAGCAACCCCAATTAAAATGTATACCTTCACTAAATGTAAAGTCTGATTCCTTACCCTTTTTCTATGTAGAAAGTTTGCTTCTGCAGCTATATTTTGCTTGCTGCAAAAAATGTTTTAAATAAGTATAACTTATATTTTTTTCATAATTTGAGATCTTGTGACTATATGTATTTTCAGTCACCAATATATATTTTTTTCCACATTAATATCAATATTTGCACTATAAGATGAGAATTAGATATTTTCTAAATGGTTTAATCAACATGCATTACGCTTAAATAACTCTATACACACAAAAACCAGGGTTAAACCTTTTAAAGACTGTAGGGTAGGCCTGGGCAATAAAACAGTGGTAAAATGCATCACTATAGAGACATCATCAGTAATGATTAAAAGTATGTTCAATAAAGATAATATGAAATGCCAGGAAACACAACAAATGCAACCTTTATGAACAAACCTCAAACATGCTCCTGCCCTGACTCTTAAACAGCCGATCATATTATTCAACATGCTATGACTCTCACTCAAAAAGCCAATCGTTTAACAGATTAATCCCTTGGTTGCATCATGGACCTGAAACCAGCAGAAACAGCATGAGTGAGGAAGAGTGCAGAAGCTGAGGATATTAGGATAGTCAGCTTGCAAGGATAGCAATGTTTTAAGAAAAAAATAGTGCAGGATAACCGTTCTAACCGAGTGGTAAGACAAGTACACTAAAATCAGAGTGAGGCTTTCTTACTCACAAATTTGAATTCAAGCACTGTCCAGTGCTTGGGTTGTTGTTATATATATATATATATATATATATATATATATATATATATATATATATATATATCTCAAAGTTGACATGTTTGTTTACTGAATGTCTCTTAATGACCTCAAGTTGATTTTAACGGCTTTCTTTTTTGGGTTGAAATATTTACCTGTTTGCTTTGAAGGAAAAGGTAGTTACATTTAAAATAGTTTTAAGTTCAGTATTTTCTCCTGTTCTTTATTATTATGAATAAATATAGTTATCAATGTATAATTAAGTGAAATATTTTATTGTGCTATGTGATGTTTCAGCTAAACTGCCCAGCCCTACTCTATGGTATTCAAAGATATGCCAAGAAATGACAAGTACAAATTTTGGCTTTTTGGACACTATACAATGTGGGAGTAATTTACCTGAGTTTGATATAAGGGGTTCAGGTTCATCTCCTGTTTCTCACCGGTTTAAATGATTTTATTTATTTATGAATATGCATTAAGTCCCCAACTTTATCTCCCCTCACTCCTCCTCCACTTGGATGCAGCTTGACAGCCCCAAATTGACAGGATTGGTTCCCTATGTTTATGATGTCAAAAACCTTGACTGTCTTAATCTTACGCACACTGCACTTTCTAAGTGAAATGCTCAGCTATGGTGTTGAACTTATTTGACTTGTTGACTTATTTTATTGTATATATATATATATATATATATATATATATATATATATATATATATATATATACTTTTACTTATTATATCTTCAAAAAGTGAACTTAGGTAACTTTTAATTGAATTTTAATTGAAGCAATGAAGTCCAGAATTTTTTTTTTTCCTTTTTTTTTAGGCAAATCATTAAGAACATATTCTTATTTACAATGGCAGCCCGGCCGATTGATTTAACTTAAACATATAACAACGTAATGCTGTCAATTATAAAAGTATTATATAACCTTAGATAATAGTGAACTCATACTCTAACATAAACTATAGTGTTTGAACATTACAGAACTACTTAACAAATTATGCAGTGTATTTATAATTGGAAGCAGTCCAAAGACACCCAGGCACATTAAGATTGTACTATGCTTTTTAAAGGTACAGTAGGTCAATTTTACCAACAAAAAGTAGCAAAATGTTTTAATGAAACTGATTATTTATATATTTATTTTATGAAGTGCAACTTTATAAAAACATACACTTTATTAAAACAAAAAACAAAACATTATGCTCCTTCACAAAAGGGCAGCTACATTTGAAAAAATCTATGTAATAATTTTACCTTAAAATTACAGCTTTGAAATTGTGGTGCGTTAGTGACCTTTAAGAGGGAGAATAGAGCTTCTGTCTTTGAGCTCAGCACTGCAGAAATATTCTGAAGGAGGGTAGGGTATTGACTGGGTGTGTTTTGACTGTCTTTAAAGTGGAAATAGCTAAGCCACTATTGGAAAGGATTGAAAATCAAACATCCACAGTGGTGAGGAATGATTTTATTGAGGAATGATTTGATTTTTTTTTTTAAACATCAGCTCTATTCTCTATTCCCTAGTCCTGGACAAAAGACCATGTGTTCACTACTGGATTTACAGTTGTACCTTTTGTACAGTTTACAGTTTGTAATGTCACTGGTCACATTACAATTGACATTAAATTGGAAATACATACACGTCCTCTCAAACTCACTTCTGCACATCTTATGCAATTTTAAATCTCTGGGAACATTACACATAAGTCTCAAGTTATGGCATTTCTTGTTGTGTGCAATGAGGGTGTGAGTGCTGAATATTGAAATTTTCCAATTGCTGATGATAACATCTGTGCTTATATTTAATTTCTGGAAAACTTCACTTCTGACATTGGGTTCTTGAAAAGTACTATATGAATTAAATGTATTATTATTATTTTGAAAACAAAGTGTGTATAATATTATATAGTACATACTATTAATATTTGCATTATATATTACAATAATAATTTATAAAGCAATTCTACAAGTGTCATTTGTTACCAGTAACAGGCAACAACAGACTGATAGGTTTGTTTATTTAAACATTGATTTTTTTTTTCCACACACATCTGGACAGGGCCAGCTGCTTTATAAATTTTTTTATAGTTATAGATCTGTATGTAGAGCTCTGCTTTAAATCTCCCTCTCATGTTAATGTGCTTAATCAACTGTTAATAGAACCCTTGTGTAAAGTTAAGTGATACGTGTAGAGTTAAAAGTCCCAGTGGTGTATATTAGCTCTCATAGAACCATCTTGCTTCAATTACATTTGCTTACTTGAAATGAGCTATTGGATAATCAACTTCATTTTCAGCACACGTTAGCCAATGACCAGCAGTTGTGTGTTGCGATGTGTAGAAAAATCCAGATTTAAGTGTGACCCTTTTAGAGGACTTGGTACTTAGTTCTGTTCAATTCCAAAAATGTCATTTGATCAGGAATGTTCAAGTAGTATTGCATGTGTGCAGCTGAATTGATTATTTCTCCTGCTGTCGGTGTGAGTGATTCAGTGTGTGGCAGATTGCAGCTGGAGTTGTGGATCATACTCAGTTTATGGGAGGGTGACTGTTATGTCTGATGCAGATGTGGTGGGACACACTACTTATTTTAATCCCACTGAGCTCAAGTGAACATGTTAAATGGAGGTAACAGCAAGTTGTGGCTGTAGGAAACTGCCTTGGCTGAGGTACACAGGCTTCCCTAGGAGAATGTGCAGTGCACTGCAGAAACTGTGAACGGCGTGGAGGGTATCCGCGAGCACTTCATGTGGTTTTATTTACACTCATGAGAAAAGCGCTTCGGTTTGAATATATGTATGAACATCACATACCTCATCCAGTGCTTCTCAAATTATTGCCTGCTCTTCAGCATCACTCATCCAAGTCTGACATGCTTCTCAGGGCCTAGTTTACTTTCAGCAGCATGGGCCGGGGAAATCGAAAGTGATGTGGCAGCTTTTCAATTTATAACCTCACTTTGACAGCCGTTGTCTTTCCACAGTAAAGTCGCAATGCTCAACTCTGTCAGAAGCCAATAGACTGTCATCTTTATTCTTAGCTGGGGTGTATAGCTGGAGCATGGCTTGTTGTCAAACCATCAGGAATGTGGAGAGGCCTTTGCTCCCAGGCAGAACAACCGGTTAAACAGGGATATACAGCGTGTACTTTGGGATTATTATCAAAGGTGGAACATTGTCATTTAAACATGAGATGATGACATGCAGGCTGATTGGGGTTTTGCAAGCGGATCAAACCATCCATCCACACCAGTGACAGCCTAAGTCTGGAGTTTTGTTTGCATAGAAGTACAACTGAGAAAACTGTGGAAATTTGGAACCAGAAATCATCGTCCTGTCGCTCTGTCTGTCTCCAGTGTCTAAAGGTTGCACACACTCCTCTTATATTTACTGAATTCAACTACATGGTTCACCCAGCTTGTGTAGTCTCTGCAGAAAAAGCTGAAACTAAATGGGCTCCACTAGCACAGCTGCATATCTGTTTAGATTACCAAGCTTGTTGTGAAACAAATCACATTTTGAGTACATTATCACCTTCCTTTGGCATCTGTAGCCCCTACCAAACCACAAGCTATGAACCAAAACAACTTGGTCAGTTTTCAAAGGGTTTATAAGGTTTCGTTGAATCCATAGAGATCTGTGTTAATTTGTGGAAAAGGAGTAAAATGTCCTTTTTAATCTGGAGTGAAAGAGCCCTGTCAAATACATTTGGGATGAGTTGGAGTGGAGTTTGTGATGCAGAACTAATCATCCTACAACACTGCCTGACCTCACTAATGTGTGTTGATGAATGTTAAATCATCACAGTAATTTCCACATATGTGGAAATGTCTACAATGGTGGGGAAATGCAGGTCTCTGGTTGTTTACGTTCAGAAACAATGCTCTTTTTAATGTTGAATGTTGTGTTTGAGGGGGGAAAACAACTGTTGTGACTGAAGTTTGTCTGTAAGTTTAAATCCATTGTTTGGATTACCACAAAGTCATTTGTAACTCAAGTTGTACAGAGACATCACCACCTTAAGTGATTTGGAAAAGTAAGTCAATGTTACCCGCCTATGGAGCAGAAATATAGCAAAATCCTTGCTTCATACTTTTCAAAGTTTGGAATTCTCTTTGTTGTCTAAAAAACTCTAGATGCCTCTGCCATGGGAAGAGAGAAAGAGAAAGCCTAGCATACCAGGCTGAGACAGTTTTTTTTTTTTTATTGTTATTGCTGGTTTACAGACATCAAGGCTTCTTAAATGCATTAAAACAGTTTCCAGCACACAATTAGACTGGAGAGCAGCAAATGGTGATGAAACATCTGTAATTGTAATAAGTGTTTTCTTTTTATTACAATAGTAAATGTCACTTTTTAAAGCTTCCTTAGTTACAAGCTGTTGCTGTAAAGAAGGAACTTTTTATTTGCTACCTTGATCTTTACTCCAGAGCATGTTTGGCAACATTCAAATTACAAGCCTCATTCATCGATTCAGACTTTTTTGCTCAGATCGGACATATTCATAAATGTAAGTGATTTATATCTGTCTTTAATCTGACCTAATTTGACACATGCTCTCACTGATACGTTCATGCACATCACCTCTGTCAACAAACACAAAAACCATCATATTTGTGGTAAAACTCCTAGGATTAAAACGGGAAAAGACAGCCAGTGGCTCATTTGTGGTCAGGAGGACAGCAAACCGCCTGTAGACTGTGCATTATTAGGATGAGAAGGCAGAGAAAAAGCCAGTCGGCTTTTATTGCTGCATCAAGAGATTGGCTGAATCCCAAATGCCTCCCTTGGCACTATGTAGTGCACAGTGTAAGGTATAAAATAACTGTGATTTGTATGTAGAAATATAAAACTTGTTGTATTATACATTTTACATATTGTTGTCTAACAAATGCCAAGTCTGGGTGTAGCAATGTTACTTTTATTACCTGTGATATGCACTATATAGGAAGTATGGTGCTATTTGGGACTCAATCTAGCTTTTCCTCCATTATTCCAATCTGCTGTTCACATTTGTGTTGCATGCCCACAAATAAGATACATATCCGATCTAGGACTACATAGGAAAATGACACAAATCTAATTTGACAAAATCAGATTTGGCATGTTCACACAGCCCATAAAAATAAATAAATAAATAAATAAATAATAATCTGATCAGAGTCATTTCAGCCTTAGTATGGAGGTTTTCTGACTTATATCTAACTAATTTGGATATTGATTGTTTTCAGTCAGGAGGGTAGTAATCTCGTCTAACTCCAGCTTCAGAACTGTTTCAATATATGGCTGAATGTCAGTTCTTATATATAGGGTTTTTCAGATATGATATTTATATTTACTATATATATGTATAGTGTGTATGTGTATATATATAGTGGTATGAAAACGTTTGGGCACCCCTGATCATTTTCAGGATATTCCTTTATAAATTTTTGTTTGTTCAGATCAGCAATTTCAGTTAAATATATCATATAGCAGACGAACAACGTGATATTTGAGAAGTGAAATGAAGTTTATAGGATTTACAGAAAGTGTGCAATAATTATTCAAACAAAAATTAGGCAGGTGCATAAATTTGGGCACCCCAAAAGAAAAATTACATCAGTATTTAGTAGATCCTCCTTTTGCAGAAATAACAGCCTCTACATAGTTAGAATAGAATAGAATAGAATAGTTGAATGATGCACAGTGACACCATCTGCAGCAAGATGATGTTGCAGGTCTTTGGTGCTGGTCTGTGGGTTGACTATGACTGTTCTCACCATCCTTTGCCTCTACTTATCTGAGATTTTTCTTGGCCTGCCACTTCGGGCCTTAATTAGAACTGTGGCTGTGGTCTTCCATTTCCTCACTATGTTCCTCACAGTGGAAAGTGACAGCTGAAATCTCTGACATAGCTTTTTGTATCATTCCCCTAAATCATGAAGTTGAACAATCTTTGTTGTCAGGTCATTTGAGAGTTGTTATGAGGCCCCCATGTTGCCACTCTTCACAGAAGATGCAAAGAGGAGAAAAAGTTGCAATTGGCCACCTTAACCCTTTCTCATAATTGGATTCACCTGTGCATGTTGGTCAAGGGTCAATGAGCTTACAAAACAAATTTTGTGTTCCAATAATTAATGATAAAGGTATTTAAATCAATAAAACGACAAGGGTGCCCAAATTTATGCACCTGCCTAATTTTGTTCAAATAATTATTGCACACTTTCTGTAAATCCTATAAACTTCATACAGATTTAGGTGATTTCACTTCTCAAATATCACTGTGTCCGTCTGCTATATGATATATTTAACTGAAACTGCTGACCCGAACAACCAATGATCTATAAAGGAACATCATGATAATTATCAGGGGTGCCCAAACTTTTTCATATCACTGTACACATACACACACACTCACACACACACACTGTATCTCATACTCTAGACTAATGATTTTGCCTGTTCAATCTCAGTGAGATCCTGTGTGATAATTGGGCTAAAGTCCATTGACTCATTATTTTCTGTTGTTGTTACAGTCGCTGTATGCTGATCATGAATGCAATATCAGGGTGGTGTTTTCCGCTTCATTTCACTTAACTTTGTTTTGGATGTGCATTCGACCAGCAGACATGGTTATAAGGGTCATTTCCCATGGAGCGACTGCTGCTTTTCCTTGTGACTAAAACGATCCTTCCAGTGAAAGCCAGAAATATGCAGAAATCACCGCCGTAACAAGCTTAAACACATTTTGTCGTAATGTACTCGATATGAGCGAGATCAGCAAGTCTTTCTTTGAAAACGAGCCCCTTGGGTAGGATTAGGAGCCGTCCAATGTGATCATCAGAATTTATTTATTAGCAATGCCTCACTTCTTGTCCATTAACCCTTAGATTATGGAGTGAGTCAACCTGCTGTCAGGCCTGCGAGGCGTTCCACTTGAAAGCAGGACTTTTCTCTGAAAAAAAAGAAAGAGAAAAGGAAAGAGCTGGCTATGGCAGTCTAATTTAATTAACTCTGATAAGGAGCCATGGATTAAGCTTGCAGTGCACTAAAAGTGTTGAAGGGATTATGAAGTTTTCGGACACAGCTTTGCCCAGCATTTTCATCAGTCACTACTGTTGTCAGTCGATACAAATTCTCCTCCTGCCTTACATATAGTACTCTGCACCCACTTGCTTTTTGTCCAGAACCTTTCTGTACTGAAGGCAAAACACATGAAGTGTCCATTACGCATGCATCTCAGGCGACTAGAACTGTGCTGATTTGTCCGCTTGCATTATGTGAATTTTCAGTATGCGGTTGGAGTAACCAGCAGAAATTGAAGCTGTTTGGGGAGATATCGTCAAGATGATTAAAAATCAGGGAACGCTTAATAAACTATGACTTCCGGCACAGTGCTCCACACAGGCCTCGCTAAGAAAACGCTGCAGTGAAATGTTTACATTTACATTTAGATCACGCTTTGCCCAAAGCAACTTACATTAACCAGGAGCCGAGCCTGGTGCAACCTGGGTTAAGCACTATGCTCAAGGGCACAATCACAGCATCCATAGGCTTAGACAAGTTTCCCCTTCAGCTCTCTACTGATAGCACTTGTCAAAAATCCCAGTTTTCAGAGCAGAGCGTTTTATATTTGACAGCAGCAGGGCCTCAGTTTGTTCGCAGGTTTGTAGCGTACATGGTTTGCATGTCTCTCTTTTAAGTATCTAGTCCTATGTGCCTTTGTCATAAGCAAAAGTTTAGATATCTCCTGACAATGTATGTTTTGATGTTTTCTAAGTGAAAATATGGTAATTCATCCTCTGCAGGGAACATAAATATGCCAGACACAATCTCTCCCTTTGCTTCGTTGAATATACTGGAGGGTCACTGTCCAAAGAAAAACACGCATCAACAAAATAGAAACTTTATAACAAAAAAAAAAAAAAAAAACAGAAAAAAAACCTTATTCTTATTTATTCTCTCTTAATTTAGTATAAGGTCATGTAAAAGAAAAACCTAATAATAATAAAAATTCCCAGTAATTGGTCCATTAATTATGAAATTTCCTGGAATATATACAGGGGTTGAACAATGAAACTAAAACACCTGTCATTTTAGTGTGGGAGGTTTCATGGCTAAATTGGAGCAGCCTGGTGGCTAATCTTCATTAATTGCACATTGCACCAGCAAGAGCAGAGTGTGAAGGTTCAATTAAGAGCACATGAGGGTAAGAGCACGATTTTACTCAAAATATTGCAATGCACACAACATTATGGGTGACATACCATAATGAGTTCAAAAGAGGACAAATTGTTGGTGCACGTCTTGCTGGCGCATCTGTGAGCAAGACAGCAGGTTTTGTGATGTATTAAGAGCCACAATATCCAGGGTAATGTCAGCATACCACCAAGAAGGACGAACATGTATTGTTCTCTGATGAGTCCACCTTTACTGTTTTCCCCACATCCGTTAGAGTTACGGTGTGGAGAAGCCCCAAAGAAGCTTACCACCCAGACTGTTGCATGCCCAGAGTGAAGCATGGGGGTGGATCAGGGATGGTTTGGACTGCCATATCATGGGATTCCCTTGGCCCAATACTTGTGCTAGATAGGCACGTCACTGCCAAGGACTACCAAGCCATTCTGGAGGACCATGTGCATCCAATGGTTCAAACATTGTATCCTGAAGGCAGTGCCGCATTTCAGAATGACAATGTACCAATACACACAGCAAGACTGGTGAAAAATTGATTTGATGAACATGAAAGTGAAGTTGAACATCTCCCATGGCCTGCACAGTCACCAGATCTAAATATTATTGAGCCACTCGGAGGAGCGAAACTTTTCCCTCCACCAGCATCACGTAGTGACCTGGCCACTATCCTGCAAGAAGAATGGCTCCATTCTCCAAGGTAGTTGTTCCTAACCCAGTGATTGTTCAGTGTGTATACACAAATTTTGGGTGGAAAGTTAGTTTTGATCCAAGGTTCAAACTCACTGATACAAAGCATCTTTTATAATCGTTTAAAAGATGTATAAGTGGGTTCTATAGTGTGTTCAATTATTTTCACTTAGAAAATCGGCTAAACACTAATTTGACTGGGGGTGTCTTAACTTTTGTACAAAACTGTATCCAGAGAGATGCATTATAGATTATGAACAGGATAGTGGATAGAGAAAGAGGGGACAAAGAAAGGCTTTAGCGCATGTGCATTGCCATTGACTTGACCTTTGCAATATTTCTCTTTAGACTAGAATGTGTGGTTGTGTGGAGGCATTGGCTTGATTGCGAAATCGGCCCATCACCCTGTGTCGTCTGAAATCAAGCTTGAGGAAAGTGCTAAGGACAAGCAGAACTGAATCATAACTGCTCTTCACTGCTAGTGTTCCGCCACAGCCATGGGGCCACATTTGTTTTGCTGATTAGATTTTGCACAAGCGAGACAGAAACATCGGGAGGCGCACTGCAAGGTCATCGGCACAAAGCTGATTTTCATGGCCATTCTCTGCCACACTGATGCAGATGGTGTTTGAAACTCAAGAGTCTGCCTTCTTCTCAAGTAGGTGATTGTCTTTATTCATAATGGTCTATTGACGTGCTTACCGGCTCGCTTTGTTTGGAGCTGGGAATGTTCCTTTAGTTTTAGGTTATGTAGATATACATGTTAGCACAATACCTGTACACAATTGGCACATTTTTGAACTTTGCCAGATGCACATTCTTGCCTCGCCGCTGGCAAAAGCTTTGGCTTCTTCACTCTGTACAGTGTCAGCAAAGAAGTCTCCTAAGCTGTCCTAACTACTGTAGAAAGAAATGGCTTCATTACATTGCCAAATATATATTCAAGCACTATCCAATACTCCAGAAACATGTTTTTATTTTTAGTGGTGCTTGCAAGATGGAATTACCGGCATGCTTTAAAATGACATTAGTTATTAGAAATTTGAATTCAGGCTGTATGTTAACACTCACACAGTGTGCCCAACAGCTGCTTTATAGGATTATAAAGTTAATTTCTGAAAGCTTTTAGATGTCAACAGTTTCCAGTAGCGTGGAATTTAGTTTATATTTGATTCTGGGAGCTATTCTAAAAACAAAGATAAATAAATAAATGCATACATACTCAAAAAAAAAAAATGAATCATCATTTTTTTTCCATAAGTGGCACAAATATTGTTCTTCTGACATGTTTGGAGAACCACATTTAAAGAAATGTCATTGTTACTTCTACTAGTATTCTACATAGTCAATTAAATATTGTCAATTAAATACATATGCATCACCCAACCCTGCTACAGGAGAGGTTCAGTTCTGTAGCTGTTTGACCAAGCATGTAAACTATTGCATATTTAATTTGGACATTCATTGCTTTTATTGGACAGCAGTTTTGTGAAATCCTGCTCACACATTTGAAACTGTCTATTTGTTTATTTAATTAACTCATTTAAATGTTGATGTCTATGGTTGTATTGCTATATATATATATATATATACCAGAGTTTAGAGACCTCAGGTCAACTTGCATGTTTTGTTTACTGCAGTTACTTTGGGATCAGTAAAGTCATTTATCATCTTCCATTTTTTCTGTCCAGTTGTCTGTGTATCTGGTTGCTGTAGTGTAGTGTGTAACACTGTAGCCTTCAGTAAACTCAGGTTTGATAGCCTTCTCAGGTTAAGCTCATCATGCTGCAGTAACCTTAAATTTCCCCACTACTCACTGAAGAAGAGCACATGCCAAAGGCAACAATGGTATAATGTATATGTCTATCATTCTATATACCATTCGGTCAGTCCATTTCCCTCCCTACATATATGTGTATACATACCTGAAATACCTCATCTGGTTAGGTTAAATTGCTGTATTTCTGAGAAGGTTTGTTAAAAATCATTTACTGTTTTGTCCCATGGCAAACATTAACCCCTCCAGTATTCACCCCAAAGCAAAGCCTTTGGGCTAAAGAATCTGTTTGTTGGTTTAATACAGTGTTAGGTTATTTCCAGGTGATACACACTTAAATACCTTCCACCTACTTAATTGAGTGTTTTCTGTAGACCGTTGTAGATAGGACTGTGGGCTAAATATCAAAGCAGTTTGCTACCACATTAACTTAATCAGAGAACAAGTCAGCTGAAGAGTTCCTGCGGATTCAGTCCTTTTTTCATGGCGTTGAATAAAGAGTGCTTTTTACAGCACTGATTTATTTATATATAATTAAAAAAAAATGTTCTGAACAATATAAAACTTCAGGCTGAACACAATGTACTTTTGTACATTGTGTCCAAAAAAAAACCTGTTCGTTTCAGGTCACTTAAAGCATGTAAAAAAAATAATAACTTAGGTTTATTTTATTTAAAAATCTTCAAAATAAGTGTCATTGTGAAATTACTGTAGATTTTTAAAGCTCATATCATGTACTGCTTTTTATTTATCTATTTATCTATTTTTTTTACTTGCTTGTTTGTTTGTTGTCCAGTTAGTAATACACTGAAGGTCTGGACAAATAAGACTGTACTGTCTGTAAATATGACTATACAGCTACATATCACTTTCTGGTTTTATTGCTGTAGATGTCAAGTTTTGAATGTGATTTATACAGTGTTTGCACTCATGGTATATTATGACCAACACTCAGTAATTAATTCTATTTACAAAACTAACTTTGGACCACAAAAATATCAGAAAGAACCTTATAATTCTAAGCCCAAAATAATATGATCAGATATGAGCCATGAGAAGTTCAGGGAACCCTGGGAACCCTTAGTCCATAAATCCTCTTAATCTACATTGGAGGGTTCACTGAGCTCAGAATCAGAAAATCAAAATATTTGCATAAATTTCTTATCTTTTAATTAGAGCACAAGTCTCAAATCATGCTCTGGCATTATGCCTTTGTGTAGGAAGCTACTTGTTTGATTGAAAACAGTGTAAGGATACATTAATGAGAGAACGCTGAAATGATACGAATCACTGAACATCAAGATATCATTACTGTTCTAATCTCAAGTGGACACTCCTCTTTGATAAGTGTGCTTCATTATCACTTCATCCAAACACTGGTAATGAATTGTGTTCAGACATTTGAAATGGTAATTTTTGGAGTTCTCCAAGCTGTGACGTGCGTATGCAAATGCTGTGCTTGCTTTTACATAATCTATGCAGATTTTTTTTCCCCCAAAGTAGGCACGGCTGAATAACAAGCTGCGAGAGTTAGCATTTATGTTAAACTAAATTAAAGGAAAGAGTAACACAAGCCAAAATTTAACTAACAAATGCTGGCAGCATTTATGGATTCTAATTAGAGTAAATCAGTTTGTTAATTACAAAGCGCATCCTGCTCATCTACCTGTTTATTCTCATTCTTTCAATCGCCCTTTCTCTACTGAGCTGTGTCTCGAATGATGGAGATGACGTACAGGAAAGTGTAATTAATACATGGATCAGTTCAGAGATTAAAAAAATCCTCTATATCTAGGGTTACACTAGGTGACTTCAGCCTGATTTCAACCCCAATTCCAGTGGAGAAGAGTCTATGGTAGTTGGCTATAGTCTGCAGATTTTGTTGCAGTCAGAGTTGACAGTTAGACTGAAAGTCTGGTAGTTTGCAAGGGGCTCTGACTAAAATGTTTTGCCTGTGTTTTGTACCAGCCAGAGCATATGGAAAGTTTGATTTTTGCTTTCTACTACCTTGAATGTAATCTTGCAGTGTAAACTGTTTCGGAATTGAAGATTGAAGTGTCTCATTAACAGCCAGTGAAAACGGTGTGCAAGATTTAAGCAAGTAGAAAAATGGCAATGTGTCCACACATACAATGGAGGACAGACAATATTACATTATCAGCTTGACACTATAAAACAATCAAACAATGCTAACTACAAAACATTACATAATGGTAGATGGATATGTCCTTAAATAACCAGCATTATCTCTAACCGAAACAACAGTGGGTCTGTAACTAGAAGTTATAGCCTTTATTCAAACTTTCCACCTTAAATGGTGCAGCAACTCTGTGTCCTCCTGAGAAGTTATTTGCAAATCTGATACATCTAAATTATTTAATGTGGAACATGGCCTCCAATATGTGCATCTCCCTCTGCAGTGAGACCATCAGAACAATATATATAAATATGGCCAATCGCCATAAAGCAGTTGTGTAGTTCAGATACTCAATATGTTTATAATCTGCTCCAACTTTATAAGCTGTGTAGTGTACTCAAGGTTTTAAACCATGTGATTCCAACTCTTGGTAGAAGGAGTGACAGAGCATCAGTCCATGACAAAGAATCATACGCTCACACTAACTCTCTCGCTCATACCTGTGGACTTTTTCACACAGCAGACCTACTTACCAACATGGGTTTTTGGACAGTGGAAGAAAGCCAAAGCATCCAGAGGAAACCCATGTAAACAGAGATAATTCTTGAAACAGTGACTCAAGGTGAGGCTTGAGCACATGACAATGCATCTGCTCTGTTTGTCAGCAACACTGCATAGCCCCTCCATTTCATTCGTTTGTCTGTCTGTGTACTGAGAAGATTGATTGATTGACTGACTGAATAATTGGAGATGAATGTTGGGATGATGTGCCCCAGATTTTATCCAATGAGTGGCAGTGTATTAGGTGAACATTAGATACTATTTGGTGAGCATTATATATTATTTATTGAGTCTCAAAAACTAGATTGAGCACCAGATGTGACCACGGGTTAAGCAGTTGAATGCTGTATTTAAAAGAAAATGACAAAGGACTTCCCCATAAAAAGTATATTTGTTCTAGGAACATGGGACAATATTGAGATGACCAGAGGAAACAGAAAATTCAATTTTGAAGGCAAAAAAACAGCAGCTGAAACTGAATGTGCACGTCCTGTGGTAAAAAACATGGTGCCTGGGTACAATTTAAGCATTTTTCAAGAAACAAGTACATTTTCTTCGAATAATGTCTGCTGAATTGTGCATAAGTGTGTTCACATTTATTTTCTTCTTTGCATGATTGCATCCTTTGTAGCCAGTAATTCTTTTAGCATTTGGCTGAAAAGCAAAGTATTCTGAGAGAAAAGCTCACTGCTTTTCAGATCCCTGCTTAGTGGGAACAAATTCTATATCACTGCCCACTCCTTCATTTAGAAATTTGCAATTCCTATTTTTTTCTCTCTCTTCTTCTGAGAAACTCTCTCTCTCTCTCTCTCTCTCTCTCTCTCTCTCTCTCTCTCTCTCTCTCTCTCTCTCTCTCTCTCTCTCTCAAACACACACACACACACACATCTTACATATATTCTGGGGATTTTTTTCCAGATATCTTATTTTCTACATGACATTGTTAATGGTGTTCTGGGATTATGCTTCCAAGTCTAAGCCCTGTGTCTAAAATCAACACACATTCAGTGCCATCTTGTTTAAGACCACATTTACTTTGCAGTAATGCAGCATATTCATTTTCTAAATGGTGCCTTGCTGATCTCAACATGCCCTGGTCATGTCCTGTGAGGTTTTAAATATAAAAAGTACATAATTTGCTCATGAACGTTTTAACAGAATTCCTCCATCTATCCTGTATGTGTGAACTACTCTGAATCACAGCTTAAACGCATCCAGGAGGAGTAATGTCTTCTTGCATGGTCCCTGTTGGCCCTGATTGAAAATGAACTAATATTGTCTTCATAATTCTGTGAGTACTGCTAGGTATGTCTGTAAGTGTATGCTTTGCTAGGTATTTCTATAATGAGGATGCTTTGAATGTTAACAAGGAAGTCTCAGAATTGTTAAAACAGGAGTAAATACGATTATTTTGGTGATTATTAATATACTCATCATGAGCCTTTATCAGAAATGGCAGCTACACACGTTAAACTTCCACTGGCATTTGTTAAGGCTGTTAAACAGAGCTTAGAGTTATGTTTATATAATTGGTCTGGTAAGTGCAGTAAGATGAGCTCAGCTGAGTTCACCTGTAATTTTCAGCTAATATTAAAATGCATTTTTCTGTTTGCATTAATGCTTATTACTGCTGACTACCCTAAGCTGAATGTCATTGTTCTAGTTATTATTTATGCAACGATGAAGTAGTTTCAAGCAGAAAAGTGCTGATCTTAAAGGAAGCTCTCGGCTGATGACTAAGGGAGAATGTATCACTGGAACGCCGCTCCTCATTAGTAATTGCGGCACAATCCATGGATTATCTCAGCTGGCACCCGAGCCGCACATTTTAAGTGTTTTAAAGTCAGTGTAAAATGTCAGCGCCATGATTGATGCCCACTATGCATTAACTTGAACGCGTCCAATCATCCTGAGCACAAAGCTGTTCAAAATGGATAGAAATATCTCCTGAGAAGAAAAGTGAGTGCCAGCCGCACTTTCCGAATCAATCTGGCTTTAAGCTTCAATTAATGGACCACCTGGTTCCATAGAAATCAAATCTCTAATGTGCCACTTTCAAAAGATAATGTTTCATTTCCCTCATCAGGAACACCCTATTTTGTAGGCCTCAATAGAGTCGCTTCCTCAGATGAAATCTGGCTAAAGATGTCCTAATGTTCAGAGGAAAGAAAAATGTTCTTTTTTTTTTTTTTTTCCAAAGGGCTCCTCAATAATCTAAGTTACTTGTTGGTGAGGGTCTGTCACTGTGAAAGATTTTCAGCTGTGATTCACAGTACAATAAGGAACAGGAAAGAATGGAATTCTGCATGAGTACCGTGTGTGTGTGTGTGTTTGTCTAGAGCAATAGCAGAAGACAGTGATATAAAGGATCTACATATTCTACAGGAATCTTTACATTAATCTAGTTCATATAATACATACAGGTACAGGGGTTTTAGGGACAGTGAATTAACAGAGTGTGTTTTTTTTTGTACTAAATACTGCTTTCCTCTACTATGGTAAATATTGCTTAGAATAATTTTATAAAACTAGTCTTGGAAATGGTTAAAATTGATAAAGCATGTTTACCACTAGAAATTTGTTGTTGTGGTCTGTTTGTGCTGCAGGATGTTGATCACGGAGAGGACACACTTCTGAGTTTCAAAGGCCTATCATATCAGCCATTCACCAGCAAAGAATAGACTCCAGGGCACCTGAGAAAATGCAGCATGACCAATCAAGCAGCCATTGCTAGCCAAAATAAACAGATTCGGGCACCAGGTATAGCAAAATCATCAAATGTACATCTTTTAAGGAGAACTCATTCAAAATAAAATTCCATCAAGTATTTCATGTTTAGTAGGACACAGATGTATTAAGTAACGGCAAAAGTTTCATAATTGTATGATAGTTACAAAACAGCCAGCAGCCAGAGCACCTGAACACAAGTTTATGCAAATCCACTGAAGCTAAGCAGATTTTGGCCTGGCCAGTACTCGGAATGGGAGAACTCCAAGGATGAGACATACAACTGAGTTCTTGATTCTCTGAGGTTTTTAAGAAAATAAATAAATAAATAAATAAAATAAATTCCCTAGGCATTTCCTCAATGCTGTCTGGCTACATCTGCCAATATGGCCACTTTGGGCCTCTTAATCCATCTTTAAGAAGCTATTATTCCCTCTTGAGATGCATGAATACCGATACCGGTGCGATTTGCTAGTACTCGTAATCTCAAACGAGGCTGCGATACCAACACCCGATACCTTGTGCCTAGTGCACGTTGCTGCACTAATGAGCAGAACTCAAAATGTTGGCGATCTGGAATTATTTCTCAATCAATAAAAGATGGCAACCCAAGCAAAGCGGACTGTGGGGATAACCCAAGAGCAGTGAGTATGCCACGCAGTGTACTTTCCTCACAGGAAATATTTTCCCTTTTGTGACAGCACTGTTCGTTTCCTGACATGCTTTTTTCTCAAACTAAACCATTTTCTCAGCTCGCAGATTTTTCATTGGATTCAACACCATAGATCAGGCTGCTGCTCTTAAATAAACACTCCCAAGTGTGGAACTTCCCAGCCGTTATAGTATAACGGAAACTGTCTTACCAAAGATGCACAACATATTGTCATGTGAATGTATAGCATTTGGGTGTCCAGAAAATGAAGTGTAGAAGTGTACCTATTATAATTATATGCTGTAGTAGCTTCCTGTTACCAGTCATGTAAGGTGTATTTTGAATATATTTGTTGTGATCATTCTGCTCAGTGGCTACTGCACTTACTTTATTGGCATTTTGTGTTTTTAAAATGTTTTGTGTATTTATCATATTTAATGCTCTTTGTTGTGTTGATTTTACTATGTCTAGGCTGGCTGTGAGGCTGATAGACCGCACTAGATTAAACTTAACACTATCTATATGTTGATGAGTTTGGCATCAATTATATATGCACAAGTTATTAATATACATCCAGATATATGCTCTTTGTGAACCTTCTTTGTTGGACACATTCGTTTAAGTTTAGCAGGGTAAAGGGTCACCAATGAGACACACTCATATGTCTGTTTCTCTTTACAATGGGGGATGTTATAGTTATTCATTCATTCATTATCTGTAACCTCTTATCCAGTTCAGGGTCGCGGTGGGTCCAGAGCCTACCTGGAATCATTGGGCGCAAGGTGGGAATACACCCTGGAGGGGGCGCCAGTCCTTCACAGGGCAACACACACATTCACTCACACCTACGGACACTTTTGAGTCGCCAATCCACCTACCAACGTGCGTTTTTGGACTGTGGGAGGAAACGGGAGCACCCGGAGGAAACCCACGCGGACAACACACCACACTCCTCACAGATAGTCACCCGGAGTGGGAATCGAACCCACAATCTTCAGGCCCCTGGAGCTGTGTGTCTGCGACACTACCTGCTGCACCACCGTGCACTCTGCTAGCAGTATGTTATAGTTATGACATGAGAAATGCATACTTTGTGCACTAGGCTGTGGATATCCACAGACAAACGAAACAAATGAAGTTTTTAGTGTGATTAAATTCAATTTAGTGTGATTTAAATTAGGAGCTGCAGACGGCCAGTAATTACAGTCCCCTCACGTTTTCAGTGTTCCCCATATAGTACATCAGAGGAAGAAATGTGGATCCACTTTTTGCAAATGGTGCAAATCTGATGAGATTTATGCTGTTTTTGTTTGAGAAAAGTTTGAGAAAAAATTTGTTTAAGAAAGAGCATGTAAACCGAATGGATGCAATTAATAAAATTAATTTAGTGTTAATTTGTTTTTTATTTCTCATCCATGGCAGAGTAAAGCCTTATTTAGTGTTAAATCACTTCATCTATTTAATGTTTAACAAGCTTTTTTATTAGCTGCACAGTTGTGCCCCTACAATACATTAGAAAGCATAGGGGTCCAACTGTGCCTGTCTAAACTGTGTGCACCCCCCAGTAAAACCTGTAGACAAAAAACGCCCCTTCAATTAGGGGCATTCTTTAATAAAATAGTCACAAAACAAAGCTAAAGTCCAGAGGATGTTTGTGAAATGGCTCAATGATTCAGAACTGCGGTGCAGTAAAGTGTTGACCAAATATAGCCTGAAGAAGTGAGTCCTCAGGAGTTCAGAAGGAGGTCCATTCCATCACTGAGGGGCGAGGACACTAAAGCAGGGACTCTTAGCCTTACAGGCATGTTTTGATTTTAAGGACGGACAAGTCAAAAGCCCGGAAGTCAGACACTTAAGCTGGTATGCAGGTGTCTAGTCCTGGACCCAGGTGAAGTGGCAGTGAGGAGCTGAGCTCTTTGAAGCCTGGAAGGTGAGAAGCAGAGTTTAATATCTTATTCTTGCCATAGGGAGTCAGCAGAGTGGTCTCAGCAGTGCTCTACTTCAATAGGTTATGGACCAGATGAACTGTGGCACTCGATTCTCAGTGTAGAAGAATTTAACATTTATGGCATTTGGCCCGTGCTTTTATTCCAGGTCTCTGCTATAACCCCACTTTCAAAAAAAAAGTCAGGGCACTGTGTAAAATGTGAATAGAAAGAGAAGGCAAACATAAGCATATCATTTAAACACTGTATGCAATTCAGAGTAGTAGAAGTTATATTTTCATTAATTCATTTTGTGTAAGAGCTTCATCGTGTTCATGGCCACTGCACTGTGTCCCCGTAAGTTTTTGGAAATGTTCCTAAGCCCATGCCGTTATTTCTACTACTGATTTTTAAATGCAGTGCACTCGAGGGCCTGAAGATCATGGCCATACAGCATTGGTTTTCGTTCTTCTACCCTGCATAAAAGATTTCTCCAGATTCTCTGAGTCATTTAATGATAGAATGGGTGACTTGCGTGTATGTGAAGGTTACCATTGATGTGGAGGTGTACACTGGGATTAAAGAGAGACAGTCCCTATACTTCAAATATTTTTGGTCAATGTTTAAAACAAAAGTTCACGTTGTAGTAATGTTGATGTAAAATGTTTTATTCAACTGCCTTGACATATTTGGCTCTCAAATAACTAAAGCAGTGTGTCTGGATTTAATTTCTTCTTTTTGATACCATTATTATTAGATTCATAATAAGAATTACAATTATTACAATTACCATTACAATTAAAAGTTCCTATTTTGGTTTTCTATATTTTTATATTTTCACACAAACAAATATTTAGTTTTTATTTGCCGTTGTTGTTTTTATTTTCATTTTGTATGCAGTCTCTGGAAGTACTTTTTGTAATTTTCATGAACATTGGAAAGAAAATCACGACCTGTTCAAAACTGATGGCTGCATGGCAGATCTTTTAGACTTGACGCTTGCCACTAAGCCAAATGTTTATTGTAGAGCTCTCTGGCCATTATTGATTTATTGACAAACATGCATTGATGCAGAAACAGCTTCTACAGTCTAAGCTTTACCCTAGACTTTTGAACATCGATGTGAGGATTTAATTGCAGTCAGCCAGAGGAGCACTAATGAGGTGAGGTAATGAAATAGGATAATTAGTTCCAGATCAAAAGCACCACTCCAACCCATTCCAAAGGTACTTGATAGAGGTCCATCACTCTAGAGAATACAGTTCCAGTGCTCCACAACCCAGTACTGGGGAGAATTAATACCCTTCTAAGTGACATGGTAATGGTATTGAGCGTGATGACCTCAGGCACAGGTGTAGATGCTAATGTCCAGAGCTTTTTGTTTTTGTGTAATGAGTTAACTAATTGTACAGTGTCTACAGACTTGTGTAGTAAACCTACTACAATTAGATCCTCTCTAATGAGATAGTGGCATTGGAATGTGAGCGGAAATGCATTCACTTTGTTGTGGTCTAGTCTTTACACTTTCAGTTCACCCTGCAAAACACGGTTTGGTGGTCTTCATTAGCTGTGTTGTTTACATGGTTGTAGTGGACCTTGTTCCTTCTCCAGACCTCTTTAGCTTTGTTTCAGGGCTCGTCCTGGTCATCAAGAGCAGGAGAAGGGCCTCTTATTCTGCCGTGGCATTGCAGGCCATTTTGACCAAGCCCTCCCTCTCCCCTCCCCGGCTTGCTCATTGTGCCTCTCGATCTCTGATGATGAGAGGCTGCCGAGAGCTCCTTACAAATGGAAGCGTCCAACAGGAATCCTCTGTACGAGCACAAATGATAATAGATCTCTTGACAGCAATATGCTGAAAGACACAATTTCACAATCCCACCATGTTAAATAAGATGAGTAGTGAGCTAGAGTCAGCCTAAAACTAAACCTTCAGGGATGAAAATATTGTTTGCAGCATATGTGAATAAATCCATAACAAAACAAACAAACAAGGAAAGAAAAACAGATCCAGTCTTTAAATCTGATTTGTTTAGCTCTGTTGGTGAAGCAGTTATGAAACTTTGTCAAAAAAAAGTGTAAATGTACTATACACTTTACTGTACTCTATACCACCAGCCATAACATTACCACCTCAATGTCTCTACATTCACAGCTTAGCAATGACGTGAACTGCTGTTTCTGACTTTGCATCTACAAAATACACCAACAAGGTGGGTGTGTCTAATAGTTTAAAGTGAACAGCAAGTTGACAGCATCCTCCTGCAGCACTGCTATCTCTGATCCACTTGTACCAACACACCACACACTAACACACCACCATAATGTCAGTTTCACTGAGAATGTTCCATCGCTCAATTCATACCTGCTCTCTGGTGGTGGTGTCAGTGTCTTAAACCTCGAAGAACAGGATGAAAGAAGGAAAGTATGCAGAGCAACAACAGGATCACTGTCTGTAACTGTAGAACTACAAAATGCCCCAGGTTGGTCAGAGCTGAGAGAATGGACGGCGAGTGTAGGAACAAGATGGTCATAATGTTATGGCTGACTTGGCGTATATAAAAGTGGCTTGTATTCCTCTTTGGCTTATGCCTGAGAAGCCCTCTCCACGTTAATCAAATCCCAGTAATGCACAAGCTCAAATGGCTTAGTGGTTTTATTAGTAGATCCTTCTTCCACGCAACGGTGTCAAGTGAAGGGTCCTTTTGGGACGCAGGTGTGATTTTTTTTTTTTTTTTTTTTTTTTTTTTTTTTTACAGCTTTGTCACAGCATTTTTCTGGCACATTTTTATTTTTTTCAGTTTACCTCCTCTTTGATTGGCCTCTCTCTGGCTATAAATTACTTCAGCTCCTTCCAAAAACAAACAAACAAATATATAATAATAATAGAAACATAAAAAGAAAGCAGAAAAAAATGTAGATGTTAACTTCATTGTCATATTCTTAGCCCCATAATCTTTTAAATTCATTTCCAGTCAGCTCACTGTGTTCTCTCCCCACGGCCATGTCCAGGTGTGTTTGAAGTATTTTTGAAGGCCTGAGGTGTCTTTAAAGGCCCACTTTCAGGACATGCTGCAGTCTGCTAGCACTAAAGCATCCGGCCGCCTTCTGCTGCACACTCGAGCCATGGTTCTCTATCAGGGAGACTTGCATCTACCGCTGTGTAGTGGCTTCTGTTCTTTGGTCTCTCTCCCGATTCTCAGAGCCTTGCTAATGGGAGCAGGGCCCTCATTAAAGTTTAATGAACGCAGCGAGGAAACATGCGTATCACCTTGAGCCGTGCTGCTATCGCTCTGACGCCACGCGCCGTGAGAGCAGAGGGTGTGAATCACAGAGTAGCAGGTTATCAAAGGCTTTCCAGATGTAGGTGTTTTCTTCTGAAACCTCTGCAGTCAACATTAGTAGGAGAACTCGCATAGGGTCGCTTCTGAAAACATCCTGCCTTGAGGAAAGAGGATGGATGTTTTTTTCTCTCTAATGATAAGATAATATTATAGCATACTGTATGCTGTGATGTGTTGTAACATGGTTCTTTGCTGGGGTCTTTGACCAGACCATCCACTACACAGGATATTCAGTATTTTACAGGGTGAGTGTGCGTATATGACATATATAAACATATTATATTATAGTACTAATTTGTATGAAATCACTACTAATATGCAACTCATATTAGGTTACACAAAGTATACTTTGTATACCAGTCATGTTATTTTAAACCACTCGTAATACAGCTAAAGTGTATATATATATATATATATATATATATATATATATATATATATATATATATATATATATATTTTTTTTTTTTTTTTTTTTTTTTTTCTGAGTTGCCTCTCTGAACTCTAAAAACACATGAGATTTGTGCTTGAATTATATATTATTTATATATTTTTAACAGAGCATGTCTCAAACATCACTAATTAAAATGTAGCAAAAACTCAAAAATACTTTTATTATATTAAAGTTCATAGCACATTTGCACCACACCTCCGTAACTCACTTCTACAGCCCTGCCCTAATAATTATTACTGTATGTCTTCTGTTGTGTACTATTTATGGTACTGTGATGCTGCAGTTTCCTTCGGGCTCAATAGTGTTGCAATACTTGCAAATAAGAAGTGTATGATTTATACTGCACTATGCTTTGTTTATTATATACCTTTAAATGGCATAAGGAACAGTGGCATATAGCAAGACTAAATATATTCAGCATGTACAGTATCAAGTGTTACTTTAAGCTGTTACAATGATATATACACTGAGATGAATGTCATTACAGAACCCATTGTCACTTTATGAACCCATATGAACACACGATGTTGTGTTCATAAATATCCATTGAATTGTGAGAAAATAAATAATTATTGGATGTAGTGTTTCTCTAGTTTTTTTTTTTTTTTAGCTGATCTCATTTACAGAAAAACATGATAATATTGCATGGCTATATTTACTAGCTTCAAAAACCCAGTGGAGTTTATATGAAGTGTGTTTGCCCCCACATGACTGTGCTTCTCTGGCTCATTTGCTTAAAGAAAGAACTGACTTGGCCATGGCACACTTCAAGTTCACTGAGGCAGCCCAGCCAGCAAATCACACAACTTGGAAGCCTTGCTTACACAAACCCAGTTTGGAAAGCCTCACTAATCAGTGAACCCAGGGCCTGAAAGAGCCAGAACTCTTGTTCTAAAGATTGAAATGCAGGGCCAAAGCATTTGTGTGGTGCTGTGATTCATCACCTGTTTGCATGGCGATGCGCTGAGGCGGTTTAATTCAGGAGAGCCTCTTCACACACTGATCTGCATAGGGAGTGATTGTGCACAGGCCTTTTGATTTTTTTTTTTCCCCTTCACCCCATTGATTGAAGCATGGCTGATTAAGTCTCATCAGCCACATCAAGAAATGAGAGAGAAGCACAACAGTGCTGTATAATCAAGTATAGCGTAATGTGCGTTATCTGCTAATCAAGCGTGGCAAGTAAGGCCTTTCCTTCCCAGTGCAAACAGAGATATTTTTTTTTTATTTTGTTCTCCACTCTCAATCAATTTTTTTTAATTGGTACATTAAGCAGCTTTCTTTTTCATATTGTTGCTGCTGTTATTACTACAGATTGAGTGGGTAGGGAATTTTAATTGGGGTCAAGAGATGTGGGAAACACTTTGTATGAAGCATGAGATTTTGAATATAATACAAATAGCCATTATCTTGACTGCAAAGCAAGAGTTGCATTAGAGTGACATCATGGTCACACTGCCCTTTGAACGTAATAAACTTTCACAAACACTGCCCTGGCCTACTGACTTTTGAAGGCCATTGACTGGTAAGATGCACTTTAAGTCCCATACATTTTGGACACTCTAATGTTTGACTGCAGGCACAGGCAGTAAGGTGTATTATTGGCATACACAACTTGTATAATGTGCCATAGAAGAGTGCCGGGCAATATGATCGCAAATCCATATCATGCTTATATTGACCATTTTATCTCCATTATGATAATGAAACTGCCCCCACCCCCTTGTATTTTGGCCTTCATAGCTTTCTGACAATGCTGGTGTGGTACATATGCTCAAGTGTTAAGCTTGGGATATTTTTTCTAATGTTTCCATGGTACATGAACACAGCGGGGGACATATTAACAGAATTAACAACAACAAACAAAGTGAACATAATTACAAGAAATATAGGGAAAATTATGTCAATTGCTCTGAATCTCCATTTTGATTACATTTCTATTAACTGCCCATCCGTAGAAGAGGCCTGACAAACAGTGGGGGCAGCCATGGCCTTAAGGTTAGAAAAGTGAGTCTGAGATCAGAGGGTCTCTGATTCAAAGCCAAGGACCACAGTCAAGGAGGAAAGAAAACTGTAAAAACTGAAAAAGTAAACTGCTTCCTGGGTGATGAGGTGGATGGCAGTGTGTGTTCACTGTCCCTAGTGTGTGTGAATAATTTCTCAAGTGTGTTTTTATGTTCACTACCATGGATGGGTTAAATGCAGAGAAGCAATTTCCCTAAAGGGATCAATAAATGTGATATTTCTTTATCTAACATATTGGAATTCTCTTCCATCTATGAGTCTAATGTTACCATGCCCAATGTGTCAGGTCTAAAAGTATATGTCCATGCAGCACTGGGCTTTCCATGGAGTGATTGTGCACCAACGAATACTTTTTGTGTCAGATGGAGTAGTATCTATGAGCCAGAATGAATCATAGATTGAATAGAATGAACATATTTCTTAGTGTTCCAGGAAACATTCAAGCGATCATTTTGTGATTATTTCTGTGGAAATTGGAATACTCACTCACCTTTTTTACTCACTCAGGCAAATGTTTGGACATGCATTAACTGTCTACTCTCCATTCCATTCAGATACATTTTCTCTAGCTCAAAAGTTGTCCTTGCTCTTAGCTAACCTTGACAACTTGTTGGGATTAGTGTGTTGCTGCCACAAACAACATCTCTCATTCTCAGTTGCCATTCACTTTTTTAAAGGACACAAAATACACAAAGCGACATGTTCCTTGCCACTTCACATCCGAATTACTTGTCATTGTACTGACCATCCCATAACCTGAGAAAAGTGAAGTCTCTCTCTAATTATCTTTCAGAAAATGTGATTCTACCGGCAGTAAGGAATTGCTGGTTAGTGACAAACCGTGGTGGAACATCTCCTTGACACAGCAAATGTTCCCATTCATCTGGCTTTCAAACTTCCAGTTACTGCTTCATTTTCTATGAACACGTGATGGACAGAACACTAAAAAAGTGCAGTAATTGTATTGTAAATATGTTCATGTAAATTCCTGATTCATTACGCTGTGATACTTGGTTTCATCTGTATTTACTGACATGCTGTGGCCTAATCAGATTTTACTCTGTCCTTGCTAGTTAAAGACAAGCAAATAGTAGTCAGTAATATATATATACTTTTTTTTAAACAAAATAAAAAAAAATCATAGTTGTAACAATATTATAAAAATATTGATAATTAAACACAAATACAACATTTTGGCCTTAAATAGTAGCATTTAATGATGAATTCATATAATTTAGTGGCTCTATGTGGCTCTCAAAAACAACCATTTTGTGCACTGCTGCAGCTCTCTAGTATTAGTGTCCAAACATTTACATATTCGCAAGGCTTCACTTCAAAGTTGGTCATGGGTCCAAGGCACCCACTAAAGCTCAGCTATAGCTTGCAATGTTCCTTGTAAACTCTAATCTATTGTGAGGCAAGTGTTCAGAATAACATTAACGATGTTTTGCCAAAGGCTGGGCTTTTTCAGATTAGAAATCCTTCTTGTTCAGGTTCATCTATTGTAACTGCTTCACTGGAACATCTTTTGGTTACCATCCAAAAAAGTTTGTCCACTTCACTCTCTGTCCTTACTTTATAGACCTGAAATGAATAGATAAGGCTACATAAGGTTGGCTTCCAAGGTCTATCCTTGATTCACTATTTTGAAGGTCGAGGAAAAAAAAATCTTCTGATTGGAATATATTTGAAACAATGCTCTTTAATAATATTTGTGATATATTTTCTGTGAGAAATACTCTGCATTTTTACAAATGTATGGAACAGACCTTTCTACACTTTTTACAGATTTCCTGAAGTTTTTGCCTCATTATGTTGGACTACATCGAAGGCATGAGTCACACATACAATATATGAAGCATGCAGTAGGCTTCTGACAGTGCCACATTATACTAATGTTGGCGCAGAGTTTATTTATACCATGTCGGTGACTCAAACTTGCCACCAGAGCCAATGACATTACCTGTAGGCAGTCTTCAATGATGGAAATTCATGAAGGTTATGAGCAGCAAGCGAAAACAGGTCAGAATCTGTGCACAACAATGTGACCTCGACCATGGGGTAGAAAAGTAAAACATGTATTTGTAATTTGTGAATAATTCTGAGTGAAAGCTTGCGCTCTGAAGTGTAGAATTCAACAGATTCTGGCAAAAATCCTTTTCGAAAAGGTAGAAGTAGATAGATGGATTCATGAATTAATGGATTTATAGATATCCAGGAATCCACATATGGCCACGTTCTGTATGCCTTGAGAACGCTTTATATGAAAGCACTCAAAAGCTTACGTTCATATTACAGGCTGAAGTGACTCAAATCTGAATCCCAAATATCGCCACAGTTCCTACATACAGTAGCGTACTTCAAAGATTAGAAAATTAAAAGTACTATGCACAGACGTACAGGGTAGACATTTGACAGGAAGATGTTAAGCTTATGTCTGATTATAAATGCTTTTTTATATTTTTGACATATAGCACATTATAAGATGGCAGAAATGTTATTTAATGACCTTTGATGTGCACCACAAAGGGTGTAGTGAGACATTTGGATTCCACTGATCTTTCTGCACAGCAGTAAACGGCGGTCTGCTTTTTCCCTTTCTAATCCTAATCATGTAAACTTGCTGTCCTCCCAAGCAAAATGTGATACACGCATGAGCTACTAATGTGTCGGTTTTTCCAATTTTAAAATAATGAGGCATCTCAAAAATGTGGTGTTTTTGTTGATGGTGAAGGAGGTGGTTAATTGTATGATTTTTAGCATGCATGCCATTTCAGGGGCAGGTTTGTACACATTACAGTCAGATACAGGTAGGGCTGTTGCAATAACCACAATATGGTAATACTGCGCTATTGATCAGCCAACCGTAGGGAATGGCAAACAGCCATCACCACTGCGATGTATAAATATTTTCACTTTTTTGCATGGTCTTTGTTGTTTTACATTTATGTGTGTGTGTGTGTGTAATGAATGATAAATAAATGTTTTTAAAATATGTTAAAAAAAAAAAACAGGGTTGAGTGTAATTTTTTCCAGCTGTTGGCATATGAAATGCTGTGGCTGAATGGCTGAGTGCCAGTCTTCGTTTTATAAAATGGACACAATGGCAGAAAACCTAGCTGCAAAAAAACTAATGCAACTTTGCCAGTTTGGGAGCATTTCGGCTTTCAACCAAATGAAACGGGAGAGCCAGGCAATTTAGACAAGGCAATATGCAAAATCTGAGCCGGAAATGTTGCTGTGAAATGGGGACATGGAAATCTGAGATCTCATCTTGCAGATATCAAAGCCCAACTGCCTCCACCAGCACCAAATCATGGAGCAGCCTCAAAAGGAACAGTTCAAGTTGACAGTTAGGAGTATAATAGGTGGTAATATCGCATATCACAGTGTTGCACCCAGTTAAATCACAGCATATTAATCTCTTTCACTGCGACAGCCCTAGATGCAAGTCACTTACATTTATAAATGTGAACCGTCAAAACAATCCAATCCAATTTGAGGAATTGTCTGAAATGATGAGACTTGTAATGTGAACGTAGCCTTATAAACATTGTATACATATTGTTTCCAAATGTGTAAATCCCAGAACCACTTTAGCAATAATCCACTGCTGATTGCCCAGTGTTAAATCCCCAAGTTGAATGGTAAACTGAACACTTTCACAGTAAATATTGCTCTAATCCAATTTAAACTTACATTTAAACAATACATGATTTGATATGTCACAATCAATAGCACTCTCTTGTATTTGAGTGTGCACATGGTATTTGGTTTGAACATGGAATGATAAGGGCTAGCTTGATACAAGTTGGGTATGGGCCTGGAGGGTTGGTAGCTTTTAGTCTGATCCATGGATAAATATTGGATAAATGATGTAAACCAGGTCATTCTCTTTATGTGAGATCTAATTGGGCCCACAGTGGGATGTACATTTCAGATGAATCCTATGTTTAATCTATCCTGGGCCCATTTTCCCAGTGGACAAAGCTTGCTGGCACCCAGCTGGGCTGTAAATGTAGGTCTCATAGCGGTGTTTTGACTCAGGTGTGAGTTACCAATTGTTACCAATTCACTGAACTGGAGTTAAAATATCACATCACTTCACAATTCTAAAATTTATTTAATATGAATAAAAAGGATGTAGGTGAAGTGTTTTTCATAATATAAAAATATATTTCGTATTTCACAACATAACTTTAGTGTAAAAAAATAACACAATTGGTAAATGTTTCATAGCCATAACTTTGTCACTACAAATTTTCAGAGATCTCTCTTGCTGGACATAATTTCAATGCTAACAATTTTAAGAATGTGCTTCATTCTTGTGCATTGAGGGCAGTGTTTGTAGCAAAATTACTGGGTGACTGGGAGCGGTTCACATAGAAGGACCTTCCCTTCCACAAAACATGACGCTTCCTCCTGGGAAATTTACTGATTCTTTACACATTATGCTCAGAGTCAAACTGAGGAAAGACTGAATACAATGTTTCCCATCTGACCCAACTGAATTAAACATGTTGTCATTACAATGCACTCCTCAGTACGGGTCTCACTTTCTCATTGCATGCTTGGTCACAGCAACATGGGCTTTTCGTCTGAATTCTCTTATGGTGAGACACTATGCTGGGAATCTTGCCTGTTCATCACTATACTGGTGAGCAGTTTCAGATGCAGTGTTGACCTGCTTTCCAATTGAGTGTGTGATTCATCCTGTTCCCTTGTGCAATTTTTGTACGTGGACAACCAGCATTATTTTATGGGGACCTGAATTAATTAGTTTAATTGTTATACTTCAGTATTCTACACTCTCAGAAAAAAAGGTATGCTAAAGGTACATTATTGTCACTAAAGGTACAGCAGATGTATAAAATTGCAGTTGTCTTCCTTAAAGGTACGTTACATTGTTTTATTTGGAATATTTGTAATTTTTTATTATAGAACTGTGTAAAATACATAATATAAGTCCTAAAGAAGAAATGAAGTGTATGAAATCTACACAATTTCAAAATATATAATGAATTTAGAATAAGGTACAATTATGTTGTCTAATAAATGGTACAGAATATGTACCCTTGATGGTACAACCACAGTGTCAGTTTTTCTGATCACAGCTCTGTTTGGCAGTCTTCTGGCACAGTCCAACCGTCAAAACAGTCCAATCCAATTTGAGGAATTGTCTGAAATGATGAGACTTGTAATGTGAACGTAGCCTTATAAACATTGTATACATATTGTTTCCAAATGTGTAAATCCCAGAACCACTTTAGCAATAATCCACTGCTGATTGCCCAGTGTTAAATCCCCAAGTTGAATGGTAAACTGAACACTTTCACGGTATCTACACAATTAAAAATATATAATGAATTTAGAATAAGGTACAATTATGTTGTCTAATAAAAGGTACAGAATATGTACCCTTGATGGTACAACCACAGTGTCAGTTTTTCTGATCACAGCTCTGTGTGACTCAAGGGTTCCCTGTCACTATTGAGAAACTTACTAGTGCTGATACTAGATTTAAAAAAAATAAAGTCTTCTGGCACAGTCTTAAAGGGAGGTTATTAAAGGCAATAGGCTTCAACCTTTATTTGAAGAATTGAGGCTTTCCAAACCAATTTTATTCTGAGTCATCCTGCATCCAGGCACAAATGACCATCCTAGACAATCGCCTTTTTATACCCTTTATCGGATGATGAGGGGTCAGCGCCTGGCTTCTCCTTGTCCTTCCAAAATATACAACACTCCTTGATCATTATTTCCAAATCACAAGGCCTAGACTTGAAATGTTCCTCTCTGGCAGCTGCTTTGTCAACAGTAACCTTGATAAAAGTTTTAAAACGATCAGGCCTTAGACTTGGATCTAACAGGTGTTTTGATAATAAGACTCTGTTTTTGTAAGAGCCTTTGTTCACATATAAAGCATACGTGTGATGTTTACCAGAATTCTGCTAGACTACAGCATCACTGATAAGCCTTCTCAGGCCTCAAAGAGCACACAGACCAACTCAGAGAGAACCAGCTTCACAAATTCACCATTAGTAATTTGCATTAAACACCATTAGTGGAGCTATAGTATTTGGGGGCTTTCCACAGGTTACAGAATAACAGACATAAAGTTTTTGTGTTTACTGACATTTTCTGTTAACTCATTGATAAAGGTGATAGAAATGTACTCAATTTTTATTATTTTTTTATATTGATATAGACTTTTTTATGATATGATTTACATATACACTTCTTAAATTAATATTAGCATCAGGATGATCAGTGGGTTGTTCTCTAATTTAGATCTGTATGTCTGCTCTGTAAACAGACACCATGCAGAGACAGCAGCAAATAAGTATTTATTGCAGGAATTACTAATAAGCTTTTTTTTATTATTAGTGAAATCAGAGGTAGAAAAATACAATTAATGTAGTGTTGACTGTTCAAACTAAAACTAAATAAACAACTATACAAAAATATCAGTGCAAGCCTGCAGTGTGTCCAATACCAGCATAGCCATCCTATTTATAGGAATTACCAGTGAATCTACACCCATTTTCTGAGTTTTCGATTTATTGATGATAATGAGAAAGGCTAATGGTAAAATTGTAAAAGTTGATGCCCCACAAAAAAATAAAACAAAAAAAAAAACAGATGAATTCAGATGAATTTACAATCGTGTGCAAACCTTTCCTTTTAATGAAATCTTTTCATCATTTAGGAAGTTAGACTTGAAGCCACATTGTTGTCTAGTCTAGAATGAGGAATTACATTGCCTTGCTGAAATAACCATGGACTTCCCAGTAAAATACATCATATTGATAGCGGGAAAAGTTTTTGTAAAATAATAATAATAATAATAATAATAATAAAAAAATAATAATAATAAAAAAACATTGTTTGCCTTCACATAACTGGAAAATTCTCGCATATGCAGGTCACTCAGGCCATGGTCACTGCTGCGCCCCCAAACCATGAGAGGTATTGAGATTTGCACCTATCGCTGATAAGTCTGTCTGGCCCCTTTTGTTGTTAGCACAGAAAACATGACATTCAAGCTGAACAAACAAGCTGAAACATGGACTCCTCCGATAACAGCACACAATTCTAATGTCTTTTAGACCATATGAGATGAGCTTGGGCCCAGAGAATCTGTTAGGAGCATCACAAAGAATTGATGGATGGATTTCCTCTTTGCAAAATACAATTTCAAGTTGCATTTCATGTTGTTGTGGATTTAGTTAATTGACAACAGTGTTTTTGAACCATCAAAAAATACATACATCGAAGACCTAAATTCTTTGCAATCTTGTTTTGAAAAATATTCTATTTGAGTTTTGTCTTTCAAAATTTGGCATAAATTGAGGGGTAACAGCCTATTTTGCTTGCAGAGGCTAAGCCTTTGGAAAATGTTCCTTTCATATCTTTTTTATATTCACCTGTTTATAGCGTATTGCTTTGAAGCAGTGTGAAATGCATTTTCTATTAACTGTTGTCTTATTTTATATATAAAACATCCCAACATTTTAGGAGTGTGCTGCAGGCATCAGATTTTAAGAGTATAAGTACATTCACAAAACAGAATTGAAAATGTTGGAAATTTTTTTCTTTATGGATTTGTGTGTTAAATAAGGCTTCAAGAGAATTAACAATTCACTGATTCTTGTATTTATTACATTTTACCAGCTGTCCTGATGTCTGTAAATAGGGTTTGGGATTTCAACCATGAACAACTACGCAATAGCATATTTTCAGTCTAAAACTTTTCCAAACAACTATTTAACCGTCACAGTTAAATAAATAAATAAAAATTAATAATAATAAAATCAGCCCCATCAATCTGCAGTGTCTACTGTTTTGTTTTAAAGTAAGCCGTTCAAGTCTTTTTATGTGCAAATTTACATCTGGTTTAAAGACTGTTGTAATAGCTCCAGTGTTCTTTTGTGACCGCCACCATTTTCCCACACCCTTACTTAAATGCATATGCCTAAGGAATTAGAAGCACAAAGCTAATTGTCTGTTAATTTATGCACACTGCCAATTTAGGCTTGTGTGTCAGTATTAGACTGTACAAACAACCTCAGAATCAATATTAAAATTGAATTTAAACGTCACAATTTTAATCCAGTGTACTTTTTATAAAATTTAGAGGATGTTTCATTACCATTTACTAATCCTATGGTCTGTGGGAGCACTGGAAGAAGGTCTGGAAAAGGGAAACCAACTAAGTGTTTTGTATTGAAATGGCTCAGGAACACTCTCCATCCATTGCTTGCTCATTGTGAAAAAAACTCAACTTTGAAAAGCATGAAACTGTTTAAGGATGTGGCTCTATACCCACTCCATTGTTGGGCGACTTATTTTTGCTGTTATAGTTAAACTGACTCCAAATTCAGGGGATGGCTAACTGCATGAAATTAAATACAGACTAAAAGTGCTACAAAACTAAACAACTTGAGTTACAAATGAGATTCTGTTTTAATTCAAATGATGAATAAAAACTTATAGATAATTTAAACGTCAAACCAAACAATCTACAGTCAGTTTCTTAGTTGTTTTGCTGAGAGGAACATTAGTTCTCCAGAATCGTGTATTGGTCCTTTTTTAATCATGTTTTTAAACATATTTGCTTTGCATTTAAGCGTATATTTGCTTGTAGCGTGCATCACAAAAACTGTACTGGGGTCAGTTTTGCTTGGCTAGTGAATCACTGTGTGCACTGTGTGATTCTAGAATGACTAAATGCTTTGAGGTAGCATTATTTAAAGCAGTGTTCTGATGGCCTCTGGTTCTGATGCTGCTGTTAGCACACTGTGCTTATCTCCAGGCACCTGTCTTACCTACAGATGGTCGTGTTGGGTTCTGCACTTGTGTCCAAAGACTTTGCTTTTGTTTGCTAATCCACAGCAATTACACACTTCTTCTGATAACACTGCCTCCTCGCCTGATTGCCAGTAATCTCCGTCTTAGTCATGGAAGGTTTCCAGGGAAAAGTCGATGCTGATGAACAAGCTAAATGCTGCACTTTTTTCCACTCTGCTCTTTGTGCTAACTGTATGCAGCACTGTGGGCCCATTTCCCAGATGTGAATCCAGGCCTAGTCTTGGACTAAATTGCAGTGTAATGGTGAAACTAATTTACGTCAGGGATACAGGCTGATCTTAGCCTGCCCCATGTCAAAAAATATTTACATTTATATGTCCAAAGCACAGTGACGAGAAGCAATTAATCATAGCTTTTCTCCATGGGTTTGTTTTGGTGTCGAGTTAGTGTGCTTGGGATTTTTGATTAATGAGGTAATTCCTGCTCCTTTGTTCTTCCAGAGTCAGTCTTGATTCTCAATGAAAGACTACATTTAATTTTTCCATGTTATCTTCTCAGATTACACACCCACTTGAATGTAGACTGTCTAGGCTGCAGAAATAAACAGTGCCTCCTAAACGAGTGGCAAAGAGGTTCGCTTCAGTGTTGACTAAGAACAGAGTGCTATTTGAAACATTGTTTGTGACAAATAGTCCAACATTATGAATTGCCTTTTACTTTTAGTGCATAAACAAAGTCACAGCAGCTCGAGAAATTAAATTTTTTTCCATTTGTAAGTCCCAGTGACAAATGGCTAATATTTGCACACTGTGTTTTAGTACAGGGGCGACAGAATATTGTAAACAGTTGTTGTGTACAATTTGCACTTGTGAGTATTCTGGAATAATTGCATTCCTGCATGAATGGTTGTTGTGCACCCCATCCAAATGTATGTGTAAAAAATCAGAGTAGGCTTGGCACTGTAAATTCTCACAATAATAAACACACAAGTTTGGTTCAGACAAATGAAACTAATTGCAAATGTCCATAAACTAATTTTTTTGCACACATGTAGACACATGTTTGGGGAAAATAGTGTTCCACTGTTAGCAACAGTAACAGCCTTTCATGTTCTAGGACAACCTGTGTTTGCATTCAGCCTCAAGATCATCACTGAGGTCAGGAACTGATGTTGAATGATTAGCCATGGATTATGCGCCACTGCAACTTATCCCAGAGGTACTGGATTGTTCTCCAACACTCCAGAGAGCGCCGTTCCATTGCTCCATAGCCAAGTGGTGGAGGGCTTTATACCTCTCATTATCAGTCCTTTGCAGATATCAGGTGGCATTTGCTATTCCTCTAAATTAAGCTCTGTGTATTTATTTAGGTTGTCTTGGATGACCTGTTCCCGATTGTGTTACACTATATCAGAGACACTGAGGTCAGGACTCATGACTGTGTCATTCTTAAATGCACATTTTCTTATTTCACCACGTTAATTGGTTTACTGCATCATTGTCATGTTTATCTCAGCCTTTACTCAGTTTATTTTACAAAGAGACGCCCTGACGACTTCTGTGAGGTTGAATTACTTTGATCCATCAGTGACTGTATGCCATCCGTTTCTTTAGTGAATGATGCAGCTTCAAATGTTTATACTCCCTCCACAGTAATTTACAGCTAGTGTGCTGCATTTAGTTTTTTGTTTGTTTGTTTGTTTGTTTTTCACATTCATTTTAATGTATAATCACTGTTTACGTTTGCTTCTCCTGCACTTAACATTGGTCCAGCATTGGAATAGCTTTACTATAGAAAATTTGTTGGGAAAATAAGTACATTCATTAATTTATTTATGTTTTGTTTGACTGTTTTTGTGTCTGTTTGGAGACAATAGGTTTATTGTCACAACCAACGCTCCTGCTCAGTGTAGTTTTTTTTTTTTTGTTAGTTGTTTTTTTGTTTTCCTCCTCCCTCCAGTAGTAATGAACATGCCCACACACACACACACACAGGATGCCAGATCAAACTCTCAACCACAACTCAATTTGAAATTAGGTTTTCATTATTTTTCTGTGTATGGCCTTGTTTTTTAAGCCTAAACAGATAAGGCACTGTAAGGTATTGCATAACATTTTAATGAAATATATGGGAGGCTAAACATTCCACAAGCTTGATTGATATTTACACTTATATAATGCTTTTCTAAACTCCCAAACTGCATTACATTGACCACTGCCAATGTATATCTTCAGCAGTTGGGTTGGGAGGGAAAAAGAGAGAATGATTGAACCAATTTATATAAAGATGGGCATGATTAGGGGTAACACCCCTGCTCTTTTCAAGGAAATGCCCAGGGATGTTTATGACCTGAGAGATTCAGGACCTTCTTTTTATGTCTAATCTGAAGAACAGCAGCATTTAATCAGCAGTGTCCCCATCACTGCACATAGTCTTTGGAGCCCACGCAGACCACAGGGACAGTGCCCCCTGTTGGTTCCAGCAAAACAGCCTCCAGGAGGTCTCCTATCGAAGTACTGGCCAGACCCAAGCCTATACCTTACTTCAGTGGATTTGCATGTGTTTGATTTTCAGACGCTATGACTGCCCACTAGGTTCAGAAACTGTGTTCTGTTAAACTAAAGTGTATGGATTACATTCCAAACAAACGAATAGAATTAAATTCATAATGTGTTTATTCATTTTAAATTTGAGTTAGTTCACACATTTCTAATATGGCATCTAAAATGACATTAATTTATCAAAATGGTTATTAGCCTGAATAAAACTCTTGAGTGCAATGACACCAATTACATAAGCAGTTTCTCAAGAAACAGGAAAAAAAAGAAATCTCTCTGTAATAAAGTATCTTCATTGTACAAAGTGTTTAGCGCTGTCTCTCACTTCCTGTCATCCACAGTGCTTCATTAGCAAGTTTGGGGTAATTATGTTGGCAGTCGATTTTTATGGGTTTTGCCGAACAGGATCCTCTGCAGTGTCCAGGAATATCTTCAAAACAGGCTGCTTAGTACGTTCTGCTAAAAACAAATACATATGTGATATTTCACTGCTACAAAACTAGACTGTATGTCTTAAATGATTGTGTAAGACCATTATATTGAAATAAATTAAAAAGGGTTTAAGGTTCATCCATAGATAAGACAAGATACAATAAGATTTTATTGATTCTGAAGGAAATTGCAGTGTCACTGAAGTGTGCACAAGTGAAGACGTACAGTAATCACAATAAATAAGGCAGGGAGATAGAAATGAGGTTACAGAAGTACTGTTATCCATGAAAAATAGTGAGTATAATCTTTATACATGGATATATATATATATATATATATATATTATGTGCTTGACATATACAAGCAGCAGCCTCAGTAGATATTTCACTAAGACAGTATAAACATTACAAAGAGAAGCATAAGTATTTATTTTGCTAAAGATTAGTCAAAAAATATTACGTCTAAGAGCCACAGTGACAGCAGTAGAGCAGAATGGCGTGGAATATAAGGACAGTAGCAGGTCAGGTAACAATGACCGTATGAAAATGAGTCCATAATAGTAATATTACCTGGACATGGACATGGTGTAGCTCGGCACAGTTCAGGCAGCAGGAGATCAGTAGTGTCCCTGCAGTGAGGAGACTCATTGTAAAGTCTTATTGCCGTGGGAAGAAATGACTTCATGCAGCTCTCTTTAGCACAGCGCAGCCATATCAGTCTTCCACTGAATGTGCTTCTGTTTGTCCACTGAAGTGTGCAGGGGGTGTGGGACGTTGTCCATAACAGCCAGCATCTTGTTCAGAGTCCATTTTTCTGCCACAACCTAACGCTTATATATACAGTTGTGGAGGTACGTCTTGCATTATCTCCACAGCACAGAGCAAAAAAGATTGGGAATGTGGTGGAATGGCAAACATGTTCTCACTAAGGGCTGATTCCATCAACTATTCACAATTTTATCTACTGTAATGCCTCTCTACAATGTGTCTGTTGCGATAGCAAGGAGGAGAGAAAGTGTAAAACCATACACTTAATTTCAGAGGAACATTTGAGTGAGCAGGTGTCCAAATACTTCTGGCTATGAGTGTATTCAGAAAAGTAGTATATTGCTATCCATTGATGAAGGTACGCTGATGTTTTCTATAAAGCAAATCAAGGTGTCAGTCATTTCCTTGTTTTTTTTTGTTTTTTTTTTATTACTGCTTTCACATCTACTGCTCAGTAAAGGCAGAAATCAATAGGAATTCAGTTATTATAGGTTGGAAATAGACCAAAGAATTTTGGCAAGCTGCTTAGCTAGGAGTTAGCACTTCATAGAGTATTAGATTAGTGCCAAAAATATCTACAGTCTTTGGTGAGTTAGTAGGATACAATTGTATCGTGTACCCTTTATATTACGTGCTCAGTGGACTACAGGCTCCTGGTGAGAATGATGAAAGGAGAGGCTCAGAGCAGCTCCTGGATTCAGGTTAAATGGAGTAAATTAAGAGGAGTAGCTGTAGAGAGTAAACAAAAAGGACAAATTAGCCTCAAGTCCCATTGAGAAGAAAACAACTGGTACTTCATTGAAATCTAGTGAAGTTGAGTTGCCTGCATATCTCCAAAAGCCTCATTTCCTGCCTCTTTTCCCTCTCTGTCCATAACACAGCCAAATAAATTAGTCAGTCATGAGCATGGCATTTTCTTAACACACCAAATTAGTTTTTCATTTATTTACCAAGCATGGAGACTAATGTGCAGAATTTGCCCCGCAACTAGATTCATTACCAATCTGAATGTGCCACCTAATTTGAGAAATGAAAATTCGATGGCTCTGTTTCACATCCGTAAAAATTGGATGCAGTAGCTACATGATGAGCCCCAGCAGAGAGCTGCAGTCAAGGAGCTCAAAGTTATTTGATTTTCATGCTGCGTTTACGGGCCAAAATTAAAAGTGACTGGGGATCCTCTGTTAAATAATGACACCCACTGCCATCTTCAAAGAGAGGATGAAGAAAGTGCTGGGTGAAAATCTTTCTCGGGGAAAAAAAAAGACCAAATTAGAAAATAGAGGGGGGCGTAGGAAAGGAAATGAGGACTGATGGCAAGTTTTTGATGTGTTTGTGATGCATGCTTTTAGAAACACTCGGGCTGGGAAAAGAAAAGAAACCAAATAACTTCTGGCTACCAAAGGCAGGGCATTGTTGCACAGAATAATTCATGTTATAAAACTGCAGCATGTACAAATTACATTTATTACCATTCTTCAGGAAGGTGAAGCATTCTGCCTTGCCTCGTTTCTCCATGCCCTTGTACATCTGGTTTTGTTTTGGTTCAGAATTTCCTTTTGCTGTGTTCTATGTTTGTGCGGTTTTCATCTATGTTAATTATCCAATATAATTATATCCTGTGTGCAGTTTTTGGGTTACTATGTGATTTTTATTAGTTTATTAAACCAATTTGCACTTGCATCCTGCTTCCTCATCTACATCAGCATTAGAGTGTTATGTGATGTACAGATCTATACACATTGATTTTCATTACTCAGGTTGAGAATTTGTCAATATTATATCTGCTAAAATGTTTTGATTTTACAAGGCTTTACTAACGACACTGATTATTTTGCCTCATATAATTGGGAGTTCTCCAGTAGAATAATCTTTACACCTACACTCCATTGGTCTAACAAGAGAACTACCAAAATCAATCCATAGAATTTTGAAGTACAGGGTTGTGGGAGGAGTGAAGGTGTGTCCATAACATACAATTATTTGAAAGAATTCTGTATCTAGGGTACTATTTTTTTCCTATTGCTAAGTGACAGAACTATTGTATCTGTCAATCAACTGTGCTAGCAATTGTTTTGACAGGTTTTAACTGAATGTTCTGTCACTCATCCTTTTAGGAAAAAAGAGAACTGGCCAGACTGAATGAAGTGACATGTGGTGCTACTAGTGAGAGCAGGTTAGGTTTAGGTAAGACTTAGGTAAGACTTATGGCTCCTGAGGCAATCATAGAGATGAACATTTTCACAGAATGCATAAAATGAAGGGTACAAACTGTGTAAAAACAGCATGTAAAAAGTGCCTCTTATTAAAATCAGCAGAAAAAAATGCTTTGGTTTGCAAAAAATAAATAAATAAAATAAAAATGCACCCAGTGTGAAATCCCTTCCTGCTTAATTATATCAGTAATTACAAACATACATTTTCTCCAGCTTAATAGTTTGGAGCATCTAGAATTTTGTGACCTGCAAAGGCAAAACTGATAAAGAACCAGCCTTTCCAAAACAGGCTCACTTCCTTTTTGTCATGAGTTCATCAGCTTATTAAATCACACTTCAATGTGAGAATGAGAGAGCAGGCTGCATAGAGCAGATGAGTACCATCGTCACATATAGGAGCTGACACATCATCTGCTTTAGGTTTCTCTGCACAGGGCCTAATAAAGGCAGGTGTCATTACACTCTTCTGTGGATAATGGCAGGACAGATGTACACTCGATTACAAGACGACACATCTTCAAAGAAATTTGTACTCAGCCTGATACTTGCAAGTCGTTGCATAAAGCACATAACAAGCACAGATGGCCATAAATGGACTATTCTTCCATTTAAAGGGCTGGTATTCAGCAACCCAGTCTACTTTCATGGCCCCTGTGATCATAAATATAGAGGGAATTTAGTCTTAGATCAGAGCTCTTGATTTGAAGGTCTCTAACTGTAAAGGACCTGAGTTTACCTCTCAGTAGAACCCTGATCCTTACGTAAGGCCAGTGACGTCTCCTCTCCTCTAGGAGATGCAGCTCAGCGAGTCGTCAGCCGTTAATCTCATACAGCACGTCAGAAGCATGAAGTATGCCACAGCACCGCAGGGGATTAGCTCAGTGCAGAGAAACAGCCATGTTCATATTGATATACTGCACACATACTCTACATACACTTTACACAGATACATGCATGCATGCAACTGCTCATGTTACAACCTGCCATACATTAGTCAGTGTACATGGTCCATACACCACACTCTCACATACATGCAGTATCTCCCCAGTTACACACACACACACACATATATATATATATATATATATATATTTTTCCCCCCCTCTATCACTGCATGCAGGATTTCCCTCCAATATACACCATCTGTAAATATGTGTAAACAGAGTAACAAATCATTCCATATTCAATTGTAATTTTATTTGTTTTAGGTTACATTGGCACCTATATTCTGTCTTTAAACATGCCATATGGTTTATTTTTAAAAGGTTACAGTTTTCCGTTGGGAAAAGAAACAACATTGGACCTCTATACCATTTACTGTATCTTTTTGAAGGAACATCTACACTGCAAGTAACCAAAGATCAATCTGTATAAAAAAATAATTTATTCTGGATGGTAAAACAGCCTAAACCCAGACTCGAACAAAGACGATATTTAGGTAAATTCAGGTCCTGGTACAAAATGACTATAGTAAAAGTAGAATTGAGTAGAAATGCAGAAGTCTCAAAAAAAAAGTTAGGGCACAGTAACTTTAGGTTTTAAGTTGCCGTCTTCAGTGGTATGTTTTAAGTAATTTTATTCTCCTGCAGTAATATTTAAAGTTCCGTTATGTGCACGCAGGTACAGCTATGCCTCTGTTGTGCAGTATTTTATGTGCATAGTTTGAATTTAAGACCATTTTTATATCTTTGAGTGATGAACAAAAATGTTTTGGTTGTTTTTTTTTGTTTTTTTTTGTGTGTGTGTGTGTGTGTTTTATTTCTCAGTTTGTTGAATATCTTATTGACATAGTATGACTTAATAATATGTTGAATGTCTTAGTATTCAGAAATGGAATTTTATAGCTCAGGTCAGAAATGCGACCAATCACAAAGCAGTACAAATGCTTTTCACAATATGGGAATGAGAATGTGTAATAAAGAAAATTTAATTTAAATTTGATTCAATTTGAATTGTTTTTCAGTAATATATTGAATAGAGGAAAATAAAAAGAAGTTTGAAAAAGCTACTCAGGCAAATACAAACAAGTTGCTTCCATCCTCCGGGTGTGCCATGTTCACATGCTTGCAAACTCAACCAGTCTTTTATTTTTACATATGGCTGACTCTCTACCAAGTGGCCTCAAGAGTGAGTATATAATTAGCATAGCGGTCTGTTGTCATGGAAGTGTAGTCTTTAGGACATAGCTATGATTTAAAAAGCAAATGCGGCCCAAGTGGAATAAAAGGCGTTTTAATGGAGCCAGCCAACAGGGAGAGCTTGTCTTACAAACATGATCAAAGATTTGCTCCATTAGCAGAGACTAGTGCAGGCAAATGACTGGGGACTAACAACATGGCTTCCGGCACATGGTCAAGTGTGTTCACTAGCTTCAACCACGCAGCTGTTGCTGTTCTGGGGGAATTACTGGGCCGGCACTGTTGTTCCACAGTTGGATGTGTGAAATGAAATATGAAAATAATAGGGAGCCAGGAAAAAAAATGCAAATTAAATTTGCTCCCAGTTCTGAGGCTCCATCACACTGCTGTGTGTTTAGAAGTATAAGTGCACAGGGACCAGGCTAAATAGACTAGATAAAGTACAATCATCACTTTGTGGTGAACTAATGTCTCTGCTGTTTTTGCATATATATATATATATATATATTTTGGAGAAAGGCAACTGTCACGCCACTGTCTAGTCAGTTAGCATGTCCCCCTCTCTCTAGTCCATCAGTAATTTCTTCTGTTTGGTTAGTTTGTAATTTCTTCTCTGTTTAGGTCTGTCTGTCTCTCAGTCTAGTTCTATCTATATTGGTCCTCTATCCAAGTCTTACTCCAAGTATCCTGTTATCCAAATCTGTCTTTTTGTTATCTTTTGTGTAAATAAAAATTATCCTGTGTTATAGCGTGTCAGTCCGCCAGATCCTGAGAGCAACATGGTGGCGCAATCGTTAGTATCCATGTCACACAAGTCTAAGGTGAGGTGTTTGTTGTGTCCATGTGTGAGTGTGTGTTGCCCTGAGAAGGATGAGTGCCCCCCTCCAGGGTGTTCCCACCTTGTGCCCAGTGATTCTGGGTAGGCTCCCAATGTTACAGACAATCATGTTAATTTTTTGTTAATGAACAAATGTTCTTCTGAAATGGATCTGATGGATTTTTTTCCCCCACTCAGTGTGATCTCAGTAAATATACACTGCTTGTTTAAATGCAATAAGAAATAGTTGAATATATTATGGGCGGCACGGTGGCGCAGCAGGTAGTGTCACACAGCTCCAGGGGCCTGGAGGTTGTGGGTTCGATTCCAGCTCCGGGTGACTGTCGTTGGTGTGTTCTCCCCGTGTCCGCGTGGGTTTCCTCTGGGTGCTCTGGTTTCCTCCCACAGTCCAAAAACACACGTTGCAGGTGGATTGGCGACTCGAAAGTGTCCGTAGGTGTGAGAGTGAATGTGTGTGTGTCTGTGTTGCCCTGTGAAGGACTGGCATCCCCTCCAGGGTGTATTCCCACCTTGCACTCGATGATTCCAGGTAGGCTCTGGACCCCCCGCGACCCTAAATTGGATAAGCGGTTATAGATAATGGATGGATGAATATATTATACAGCATGAATCAAGCTTTTCATTCTGGGAAAAGCTGACCCTTTATTCTTGTGAGAAATGCAAATAGATGCAAGTACACACAATGATTTAACACAATGAAATTCGGACTGTTTCACATGTTGCATATTTGTCAGTTTTTGACAGTTTGACAGTGAGTTTGGACGTTTTAACAGTTTAAGAAGTCAGGTTTATAGATGCACTTTATCCATTTCAGCCTGAAGTGCTTTGTTTTGATAATGATGGATGTAATTGAACAATTTTGTTGTTGTGTCAAAGTGATGGAATCAAGAGCATCACTACACTCAGCAGTTGTCATGTCCTTCTATAAAATCATGGCAAAAGGTCGATACATAATCTACGAGGTCACCTGGATTGTTGGGATATATTTCTCAACATCATTATATACAGGCACTAGTCTTCCTAAAATGCAATAGAAACGTGTCTTTGAGCTATTCAGTTTCAGTAGTTATTTGTGTGTGTGTAAAAAGTTTCAGTGTGGACATATTACAGACATAAAAACGTTTGTAAATCACTACTACTAGAACAAAGGTAGTGCATGAGAGAGAAATGTTGATGTGAATATCTGGTATTTTCAAATCATACAAAAGCGAAACAGAACAGAAATCAAAATCTACAAAAGGAGATAAGGTTTTGATGTCCACATTTAACAACAGCTCAGCTACAGAGAAAAGGGCCTGGGGGTTTCGTTGCTTACCAAAATGGATATTACACTGCTATAACCAAGCCATTGTAATTCCTTGTCCAAAAAAAAGGGACATTGTGCAGTTAATAATGTCTCATTTTGCCAGCCTGTGTTATCTAACTAGCACGAACCAATGATGCCAAGACACATTCTCTCAATTGGCTTGTAGCATTTTCTTTGTCTCCAAACAAATGATTTCATATGCGTGTGTGATTCTGTTTTTAATGAAAGGATGAGTATAACTGTGAGAATATTTGGGAAACAAAGATATGCTTCCAAAACAAATGCGACTGATGCATCCACATCAGTGCTTTGGCATCAGAGAGCGTTTTTACTTGTGCCGGGTTGGACAGCGTTTCCTGGTTGGAGTGTTCAGTCAAAAAGATGCAGCTTTCTGTTTGGAATGCAGACTGTCCTTAACCTAGATTAACTGACAGAGGTAGGACAGTACCCCTCTTCATTTAGAGTGTCCCTCTACAACCATCAGGACAGGAATGCCCCTGATGGAGGCAGAAGTAGGACCCATGGATCTGCACTGCATTATAGAGATATAAACGTATTGAAATCCACTATTTCCACATAATCTGCCAGTGTGTTTCAGGCGCCAGATTACAATGGGAAAATTTTTACGATTAGAATAATGAAAAAATGGGTCATTGGTTTTATATGCAGTAGAACTACACAGATGGGTGATCCAGTTAGAAGATATTATCCACTTAAAAGAAAAAAAAGCTAGGAGAGGAAAAAAAGATCAGTTTCAGATACAAAAGTTACTGATTCACTTTAACTACAATGAATACCTCATGGCAAAATGCCACCCTCACCCTCCCACACACCATCACCACACACACACTTACACACACACACTTACACACACACACACACACACACACACCTCTCATTTGATTATACAGAAAATATAGCTCTATTAACTGTTATTGTATCAGAAATGCAAAAACCCAACTTTCAAGAAGTCATCATCTCAAGGTCATTCTGGGAGAATAACTGAGGTTTGTCCATGCTCGTCAAACTCTGAGAATAGAAATGGAGTCTATGAATATTCTGACTGTGTCTTTCTCTGTCTGTGTCTCTCTCTCTTCCTCTCTCTCACTCTTTCTCTCTTTCTCTCTCTCTCTCTCTCTCTCTCTCTCTCTCTCTCTCTCTCTCTCTCTCTCTCTCACACACACACACACACACACACTTTCTCCTTCTCTCTGTATGCTTCACATAACCTCAGCCTGGAGCCGATGATAATGCTTGTCTGCTGAGGGGGAACAAATGATGATTTCTCTTTTCTTCCTGAAGGAGGTCTGAAAATTAAGTGAGGACTATATGCAAAGGTAAAGAAAATCTGCAACACTTCAGTTTTGCAATAAAATAGATGCGTGCACGAATGGGAGATGTTATACACAGGAATGTATGCAATACAGAACGTTTAAATTCAGATTATAAAGGTGTTTTATTTTTTGTTTTTTTCTTTTTGTAGACATGTCTTTAAAATATATGAAGTCCTCTGACAGAGTAGAATCCACATTGCCTGATGCAGTTTCTAGCACAGATCTGAGCTAATTCAGTGCTTCACAGCATTCAGCACTTCACTGAGTGAGAAAAGCCAGTCTTTAATGAGAACCACACCTAATATAGAGAAAAGATTAAAGAAACACTTGATTTATTAATTATATTCAATAAATTAATGTTGTTTCTGTTTTTCTTTCTTTCTCTCACTCCCTCTCTTTTTGTTTTGGTTTCTACACTTGGTAAACATGATTAAAAATCCCAGTGGTTTTGTCACAAATGGGGGATTCACCCCAAGTGCTAGCAGCTAAGCATGACCTGTAATTAAGCTTGAAATTAAACTTCTAGCTTGGTGTGATTTGAATTCCTATAAGGACCATTACCCAGGCTGAATATCTCGGAAGTTTATGGCTCAGCGTCTGCAGCATCCTTGCCACTGACGACTAGAGGCAGCATCCTCAAGGTCGTCGCGACTAAAGAGGAACAAGATTTGATATAAAATGTGCAGATCAAGCCAGTGCCCTCAGGGGACAGACTTACTAAATTGTAAATGCTTATAGAGTGTTAAGTGCTAACCCTAGTCTGTTCTTCAGCTGCTACATCCTCCTCCTGTTTGCTGTTGCTTCTTCCTAAGCCCACTGGCTCTCAGGTAGCAGAGGTGCTCTGTACATTGCAGGACTGTTTACTTAACCCCATTAAAATCCCAGACTTACAATGTAAGGCAAGCTATCTAGAAATGAATGGGAAAGAAACGCATACTGTTTGGGTTTAATGACCCTAACATTTAAAGGGTTAAAAATGACCATGAGATTCTGATGTCTAACTGGCATATACAGAATATTAGCATTTGATTGGTGGGGCATGGTAATAAGGCTGTCCAGATCATAGAAGAGTAATGGTTTTATTACTCCTTTAAATGCAAACGCTGGGCTGTTTACCTTATGTAAGTCAATCAAGTTCAGCCTTTTATTGCCTCATGGATATGAAACAATTCATTTCACTCCTGTGCCGTCGTGTCACCGGGACCATTCAGGAGCTTTTATAGCTGCATTTGTCAACATCACAACTACCATAAGAAGTGTTTTGCTCTTTTGTGTACATAGAGATGGAGAGATTTGGAGTGGAAAAGAGTGTTCTAGCGCAGAGGCAATCAACCTTTCCCACCTTGAGGCCCACTTATTTATTACTAGAAGATATGAAATCTGGAATTCTTTTTTTTGGAAAATGTCATTTTTGGGGGAATTTTTTAAATTCCAATTTCAACAAAAATGAGTTCCTTACCACCTGCCATTTTTCATTGTAGATGAATTATTAATAGATGAGGCTAATACTGGGTTGCTTTATTCCAGAAACACGGCAGAATGGTGGCAAAACTTTGTTGTTTTTATTTATTTGTCAAATGTACACAACAGAGTTCAATAAATGAACAAAGCTAGATACAAGGAACATTATCCAGAGAATATTTTCAATAGCTTACAAAGGGTCCCAGAATCCTGAGGCCCACTAGAACAAACTTTATAGGCCTCTGGTTATTCATATCCGGCTGATTCCTAGTTTCTTTTAGATTTGCTTATCAATAGCATTAAAAAATAATGTAAATAAACTGAACCTTACAGCTATGGTGAAATACAAAGGTGGAGTTACATCTTGGTAAAATTGAATTTGGCATAAGTTTGGCATGTCCTTGGCACTTCCAAATCGTTAAAATTGTTTTCCACCTGGGACAAATTTCCTTCAGAAGTCAATAAGTACCCGGAATAAGGCCTTCAGAGGTTTGTGTTCTCTTTGTTTCACCAGTGCAGAATTTAGTCCCCACCTGTTTTCGTGGGGACTGGGCTGTTTTGCTCGAGGCACTGGATAGTCCTCCTTAACATTTCATGAATTCTTGCGGCCACAACACAGCTCACTAAACATGCAGTTCCCTTCTCTGTGATTTGTTCCCTTTTTCATATTAATTCAGTGGCTGGTCCTAGTGATAAAAACATCAGGAAATTAAAGAATGGCCGTTATAAAAGAAACCTTGTAATTTGGTAATGGATTTTAAAATATGAATTAAACAAGACCATATTTGATACTGGTATCCATTTACTAACGAAAGCAGTTTGACATTGAAACTAGGAAATAATGTTTATTAGCGGGAAGTAATAATATTTCGCTAAACAACACTTATATTGTCAGTGTTACAACTTACATAAGTTTATAAAAATATTTATAAAGGCTTATTCCATCATGCTTGGTCTCTCATAATGAGAGAGTTTTTGATGATTCTTAGGTTCAGTTGAAAAAAATAACAGCATTATACTTTAAAACCAGTGAATCTACAGCTTGGAATACAGTCAAAGTAGTTCTGCAAACCCCACTTCACCCCATCATTCCTCATTTATTAGGATGTTCACAGCACCACCACAGAGCAGGTATGATTTGGGTGGTGCAGTGACCCTGATGTGCTGGTAGGAGTGGATCAGACACAGCAGGGCTGCTAGAGTTTTTAAAGCCCTCAGTGACACTGCTTGAATGAAAATAGTCCGTCAACCAAAAATATCCAGTCAACAGAACCCTCTGTCCACTGATGAAGGACTAAAAGATGACCAACAGAAACTGTGAAGCAACAGATGAGCTACTGTCTCTGACTTTACATCTACAAGGTGGACCAAGGAGGTAGGTTTCTAACAGAGTGGACACTGTTTAAAATAATGTAGCAGCACTGCTGTGTCTGGTCCAATTTTACCAGCACAATGCACATTAACACCCCTTGCAATCAAATCTTTAAAGAAAATTTCTTGTAGCCAGTCTTACACCTTCCTTCCCATGACAGTAAATTGTTACTGCGGCAAAACCAGTACACACAATATTTCCACACAGAAATGTGCATGATGTTATGTCAACTTCATACGTGGGAATGCACACTTTGTTAAATAAATTCTTATTTGAATGTTCTTTTATGAATGTCTATAAAGGTAGTGCCAGTTGTTATATAGTTATATTGTTATATTTATAAATATATTTTATGTAGTTATTATATATCTTTACGATCAATGTTCAAGAGCAAAATAATTTGTATGTCAGTTGTGGATGTTAATACTGAACAGTTGCTTATTAATTTCTAGCTAGTCTTCCCACCAATAAGGTGCATCTGTTGTCAAAGCAGATTAGGAAAAATGCTATAATCAGTTATAATAAAGAAATAAATAACATTTTTCAATTTCATGAACAGCTCTGCCAAGGGTGTCCAATCTTATCCACAAAGGGCCAGAGGAGATGCAGGTTTTCATTCCAAATGAGCAGAAGCACACCTGATTCCACTTAATGCAATTGGTCTCAGTCAAACAATTGGTCATGCCGTTGTTGGAATGAAAAGCTGCAAACCACACTGGCCCTTTGTGGAAAAGATTGGACACCCCTGACCTACACAGTGCATCAACAGAAATATAAAACGAGGGGTCAGCAGATACCTGACTAGACTGCAACCTTAAGATCAATCATCACCACAGTTTACACTGAAACACTTCCAGGTCTATGACAAAACAAACTAAACAGGTGAACCCATCCTAACCTTAGCTAAATTGCACCCGCACATTTCAACTGATGGAAGAGCCATTGGAAATGGTTTTATATGGCACCGAAGGATGTCTCATATATATATATATATATAGACCTACCTCATCAATTCCGCTACTATACGTTTGTGGGTCTGCGATTACTGATTGTCCATTTGTTACACTACCTACTTTGCTAGCCCCATTTTACTCTATTCTTCAATGATCATGTCCACCTCAGGCTCTCTTACTGCAGTTTTAGTCTTTCTTTAGTTCATTGTCAGTGGTAACGGACACTTTTGGGGTGGACTGTATTCAGTCTTATATTTGGTGGTATCCACTCACAACAGCACAGTGTACAACACAGAGTGAACAGCACAGGACTCAGGTGTCTGTCTCAAACTCAAGTCCAACCTCATTTGCTTGTCGACTGACTCATGACTCAGCCTGCACTTGGCCATGTCTGACTGGTGATTCAGTTTGGATTTGAGACTTATACAAAGTCTCAGGAAGCACAATCTCAAAAAAACAAAAGCTCAAACCAAACTGATTAAAATATGACTGCTTTCCTTAATAGTGAAAATGGAAACAAAAACCTTGTTTGCAGCATTATGAACCACTGGTTTTGCTAGGGTCATTTGAAGTCATTACTTCCAATGCAATTCTCTCACAGCCCACAGTGGTGTCAACAGAATTGCAAATAACATGACTTCTGTTATAGACACACCTTAAATCTGATGAACAATACTAAAAGACTACACATGTGTAATGAACATATGATGAATATGAACATAATAATGAACGTAAGTGGCAATGTTGGCTAGGATGCAGTTTGGATAGAAAGTGTGCTACCATAGTTCACTGATTGGATATAATTGCTTGAATAATTCATATATGTACAACTATTTATAGATTCCCTTTATTCTGAATGTATACTGTAATGTGCCCCCATTTTGGACACAGATATTGAGTTATGCACACACCATTTAAGCAAAAATTGAAGTGGGATGCAGTTGTGTATAAGCCTAAAGGCAGCATGCCAACACCAAATGTGGGCTAGAGGGTGTAAAGCCCAACAGTGGATCTGTTGTCTCTCAAGCAACAAAGCACACTTTAATACATTTGAAATGAGCTTGAGTAGTGTTTGTGATTCAGAACTAATCATCCAACATCAATACTTGACTGTACTAATGCTCTAATGGCTGAATGCGATCTGATGTTGGCAGCAGTGTTCTAACAGGTTAACTACTAAATAAGAAGTCCATAGGTCTCTGTGTGGTGCACTGGAAGGGAGCATCCTCTTATCTTACAACAGAAGGCTAGTGTCAGATTGTGATGTTTCAAAAAAGTAAACATATTACAGAACTTGCAGGTGACTTGAGGGCATTCTTGACATTTTTTTGTCTGAAGGCTTTTGGAAAACAGATCCTTCATGTGCAGTTTTGAAGGAACAGGATCCTGACTGTACACTTCCTGACTGACATCTGACCACTTGCAGCCTTGTCAGAACTGACATCCACACTGAGAAATAGCTCCACATTCCCACCCCCCCACCCCATAAAAACAGACCATCTCTCACCTCTTCACACCACTTCAAGAATGTCATTTCAAACACTAAGTGTCAGCTTGGGGGCTTTGGTCCCAAGAAAGATATCTTCATAAAGTCATCACTCTAAAATTCAGATAAAGCTACAGTTAGATGCTACAGGGCTTTTTCTATCAGCCATGTTCCATGAAATCAAAGTCCCAAAACAGGCCACACGATAAGTGACATTGCTGACATCTTCAGCCTCTTTATTTTTGACTAAAACAAACCCTTTAAAATGAAGATACAGGTAAGGGTTCTTTGTAGCAGTGTGACTGATGTTTTCTTAAAGTAGCTTTCAATGGATTGATTTGTTTCTTCGTGTTGCATTTTTGTAAATTAGATGAGTAAATACTTGTCAATAATTAATTAAGCATGTCCTCCACATAAAGTAAAGAACAGAACATTTCAGGATTTACACTTTCAGCCAATGAACAAATTAAGTGTAGACCAGCGTCTGTACATGGAAACACGGACTGCACAACATTTCACAACTGAGTCTAGCTAAGGTCTAGTCCCTCTACTGGCTGCTGCATGATGTGTGGTTCAGCCTCATTTTTCTCCTGTTTTTCTATCTCCTGTCGATTTTGAACAGTCACTTTTCCCTGTGTTAATATTGGGATATTTTCTTTTAATTTTCATCCAAAATCAAATGTATTATTCATAAGAAGATAGGATTACACTTCTGAATGAAGTGATTGACAGTCTTGGCTGGTCTGAGGCCATCTACAGGGCCCACTCCTTCTTCCAGACATGCATTGCATCTTTTCTGTTGATTACATGGATTACAAATATTACTTGATTAGATCACCAAATATTAGGAGCTGAAGTACCTTGAATTTTCCAGCAGTGAAATAAATGTTTTAAAATTAGTGCTATGTGTGCATCTCTGGCATTGTTTTATATCATTGTTTATTGCTTTATAGTATCTTTAAAGTATTTTTGAAATGTAAAGTTGTTGTTTTTTTTCTAAGTGTGATTTGTGTATCATTTTTCATATTTTCTATTACAAATTAACAACCATTTATATCTTCCTTTTGTGAAAATTACATTATAGTCCATATAAGTAGAAATCCAATGCAAATATTCAGTGTAGTTTTAACAGTTTTTTTTTTATTATTAGCTGGGATATTGGCCTTGAACAAAAGGCTCCAAGGCTTGGCTTGCTCTAGCTGTCAATGATTTAGCAATATGCATGGATCCTAAAGTGGAGGAAAAAAAACATGTCTGCCTTATACTAAACATTTAATTTGTCTTACTAATAAGCCATGTAATTATCATCAATATTTGTTTTTGAAGTTTTTCAGGTCACAGTATACAGTTCTAAAAAATGAGACAACTCATTTGATGCTTCTTCATACAAAAGGATAAATAGCAATATGTATAATGCATTGTATCACGTATAATGCATCACACTTCTTACCTGGTAATGTCACTGTAATTGTGTCATATTAAATAAATCAGATTTTGATTTCTTCTTACATTTCAATGTGACTAGAATATACCCACCTCCACCAACTATCACCTCCAAGGTGGGTGGGAGGGGGGGGGGTGGTTGCTACTTACCACTAACTCATATCACACATACTGCATCTAAAAGGAAATAAAAATGGTTTGTTAACTAATGTTATACTGTGCATCATAATGTAATAAAAAATAATTTTATAGATTCAATACGTCAGACTTCTGCTTAAAATAAAATGAAAAGCTATGCATGTATAGCTGTGTATGCATTTGTTGGGGCTGTACACAAACCTGATTTTTCTCTTCAATTCCTTAGATCAGATAAATTTTTATAATGACAAAAATCCACCGGCAATAGTTTCAGATCTGGTGTAATGGCATTTTTTGTCCTTATCTCTCAAGTCTTTTAAACTCTTGAGTCTTCTTTAATAGCAGCCACTGAAATAGAAACTTATGGTATTCTGGCCTCTGCAGAAACAGCAGTAGCTCCGAACCCTTTAAACATATACCCTAATGTGTTTAGTGCTGCTCATCATAGAGCAGAAAATCTAACTGCACAGTAATGTTGTTATGAAGCCATTGTAACCTCCTGAACTTTTCAAAACTTTTCTTTTAATAAGGACCCTCTCTCTCATTAAAAAACACAGTAACTGTGTCCATGTGGCTGCTGAATGTAAGCGGGATGAAGGATTTACTTGAGGCAGAGCTGTGCTTCCAGTTAGGCTAGTGTACTACATATAACTGTTCTTTTCCACCGGTTGAAATCCACTTTGCTCCTGTGGTGCCAAGATGGCAATCTGAAGCTCTGAGGTTTGTGAGAAGAGGCGGGTCTACCCAAATGAGGAAGTGTGTCTGTCTGACTCTAGTCTATACTGCATTTTTACTGGTATCAATTTGACTACATGGTACACAATTAAGCATCATTTTATTTTTTATTTTTTTAAAATATAACAGAAGGCGATTGATGTCTACAACAACTGCTGTAGACACTTGGAAATTAAAATGTTCTCGGAATAATGGATTAATCATGTGAAAGATTATCAAATTATGAAATAAGATTATGACTGGGGGGAGGGGTGTTCACTGCCACAGGTGGGTTTAATGCGGAAGACACATTTTGTTCTATGTTGTACAATGACACGCAATTTCCCATTTCAAATGCTTATCTGATACAGTAACATAATACTTAAATCTTTCTACATAACATTGACATAAAGATGCATAATGTGTGCCTTGGTATATTGAAAACACAGTCTCCAAATGTCAGTACATATTGTTACTACCCCTTTATGAATTAATAAAGCTCAGGCATATCTAACCTAGGGTGGTTGAAGCGGTAACATAAACAAAAGACAAAACAGACCAGCGCTAATTTAGCTACAAAAATGTAAACACTGTATTAGTAACATGACAGATTTAAATGTCACAAAATGGTTTCAGGGTGAGCTAGACAAACAAAATGTCTGATTTGCTGTCTAAGGCTAACTCACCTATCAATAAGAAAAGCAACATCATACACTGAAAGGGTGCATAAGATGCATCACAGATATTTATTACATTTATTTTAGAATTAGTTATGATTCATACATATTTTACCATCAGTAATAAGTCCCCTGTCCAAAGGTTGTGCTATTATGCTAAATCAACTCTTGTGTCCCTGAGAAAGAGCTACAAAATGCTGTAAATGATTTTGGAAGAACACTGGAAAAGAAGATCACAAAAGAAAATCCTGCTGCTTCTTAACTTTCAGAGCTATGAGTTAGGTTAGGGTAATATAGGCTTTAGACTTATTTTTATGCTCATTAGGTCTCAGAATATGACATGTACATCCACAAGGGGCTAATTATTTATTTATTTTTTTTCCTTTTCTATTATTTACACATTTTAAAAATTCATGTAATTCATGATATTTTACAGTAATTGTAAAATTATTACTATGGCATTCTTATGTCAGTATTATGTTATATCGGTTCTCTTTATATCATCATTATAGCATAGGTGGCTATCCACGACCTGCCAGAGAAACAGCCACAGGGACTCACCACAACACTCCACCATCGATCAGCAGTGGATTGCCACGACAGAACTGGTTATAAAAGCAGCTAAAACATAACAGTTCAGTCACTTACTAGGATAATCAAGGCAGGAAGTAGCATCATTTATAAAGGTAGCACAGCGGCAGACGTAACACAGAACTGGAGAAGAGGGATGACACCGTTGGCCGAAGGAAACCATTTAGAGTGTCTCACTTTAACAGTGCGGGTTGGGCTTATAAAAAATGAGACTTTCATGGAAAATCCATACGCCACAGAAGCAGGGAGGGAGGTGCCGTCTGTAATCATGAAGCGCACTCTGCCTCTTGGCTCTTCTCCAGAAGAACTGTTAATTGTCTAAAACCGGATCTTTGGCATAGCTAATGCATGCCTGCCATCCCTACCCCCCTGCCTCAAGTCAGAGGTGTTTCTGGAGCTTCAAAGGGCAAAAGCATGTCAGTTTGTGAGGTGAGTACATTTGAAGTGTTGAAATATTCAGCCTGTTCTCCTTAAACTTGTCAAGCTCACAGACAGTGACTTGGCTATTAATACTGCATATTCCAGATGACTGCGGTCTTACAGAGGAACTGGGTGTTGAATAACAAGTAGGCTTCTTTTCTAGACCTCCTGCAGGAAAAAAATGGGTATTTTTATGCTCATAAAGACCTGTATGTTCATGTCACTGCCTTTTGTTTTGTCTGAGATTCATGAGCAGAAACCTCGAAGTTCTGAGTGGTAAGATCTGCGCTTGACATTACTGAGGAAGGAGAGACAATAGGAGCTAAGCTTCACAGCCGTCGACTGATAATGAGAAGATGCTCGATGTTCTGTGAAATGATGACAAATTGGTATAAAAAATAAAAATCCCTGGTAGGTCATCTGAGTTGCTAGCTTTATTGGCAAGAAGCAAGTTGTGTAGACTTCTTTTCTGTAGTCTAAAGACATAAAAGTGGTTTCACAAACAACTCCATAGTGTTTTTTTTAATTCAGGAAAGAGGTGGATAGAGAAGCTTAAATATATACTTTAGTCAAAATGCTTAAAAGAGTAAAATTAATAATCAACAGCTCCAAAAAAAAACCTATGGACTAATTAACTTGAAAAAATGCATTGGAATAACTTAAAACTTTCAGTATCTACTATCTTGGACTTTCATATTACTTTTCAATATGGTCTAAAATAAAATGCTAAATCTCAGAAGTCAGCAGTTCAGCCAATGACAAAGCAGCACAGGTGCTGTCAGCAAGGTAAAAAGTGTACATTAAACACACAAATGCGAGAATACCTAAATGTTAATGCCCAAAAACCTCACTAAAGTACCTGAGCAGAAGTAAAAGTATTCCTATTTGAAAATATACTATTTCCTCTGTCAATAATGAGTAGTTTGTTCATTTGTTCTTTTGTTCATCTGTCTTCTGTTACTGTTTCATTCTGATTAGGGTAACCTGGAAACTGGGTGCAAGGCAGGCTCTCATACTTAAATGGGTAATCACAGGGCATCACAAACTCAGTCAGTCTGTCAGTCACACATGCACACTCCAGTAAATCCTCACAGCAATACACCAAAATCATCACAGATAGTACCCCAAGGTGAGGCTTGAACCCAGGATCATGGAATTTTAATTTCTCTTAAATAGTTTTAAATGTGTTCTGTCATAACGAATTAACACACACTGATGCATACAAGATTTAAAAAAAAATATTTATTTGCATATTATAATAAATCATTTTACCACATTTAGCAAAAACACCCTCCCAAATTTCTCTCTTTTTACAGAGTCAGGTTTTATTTAGCAATGTAAACACAGCATTGCCATAGAAGGTAGGTTAAATTTTATTCATGTAGAATTGTGTATTAAATATCATAACACTCTCATTGTCACACACTTGCACACTTCCTGTATCATCTTTGGTCTCGCTTAATGGAGGTGTTTACTTTTTGTAGCTTTAATGTTCTCTATTAAAGCATGAGATGTTTACTCAGCAAATTAAAAATTCAAATTCAAAAATCATCAAAACTGAAGAGATATTATAATAAAGTAAAAATAAATAAATAAATAAATAAACAAACAAACAGTTCATAATGCACACTAGGCTACACATTCATCTCCCTCCAAGGAAGTACTAGCATTTTACATTTAATTTTATGATAACATTTTTAATTAATAGACACTGATAATGTTTCCATTCCAAATCTCCTCATTTTTCATTTACATGTCTTTTCTTAAAAGTTTCAGTCTTAAAACATTAGTAAATTAATTGCAGCAAATTTTGGTTAATTTATATCATCAATCTACAGCCCTGTATAATAAAAAAAAAAAAGCAGAAGTATATATGACTTCTTTAACTTAAATTTTTGAAAGCCTTTATAATCACATGTTGTCTAAACTTGTGTTCCATTCAGTTAACCACCTATTTATGGGCAGACCTATGTTATGAAAATTCCGTGATCCTCTTGGTAATGGTGTAATGACACTGTTTTTTGCTGAATACAATGTGTTATGAAAATTCATGGCTGTATGTCACCGCGACCCTGAACTGGATAGTGAATGAATGAATGAATGAATGGCTGTATGTGGCATGGTTATGTCAAATTGATGTAGCAGAGTTTAAGGGAGGGGGGCATTACCAGACTGTCTGTAAATGATCTCAACTTGTTGATATTGAAAATCAAATCATGTGAGAAATGAAATTAGTAAAATTTCCTTTTCTCACCCCATTTTTCTTTATTTAGATTGAAATCTGAAGCCCATTTAAGACAGCAAACACCGGGGAATAGCCTTTCATGTTCTAATGCAGTTTCTCTTTTTTTCATTTCAATTGATTTCATTTTACTACAAGAAATAAGGGGCTCTTATAGAGTGGAGTATTTCCACTCCATAGATCACCAGTCTCTGATCTGTTCTCATCTAAAGGTCACTGTTTCAGATGATGAAGAAAATGGCCTGAACTGAAGATAGAATCAAGGCAATCTTAGAAGTGAAAGGCGTTCTCAACTCATTATGTACACCAGACTTCTGCTCGGCACTAATTACAATCCAATTTTCCTTCTGAGATGAGGTTAGAAATTACACATAGAGGCATTGCATGGTTCGGGCTAATGTTAAATCCCTTGGTGTTGTCTTCAAAGAAGCGATGCTGAAACTCTGTGGCTCTACTTTGTCAATAGTACAAGATGATGAAACTTGGCAGAGCTACCCATAGGTTTGCTGGAAGTTGCCTGATGGCGCTGCAAATCCCATTATAGAGTGGAGGGATTTGGAGATGTGTTGTATAGTTACGGAGGCTTTCCAACAAGCTTTGCTCCTTTCCCCTCGAAAAACATATTTTGGAGCATTTGGATTCTCTGTGGATAATCTTTTATCTAAAAAAGAGAGAGAGAGAGAAAACCTTATGGGATGTTGTGCTTCACCACTCATAAATCATTCTGAGATATGAGACATAATCAATTTTTCATTAATAGTGTTTGGTCAGGATTCTTCAAACATATGATGTAACAGTAAATGGACTTTTATATTCTGACATTCCAGAAAGCTTCTAGGGCATTTGTCTTCTTGTATTGTTATATTTTTGCAGAGAAATCAAAAAAAGGAAGCATTTGCCAACTTATTTTCATAATTTCCAGCTCCTTGTGCATATATTGTTTTTGGCAAGAATGAAATATGAAAGTGTCCACAGTGTTTGAGGCTATTTTCAGCTTGGTTTCCCCTTGTTCACTAGCATGGCACTTTGTCTGCTACTGAAGCTTTACCTAAGCTAATGCTCACTGCATTTTAGTGCACTGCATTAAATAAGAGCCTTTCTGAATTCTTCAGAGAATCCCTGAGAAGAAATCAATTATTCGAATTTGTAATTCCCAGCACAAAGCATTGGCGACCTGTTCCGTGTTGGCGACATATTTTAAGTAATTAAAGGGAATTCCTTGCATAGTTAAGATCCCTGTGGGCTGTGGATGGGGCTTATAAATACAACCATAAAATGGTCAACATCACTGCAGTACAAATCCCAAACTCTGTGTATTTTAAAGTGTCCTCAAGAGGCCTTGCTCCTCACGTTTTTCTAAAAAAAAAAAAAAAAAAAAAAAAAAAAAAAGCCCTAAACAGTCACACAGTTTCCTGATTCCATGCAGACATCAGAAGGAATGGAGAATGAGCTGAATAAGCCTAGCTCCCTGGCTCTGTGTTCTCTCCTTTTCCTCCAACATTAAAAGTCCAGGGCCTCTCTGTGTGCTTAAGGCAATGATATCAATCAGATTCAGACCCCTCTGCAGCCGGCTTCAGAGCTGCTGTATTGCCATGAAGGGCTTTTTTTTTTTTTTGTGCCTTCAGTTCATTCAGTATTACCCCAGCGTCCTCCTCATCTGATATGGGTTAGAGAAGGAATCTCCCGGTGGTAAATATGCCTTCACTGGCCAGGAGCCGGAAGCCACAGATAGCAGTGTTCTCTTTGGCTGGCGAAATCAAACATACAGCAGGAGAGCCACATAAGTTCATCCTCTCTCAATAATCCAGCAAGGTCAGGTGTCACTCACACTACCAAAAAGAGACCGAAATATTGAGCACGTATATCCACACCCAGAAAGGATATACTGTACTTCTGACACCACATGAGGTACTATATATTTCTAGTCACTTTTCAGCATGGTTTTTGCCGTGATTCTAGTGTTCAGCACATTCAGCCAAGTCTTGCCATTGCAGTTCTTACTTTTTAAAAACTAACTGATCTTTGAACAAAATTGATTGACATATCTTTCAGCCAATCAAAATCAGTTATTAGACTAAATTCTGGTGCACATTTGGATCTGAAAATCTGAGCACATTTCACACTGGACATTGGCTAAGCACATGCTCCAGGAGTTTGAAAATCATAAGTATAAAACTCAGAGGACATTTACCTTCAGGTGTCCTACAATGAACACATGAAAATTAATTATTATTTATTATAATTATTATTAATTATTATAAAAATTATTTAAATATTTTGCACCAAGAGCTGGAGGTGTGTCTCACATATATATGCTACTTCAATAATGTCAGGACATATTAAACTTGTATGTTGGGCTACAGTGTGAACAGTCCATGTCCCCCCACTGTATTATTAACAACGCTGCTATTGGCTGTTCACTCACAGATTGTGCTGCACTTCATTTCACATGTTCAATCGTTCAGTTTCAGTTGTAAAAATCAAACTTTTGAGAATATCATAGAGCCACGGTCAGGTCAGAAGCTCAACTGGAAGATTTAGAATTGACTTGTTACTGCCCTTACTCTGCCAGATTATCCACCCACAAATTACTACTGAGCCCTTAACGTTTTAATGTAGGAAAATAATATTTAGAGACTTAATTTGTTCCCTCAATTTAATATGCCATTCCCTCAGTTATGTCATCAAACTATTACATTGAAAGAACAAATAATTAAAGTGAGGAAAAGGATTAAGTCTCTAAATATCATTTGTCCTCCTTAAGACTTCAGGAGCAGTTACAGTTCACCTCCTGGCCGGGAAATCTTTTCTGATTGGAAAATTAGCCAAAAGGGAAAATCAGGGTTAAAACCAGGCTAAAAATCATGTAGTGGACACCAGGCTTAAGAGAAGGTGAAAAGTTGTTTCAGAAGAACACAGAATGCTAGAGATTTGCTACTTGGAAAGTGGTCCTGTTTTTATTTTATTCATTTATGAATCTGAAAATGATTTGGATTAATCCCTGTGGAAGAGCAAATTCCAAATTAGTGACACAGAGCCTTATGCTAGCTCTAGGGAGCGCTAAGCTTTATCTTGATTACTGAATGTTTAGATTAATCAGCACTGTACCGTGCTCATACAGGCATGCTGTTCTTTGTGTTTTTTTTCCCTTAAAGTTTTCTGAAAGGCTTGTAAAAAGTCCTCCTGTGCACTGATTAGCTTCAGTGTTATCTTTAGCTTTAGCTTGTCTGAATGGGTAGCTTCCATTATTAAAACATTTTCCTTATTTTGGGACCCTACAGCTTTAACACTGGAAGTAAAAGGGGTCTGATATCTCACTCAGCTGGAGGCTGTTTCCCAGAGCTGCAGTGGGTGGACTCAGTAGTATTAAATGAAATCTTATTAAATCTTTGAATGATGACAATTTTTTCTCTCAAGTGCCAGACCTTTTCATTATTATTGGAACCTGATTCAGACCGTGTCGAATATATAGGCTAGAAAAAATTACAGCTGGAGTTAGTGAAAACAATTTTCTTCGCACTGTAACTGTATCCCAGTGAAAAGAGCAGGAAATGAAAACCCTGGTTTCTACCATGTAATTTTATACTGCTGTATTGTTCCTTAAAGTAGGGTAAATAACGGTGTTGTTTCACACCTGTTCTTATGGAAGCCTGTTTCTGCTAGTCATAGGAGGAAAGGTCAACTATATTCCTTCTGTTTCTATCTTCTATCTCTGGCAACAGTATATTGATGTGTTGTGTCTAAACTCTGATTTTCTCTAAAAAAAAAAAAAAAAAAAAAACTTGTGTCAACACTGATAGTACATTGAAAAAGCAATTTGTATCTTGTTTTTATTTTTAATTAAAATAATGAGCCCTAAACATATACCTTTGTTTTGAAAAAAAATATTCTTTAATTCTCAGGAACCCCACACAGGACCACCACAGACCAGGTATGGTTCTATATAGCACCTTTTAAAGAAGCGTTCTCTATGGCACCAAAAATGGTTGCTCTGGTGTAACAAGCTTTACATGGTCCTATATTGGGTTTCTAAATGGTCTTATATAGAATCATGTATAGCACATTCTCTATTAGTCTGAAGAACACATTCATGACGCAAAAAATTTAATCATGCATAAGGTTCTTTGAGTGTTCAGGGTTCTCTGTAGAACCATTTTCTTTGCTAAGGGACCCTTGAGGAACCATCGTTTTTATGTGTGGAAAACTGATGAAATGGAAATGAAAGCTGAAACAAGATCATTTTAATGTTGTGGCTGATTGGCATAGTGTTGTAATACATGGTTACACATGTATAAACTACTCCTGCATTATTTACCAGTAAACAACTCTGATAGAAAGCCACAGACAGATCCCATTTGATTAACTGAAGAATCTAAGAGGCGAATATATGAAACTTATATAGGAGTGTAAGCAGTCTGTACCAATTAATTTCTGTTTCCTAACCAAGAGGCGTTTTGGCTTTGAGGTGTATCAAAGCAGGGTTACTGTGTGTTATGTTACATCTGAGGCTATTTATTTCTTAGAAAAAGGCAGCATCTCTCCCATTCTCTGGCTCCTAGAAGCTTTCAGTGGATGTGTTTTTGTAAATGAGTGTGTGAAACCTACACATAAAGCATATTTACTGTATTAAATATTTTCCCCAACCTAAGAGCCATTTAGGCTTTATTTTTAAAGGTCTATAGAGACAAGGTTACTGTGTGCTGTTTTACTGCTGAGGCTATTCATTTCTCAGAAAAAGGCATCTTCTCGCTCAGCGAGTGAGCTTGTGCACCTGGCAACGTTCCCCCTGGTGCCTCCTCCTTGCTGTCTTCCTCCAGTTGTGGACTCTTGTGTTGGGGAAAATGAAGCAATCATGTGGGAAAGCGCGTGTGTCTCTGCAGATCTGAGATTAGTGCCGAGCGTGGAGCTGTATTTATAAACAGAGACAAAAGCTGAGATTAATGAGTCATCACGGCGCCCCGTGGCGAGGGAAGCGAGTCGTTAGCGCTGCTCCAGCGGCCGGCTCCGCAGGCCACCACACACTTCACACAGCCCTTCAGCACCAAGCCAAGTGTCTTGTGCTGCTCGCAGCCTTTCAGCTCAGCCTGGGGGCCTTCTGCTGAGCTTTTCAGGGCATCTCCTGGGTCCTGGGCACGGGGTGAGGGGCTTTGCTTCTGGATAAAGTAAAAGTTTTGACCTAAGATTGCTGGGAAAGACTACAGAAGCCCAGAGCTGTGTGGAGAAAGGGCCTTTTCCTCAGCATCCACATTCCAGAAAAACCTTGGGGTGAATTTGTATGTGCAAATTACAGCAGCATTTGAAGGCTCCATGCTGCCTCTGTGCTGTTTTCCAGCTTAAAGACAAACTGCTTTCAATCACACAGCTTCCTGCCTTCAAATGAAAATGACTAAGGATTTGAATACCAAACACAAGTCAGGAAAAGTTTCTCCTCAATGAGGAAGTGACAGACCCTGATACAAATTGCCACCTTGATTACAGTTAGTCTTTTCTGCTGAAAACTAGTGATGCCTGCGCCATTTGTGCACATGATTAATAAGCTTTAAAAAAAAGCATGTTTATGCTGACAATTCATCAAAACATGCCATTTTGAGGGTGCTTCTTCTGACTCATTATCTGGACAATATGCAGATTTCTTGTCAATGAAAACAGTAGCTAAAATATGGGCCAGAGGTGATTTCATAACTGCCTTGGGACCCTACGTTAGATTTTTAGTGTTGCCACAAATAGGGTTATATTCTCTTTAAAGTTAATCTTCATAATCCATTAGTTTGTGCTCCTTCAAAGTCTGGAATAATGAAAAATCAGTAACACGTGCAATGTCTTTAATTTTCACTCAAGCGAATTATAAAAGATTAAACATGAGGTCAAGTTGAAGTTTAACAGTAATCTTCTGCATTGCCTTGGGCACATGACACTGCATTTTGTCTGAACAGATTTTCAAAGGAATGAGTGTGTCACTACCCAACTGACCTCTGCAGATCTTGTTTTTTTTTTTTTTAATTAATGGAGACTGAAAATCAAACGACATGCACTGAATGACTTAGAAATTGCACACTATACCAATTCATGGCTGAAATTAAGAGAACACAATAATCTGAAGTGAACTCTGCATGCCCTTCTGTTACTAAGAGATGCAGATAAACAAATAAACAAGGTGTATTAGCTTTCCTTTTTTGTCACTTTCACCAGCATTTTCACTAATGTAAAGTAAACAAGCACCAGAGGGGGTAAATAAAATCAGCATTTTATAGCAGAGATAGTGAAATGTGTGCAGTGTTTGAAGAGTGTGCAGTGTTTGAGCTGAATCAGGTGGATCAGACAAACCTGCTAACACGTCACTGCAGCTCTGAGAATGATTCACCACCCAAACCGTATCTAAAGTGTGGTGGTCCTGTGGGTGAATGGAGCATTGAGAAATGGGGTTAATAAAGTATGCAGATAAACAGACAGATGACAGTCTGTAATTGTAGAACCACAGGGTGCATCTTTACGGAAGGAGGAGCTGATAAATGAGTAGAAACAAGGAGGTCATTTTAATGTTCTGGCTGATCAGTGTCTAATGTGGCAGCACACATCTGCATGCTTTATTGGATTTTTTAGCTATGCTCGTTGGCCAGAGTTGATGATCGCTTCATACTATGAGCTCCACCTTCTTTACAAGCATTGCATTGGTTTATAGCTTTGCACTTTACTCTAATAAATAGACACGCTCTTCCTTATTTAGCCCAAAATTTGTCATGGACATCCCCAGACATTCTGGTTATGAAATCATGTCTGGTGTAAGCTTTATAAAATATTTTCATTAAACTTTTTTTTTTTTTTTTAATAAATGGTTTTCATTCAGTTCACTTTTTATTTTGATCCCTGATGCATTCTGACGTTTTGACAAGCCATGAAAGGCCAGAAAAATAAGATCTGGCAGGTGCTTTGTGGAAGATATAACTTTATTAGTTGACATAGTGGTTGATGTACAGAATTGATTTTTGTCACAGCTAATTTATTCAGATCTACTTCATTTATTTGAAGTATCTTGTTTTAAAAGGACTGATCCTTGCTCCAGGCATGTTAGAAAGCCAGCGGATAGTGATCTGGCCGCTGAACTTTGATCAGCACCTATCTCTTGAAACATAAGGTGTTTTGTGCTAAATTACAGTGTCCATAAAAGTTAACTTCCCTTTAATTCAGTCTTTTAATGGCTATTTGAAGGGCATGTTAAAGGATATGCACATATTTTGTGCCTTTTTTTTAATAGTGCGGCCTTTTTAATGTTAGGGGTGAAATGGCGTCATTGCGAATGATGGCTGCTATAAATCTCCTGCCATTATAGTGGCACGGACAAGGATACCATGCCTATGGAGCCAAGGGGCAGAATCTCCGCTCATGTTTTGTGCATACCAGCGGTGATTGTGTTACTCTAATGTGTAATCAATCCGTATATATGCTATGCAATCAGCGACCTCCTTCACGTAATGCTAGAGTTTAGGCTGGGAGATGGAGTTCAATGATTCATTTACATAATAACCATTTGCTGGAGCTGCCACAATAACAGTGGCACAGAATTAGAGTACATTCAGATTCAGCAAAGCAATCGCATGGAACTGGAAAATAATCAGATTAAAGGCAAGAACCCATATTTACACGGATTCCTCAACCGCCATGGCCTCTCATGCGGAAACGTGTGTGGTGGCTGTATACTTTTACAATGCTGTCTGCACCTTTTATAGTAAAGCTAAATCACTCAATAAGAGGAGATAAATGGCTCAGCTAACACGATTGGGCCATGCTAGGCAGGCAGGCAGTCTGCTGTTACTGCTGCTCTTTCAGGCCTCAATGAACCAGATGCCCTTTTTCTCCTCAGTGCCTCTCTCACTCACTTGCTCACTCTCTCGCTCTCCCATCTCTCTCTTCCTCTCACTGATGTGCTTAATTGTGCTTTTAATCAGGCTCTTTATGAAGCTACTGAGGTCAAAGTTGGTGTTTGCCTCTCTGCTATGATGGCTTCATCTAATGCATGTAAAGTAAGTGTGGGCGCTGTTGTAAGGCGTCCACATGGCGATAAACATCAAATAAATTAGTTAGAGAAAGTTCACTGAGTTACTAACTGGCAGCCACACAGCAGTGGCTTCATTACAGTCTTCTAATAGAAACTATTCCGACGGCCAATTTAATGGTGTGTTTTTACCAGCAGCGGAGGGTAGCAACAAGTTATGTTTACTTAGTTACATCATGTGCACATGAAGATTTTTCTTAGTCCACATTGTAGTCACAATTTTAATTATGTTCATTGTCATTGTGTTGTAATGGTATTTTTTTTCATCGTGTTAATATTCTAGTTTAAAATAATAAAGATGCCAGAAGGGTTTCTTTATTAATGCAATAGAAGAACCATTTAAAGACCCCTAAAGAACCACTTAATGGCTGGACATCAAAAAAATATTTTTTTTGCAAATGATTTTGAATGTTTTATTTATTTTTTTTTAATGATTTATGCATTTAATATGCAAATAATTTCCATTTAATATACACCTTACAAAAAGAACCCTTAATATGGAAAAGTATGCTCAAAAACATGCTCTTAGATTATATATCTGTCTCATCATCAGAAATGTTAATTATTGATTTATTCATTTAGTGGATGATGTGTTCTATTGTGGTTGCTTGGGGTCCAGTGCCTACCCAGAATCACTGGGAGTGTGACAGTGATTAAGTGTGGGCTCCGGAGCCACCGTGACCTTGAACTGGAAACTGACAGACAACATTCTTCTGTGGCATCACTTAATAACTTCATCCATTTATACTGGAAAAAAAGTGTATATTTATGTGTATTTGATAGGAAGAAGTCGGTTTTTTATATCTCTTATTTTTTAGCTTCACCATTTTATTTGAATCCATCTGAGAGCAATAGCAAACTTTACTACCTGCCGTGTTAATGGTTGGAGGTACTTTTACTTTTGAGTAATAAGCATCTGCTGAGCTTGCATCCTTGCAGTCCTCATCTAAGAGCCAACAGAGTACACTCACCAGTACCCCTTTGATCAGCAAAATGAGAAATGGGACACCCTACAGCCTCGTGGTCCTTGCATGAGTTTGCAGCTGTGGACTGCCACACTGCAATCGCACCATTTTGGACTGGGCTTAGAGTTACACCAAATAATTGAACTGAATCAAATCCACAACAGCAGTTAATCACTGAGCATGTAAAAATGAAAACACACCATGACACATTTTAAAAGTGTGTATATAAATATAGCCATCTCTATTAGTAAACAGCAGCAGCTCAGTGTACTAGTCATATCTGGTATTTAGGAAGTGTTTTGTGTAACTTTCTTGGTTTGCATCATTTGATTTCAAAACCAAGGGCAAATATTGACATTTGCATTTGTACAGAACAGAAAAGGAATAGGAATTTTGACCACACTGTGTCCACAGGCATTTTTTTTACATTAACAAAATAAATAAATAAATAAACATATATAAAGAAAAACCTCCAGTGAAAAGTGTGTCCTTTTGAATCTCTTATTTAACCAAGCATTTATCTGAATATTTTGCCCAATCATAGGTTGTGATTAATCTCTGTCAGTATGTGTGTGGGAGCAGGATGTGGATATGAGGTGTGTGTGTGTGTGTGTGCACTCTGCCGGATGTCGCGTTCTCAGTGCAAGGCCGTTGCTCATCTGTCTCCCAGTCATTCAGGCATGTGGAAAGCCTGCGCTGCTGCAGTCCAGCTCCACTCCACCACGGATGACATTTCAATTCCACACACAGCTCCCCGAGCTGCACGACCACCAGCTCACAGACACTAAACCCACCATCTCACTCGCATGCGTGCACACACACACACACTCTCACACACACAGATACAAAGTAGAGATGGCGTCTGTCCAGTCTGACGGCCCTTCAACAAGAGTGTGCCCAACAGATGGAAAGATGTGTGAATCTAGCACATGGGGAAAAAATATTTATTTATATATGCTCTCAGTGTTAACGCATACAATTAATCCTGAATGGATAAACGCTTAATTTTTTCTCTTATTGTCATTTTTTTTATTAAATTCCCATTAATCATTTTAACAAATTTGGTCAAAATGTCCTCCCCAAATTAACTTTTTTTTCTTTCTTTCTTTCTTTCTTTCTTTCTTTCTTTTAACAGAGCCTTGTTGTTTATTAATGCTTTTTTTTTCAGTGATTTAAAGTGTTGCCGCTATTCTTTTCAGAAGGTAGACTACATTTTTTTATGTGGAAATATGAAATCTAGCCATTACTCTTCCAGTTCTCTCTCTCTCTCTCTCATATTCAGATTCAGAAATATTTTATTGATCCCAGAGGGAAATTGCTGTTGTTACAGTTGCAACCGTATACACAAATAAACACTTTAATAGTTTTTAAAAAAGAGAAAAAATTAAAACAAAAGAGAAATTTGCAATATGTACACATTTACATTCTTAAAAATACAGTGAAGTGGCACTGGCTGTGATAAGACACATACAGCGGTTGTTATGTGGTTGTTGGTATGTCTCCTCTCCAATGGAATTATTGTGGCATATGAAACATTAGTAGTAACAATCAGTTAAAATAGTCAATCTGGTTAATCAATGATATTCTACAATAAATACCAACTTGAAATGCTAGTGTATCCTTGTAGTTTTGACACGTGGCTAGAGGACACATTTGGCTTTATTATAATAACTCTGACTAGTTTTGATGATTTTTATATTAGAATCACAATTAGCAGATGTTTAAATGGTAAAAATATAATGCTACTCCAGTGCAGCTCATAGCTCAAACAATAAAACATCTCCATATTCCAGCCTCCATTTATCTAAAAGACAGACAGATGTTTTACATTTAAATATCCATCCATCGTCAGTCTTTAGAAGTAGGAAAAATGGGATTAATCATGATTAATCGCACAAGTGTATGCTTAATTAGTTACTTTTTTAAAGCATACTTTGCTCAGCACCGGACACCTGTTAGAGGGGTATAAATCCCCCCTCAGATTTTGGCTGTGGAGCAGTCGTATGGCATTTTGTGGAGCAATTGAAGCACCATATAACACTTGACCTCTCAGTTTGTGGATATATTGAATAAAATCTTCAAGGCATTGTTCTAGTTTCTAGCGTAAGGCCTTACTAGAAGAGGAGCAGCTGTCACTGCATACTGCAGTGAGGGAGGAAATGTTCTTTTGATTTCAGAGGAATCAAAAGTGTGTCCATAAACATTTGTCATTTCACTATGTCCATGAACGTGATAGGTGTGAAAGTTAACACATTAGTAACTCATAGCTTTCTGTTGAGTCTGTCTTCCCCCTTTAAGTGGTGCAGCACTTATGCTCTGAAATCATTGGCTATAACTACTGCACTCTGAGGTGCAATGTCAAACCTGAGTAAGAAGCTAACTCGAGGTCATCATAATTCCAGCTTAAACCATCTAAATCCCTTCTACCCGTGAGCTCTTGTCATGACTTTTCAAACAGAATATTTAAGTGGTGAATTCAACTAATAGTTCTCATTACTAATCCGATGTCAGTCTGATGTATCATTTAAAAGCAAACACACTTTTGCTCACTGGATTGGGAATATCAGCCATAACACTACCTCACTGTTTCTTCACTCACTGTCTGTTCTCTCGGCACCACTGACCACACAGGAGCACTTTGTAGTTCTACAGTTACACACTGGAGTTCATCTCTTGCTCTGCATACTATATTAGCCCCCTTTTAACATAATCTTTCGTGCTCAGTGTATGATTTGTGTGGTGAGTCATTCTCAGTGCTGCAGTAAGAGTGTTTAAAAACTCTAGCAGCACTGCTGTGTCCAATCCACTTGTACCTGTACAACACAGTAGACATACATCAACATATTATGCAGAGTCCATAATTGAAATACAAAGTGGCCCTGAATGGTCAGTGGAGCTGAGACAATGGACACAAAAAAGGGTGGTGTTATTGTTATGGCTGATAAAGTTATCAGCAATGAACCTACAGCAAAGACAGATAAACAATACAATGTGTAAATCTACAGTTCATTTGGATCAGACACACCACACATTTACACAACCTGAACAATGCCACACAATATGCAGAGTTTTGCATATTTCTACTTTGTGCTTGTCATAACTTTTTTATTTTTCAAGGTTCTACAACATTCTGTTGTGTAATTTTGGGTTGAAATGAAGAGAAAAGGTTTTAGGTTTTCAAAGGAGTCTCAGACATTTTGTTGAGCCCACTGAACACACAAAGGACCTAGGCATCAACCAAAAGACCTGAAGAAACAGCTCTGCCTGGTTCCAAAAGATTCTCAATAAGTGAAATCAAACAGTGGGGCTCTTTGTGTTAGCTTTTCATTATCCTCCTGGGGGTTAGATGGTATGCATGCACAGAACATGAACAGGCATAAATGGAATATACAGCGCTTTGGGACTTAACGTAATGTCCTTGGTGCTGTGTGAGGAATCTTGTCTTTCTTTCAGCTTAATTCTTTAGATGTTAATGTCAAGCCTACACTGTTTTACTTCTCCCTCTTGTCGTCACGTGTGGTCAAGAATTACCTTCAGTTCGACTCAAACACAGAAGCTTTTAAAATATATATCTTTTTTTGTGATATTAGGCAGTGGGTGAACAGTTCTTGAAGTGAAAAAAAAGTGTATAATAATGATATGTGATATATATATATATATATATATATATATATATATATATATATATATATATAGTTATTTGTCTTAAATAGGGAGTTTAGCCGATGTTACAACCGATAAATTGGCGCCTTTTTTGTGCTTACAGATATGCACTGACGCCTGTGAATACACAATTAATGTCTGCCAGTTTTCACCGGTCTGACGGTTTTCACAGTTTCCGCAGAGAAAACTTTCTGGGATTAAATTTCTCCGCGGTGAAATCTAATTTAAAGTATCAGCGACGCTCAGTACACGCACACACAGATAGCGGTGTAAACACACAGCGGGTTAAACGACAGAGATACTCTCAACCACCACAGTGCAAGCGCCCTTCTTATATAAAACACATCAAAATAGTCATTCAGCGTCTGAATTTATTACTGGAACATAATGTAGATCATTACATATACTCGCTCAAACACACTCGCTCCGAGCCGCTTTATGTCACTCTTTCTCCCCCCGCTCTCCAAAACAAACCCAGTGCTGCATTAATTAGCGCCCCTCTAGAAACCATTCATACGGAACCAGAAGTAAATCTTTGATTAAAGTTAAATTTATATAAATAAACTACAACTAATAAACTTAGAAGATAACATTAACAACTACAGAAAAGTACAACTACTGAAGAAAAGGCTTGTCTTATTACAATCCACACTAAAAAGTATTTGTTTTGCTTTAATACAAAATTTTGTTTAATTACAAATAGATGAAATTAGCGATATTAAGTTATTAATATCGGTATCAGCTACTCCAAGGTGCTAATTATCAGTTACCGTATAGGCCCAAAAAATTAAAAATGGGTGCGTCCCTAGTAATAATTTTACCTTTAAAAAATTACAGCTTCGAAATCATTGTGAGGCTCCACTGACCTGTAATGTGGAGAACACTGTAGTTGCAGTATGTAACTTTTGGAGGAGGGTAGGAAAACACATGCCCTCCACACCTAGGCAGAGCATCAGGAGCAAAAAAAAAAAATTAATTTGTTGAGAACAGGAAAAATGGGCAGGCATAAGCATGTTGACAAGGGCCAACTTGTGATGTTCATAATGTTTTGGTCCAAGAACTGACAAAACAAAGTGTCAGGTCTTTTAGCGTATTCTCACTCTGCAGTGGTTAGTGCCTTCCAAATGTGGTCCAAGTCAGGTGAACTGGTGACAGGGTCATGAGTGAGCTTTTAGCACATGAAGGCTGGCCTGTCAGGTCCCTTCACACAGAAGAGCTACTGTAAAACCAAGTGATGAAAAAGTTAATGCCCACCGTGGTAGAAAGCTGTTAGAACACACAGTGCACTGCAGCTTGTGCTTCAGTAACTCTTCTGTGGGATCAGAGCAGAAGTGCTAGCACTCTGCTCCACACATGCATCCATGAGCCTGTCACCAGTTTAGTCAGATGCCACTGTCAAACTGTCAGTTTTTTTAATACTCGTGTGTGTGTTAATAAAATAATATAAAATAAAACGGGTTTCTGCTCAAAAATCCCTTCTGTTCCTCCTTTTGTTGGAGCGGCCAACATCAAGCCCACGGCTGGTCAAAGCGGTAAAAAAGTATCTACATCAGCGTTCCGCGAGATGAGACTTTGATCGTGGGATTTTGGATTATCTAGGATTACAATAGGAAGTAAGAACTCGAAGGCTTGAACTGTTCAAATGTGACAGCTGACAAAACAGATAAAAGTGAGCCAGTTAGCAAAAATAAGGCAGCGAGCACTTTGGAACTGATTGCATGAGTGAGGGCGAAAAGCCGCGAGACTGATGCCCTCGGTACAAAAGGGATCTGACATTGCAGGGTGTTTCCTCATCTTTCATGAATAACCAGAGCTCTGCTTCACCAGCACTTTAAAAAATGTTGGCTTTGATGGGCTCTGGCTTCTCTCTGAGTAAATAATTCTAATTGATGGCAGACCCTGTGAAGAGTCTGATGATCTGGCTCTTTATTTCACTTATTGCTCTGAAAGACTCCTCACTGAGCTGGTAAATACCCACTGAGATCAAAGTGCCACATGAGGAAAAAAAAAGAAAAACAAATAAATATATAAAAACAAGACCCATGAACATATGGTGGAGGCTCGGGCTTAAATGGCTAAGATTATGCAAATGGCGAGACCCTACGTAGATGCCCTCTGGGATAGCAGCATGAAAGTGCCTGAACTATTTTTTATTGATTAGTCTCTAATAGGCCGAAGCTGGGATCTACTTAATCCTTTCAGTAATTAATATGTGGAGGATGGTGCCCTTTCTGGGCCGTGGAGCACCATCTCAGGCGCCCAAAGACTGATCACCCATCCGTGGTCTTGTTCGTGTTGTGTGAATTGAGAAAGACCTTGGCACCTGTGCATCCATCAGCCCAAAGTTCATAGCAGATGGGAAACCCAAAAGTAGCTGCTGGAGAGCTCACTTTAGGCCCTGAATCTGTCGAGATCCACAGGGAAGTCGCACTTCAGCCAGCAGCTAGGAAACCTGGATTTGTTTCAACAGTGTAAACTCGTAGACAACAAAGTGGTGAACAATTAGTAGACGGTACAAACCCAAAGTGCCTCTGAGCTTGTGTTCTCTGTTGTTTACCGCGACCAATTCCACTGCTTTTTGTTTTGTTTCATTTTTTTCTTTCATCGGTTTGTTTTGATTTGTGCTTTTCCTTGATATTTGATTTTCCTAATTGTAGTACAGTGCATATGCACCCACCGCTGCATGAAGCTGCTACTCCTGTAGACCCATAAAATGTCAAATTAAATGTCATTGATTATGAAATTGCTGAAATCAGTATGCTTATTTACCAATTAGGCTGCCACTTAAGTGAAAGGTTTTGTTTATTTTCTAAAAGAAAAACATGTTAAAACACTCCAAAGACAACAAGCTCTACAGAGATACATTTATTACCTGAATTTTATTTGTTTAAAGAATGATACATAAAGTAAATGTTATGATGGAAGTGAATGTTAAGATATTTTATTCCAATTAATTTTGGAGCATTTCTATTGGTTCATTCATCATGAAAAAAAAAGAAGCTACATGTTTTTCAATGGACATTGGAAGCAACTCTTGGACATTTTGCAAAATGCAATAAACAAGAATCTGTGATATTTTAATATACTTAAATATTTACTTAAGTTACAGAATTACAAAGAAAATATTTCTAAATTATTGGATGACCATCTCGATTGTATTTTGTAAAAATAGACATTATTTTTTTTATTTTTTAATGCTTGCACCATACTCAGATGTTACGACAGAGACTTGTTTTACCATCAAATTACATTGCTTTTCCTTTTAATTACACTATTTAATCATTTGGAAACTGAGGATGAATACTTTCAGTTTTGCAAGTGAGATCTTGGCTGCACCTTGAGTGCAGATCTGGGCTACGCACAGTCTGTATCTCTAAGATGTACATGAAGAATGCACCCCTTATGATCCCTTATACCTCTGGTCTATTTTTCCCCTCATAAACAAACTGAGGTGTGGACTCATCTGACATCACACATTTCCACTCTCTTTCATGCTACCCGAGATGGGCTTTGGCCCAGAGAACTCTGCAGCATTTCTGATTTATGTCTGTCTCTTCACATATGTTTCAGGTTGCAGTGGTAGACTGTGTTAAGAGTTTCTGAAGTACTCCCCCAAACATTATGGTTTCTCATGCAGTGTCATGGGTTTGAAAGTCACACACATTCAGCTGTGGTGTCTGACTTTGCCCGACACTACGTAAGATTTCTCTGGGTTTCCTCAAATGTTTCATCATTTAATGTACTGTGGATGTTGAAAGACAGATTCTTTGCAATCTTGCACTAAGACATGTTCCCCTTTAACATTGTCATAATTGTCTCTGAAGTTGGGGAAATATGTGGTGAATCATGACCCATTTCCGCTTCTTAAGATTTTGGTGAATGCTCCTTTTGCACATTGTATTTTCACCCGCTTACTGTAAGATATATCAAAACCTTCTATAAACTTTTCTATCTTCATCTGCCACTGTCCCAACATTTTTGGAGTGTACAACAAGTATCAAATTCTAAAATTGTTTTCGCAAAATACTGTCAGGTAATTCAGTGAGAACATTTCATTGTAATTTTGTTAGTTAAGTTTTAAGAGAATGAAAAAAATGGGTTTTTAAATATGGTGTGTTAAAAATATATATATCAATATTTTCAGACATGTACCATGTTTGGTTCTTGCAGAGGATGGGTTTACGGATTTGCAGTTAGAAAGTCAACAAAACCTGAAAATGTAGAATTTGACCGAAGGCGCCATCACTTTTCATAACGCTGTAACCCAAATGCCAATCCCGTGTCAGGGAGATTGCTTCATTTATACGATATAGGGCAGAGCTTACCTGTTAAACAGTGATCTTAATTATCAAAGCTCACCTTATTGTGTTACAGTGTTTGTGGGAAAGTAGGCCTCGGCTAAAAGAGATATGCACTCATTGCCTGGGGGAATGCTAGCAGATGTCTGAGCTTTTCTCTCTGAGCCAACACAGTAAAAATGCATGCAGCATATGAAATACCACAGTGCCTGGCTGCTCCCAGTGGGCTGCTGCTCGTCTCTCCAGACACACAGGGAGCATCAGGCGGCCAACCTCTCAGTCCAGCTAGCTGCCTGTGTTTTTCCCCATTCGCCACTGCGGATTATAAGGCACTCACACTGCTGTCATGATCTTACACAAACAACATTTGTCAGCTCATTTATCAGAGTTTCCCGCAGCTCGTCCACTCCGTCGCAGGGACTATTTCTGGATTCTTGCCTAAAGGTAAAATATATGTGTCACGTCTTAAAAATGCCCCCACAGTCCCCTTTGGTATTCACGCATTTTCTTCAAATGTCATTAGCAATAATTACTGTTTGATGGTGAAGACATAACGGTTGTGTTTACTGTACTTTGAGTGGGCTAAGTAGATGGGCCTGAATAGCTTCCATTGTCATCATACATTCTGCAGTTGTTTACTTTTGCACTCATTACAGGCAAATGATACAATAATGATGTGAAGTTCTTGTGATCACAAGAAAACCCCCCCACCCACCTCCTCCATTTTGCCTCGGCAAACACCAAATTCTTTTGAGAATTTCTGAGAATTAATTAAAATTCACAAAAAATCAAAATCCCACATATTTTGATGTGCACCCACTCAAATTCATTTGAGAGGAAATCTGGTTTTGCTTTTTAAATGTGTTTAAAAAAATATGTGAAAATCTACTTTCACAAACCACTATAAATAATATACTGTAAAAGCATTATATTTCATGGACATACGGTCTTAAATTACACCGTCATCTTAGTAATGTTTTCGTGAAATTCTAAATGTATATTTACATCATGTGGAAAATTTTTAAATGGCTTTTTTCAGATTCACACATCTTTGAAAAATTGTTTCTTTGAACGGTTGGTTGAAAGATTCAGTAACTGTCGATGAAGCCTGTATTTATAAGTCTTTAGAAATGTGGTTATAACTCTTTATAACTTTGTAATAATACTAAGCATACTTACAAACAAAAGTAATACCTTTCAAGACTCATGAGTAGTGTCACTATTCATTATAAAACCATTATAAATAGATAATGACCTTTGCATGATTATTAAATGCCTGTTATACATATTAACAATTGTAAATATATTATAAATGTTTATAATGATGTCACTGAGTAAAGTTGTGGGTTTGCTTGATTATTTCTTATAAATAAAATGAGAAATTACCTGAAGCACTCAAAGATGGCATTTTAAACATTGATGTGTATAAATCCTTAATATGTATTATAAGCGTGTTATAATTATGCACAGGTCATTATCCATTTTAAAGGCCTTATAATGAGTAGGGACACTTGTATAACTATGCTTTAAGTTCTAAAATCATCAATTATAGCTCGTTATAAGAGCCTTATTAATCATTATTGGATTTTATAAGTATGCTTACAAAGCATTATTATGAGATTACAGAGCTATAACTGCACTTATAAAGGATTATAAATACAGGCTTTCTTTATTTATAAAGGAGTAAAGGAAATCTTTATTTATCTTTGTAAGGCATCACTTGATAAACATGTCCTTGTTGTTATTTATATTTGTAAATAATGTGCTTTACAGGTCGTGTGGTTTTAGTGAAATTTTGGGTAGTTTTGATATCACCATAAATTACGTTTATATAAATCCTGTGAAAAGTGTTTTGAGAGTAGTCAGAGTACACCATGGTGAATAAGACCAGGCCAGTAAGGCGTGATAACACACAGTACACCATGTTTTTCTTATTTAAGGCAAAGCTGAACAGAAATCATCTGAGGCCGGTTAGCACTCAATTGACGAGTGAACATCAGAAAGTGATCTGAGAGAGCAAAACATTTAACAATTATGGTGTTCTGTGTTGTTGAGTTGCACAGCTCTTGTTGTTTTAAAATAAAGCATTTATAATAAACATATCATTCTTGCTCAGTTGTCCTGAAGTATAGTGCTCTTTTCATGAGTGGTCAGCAGAAAAGTTCATGCTGAAGGAGTGCTGTTCAGTCACTGCACATTGTTCATAAACAACAGTTAACATGAGTGCACTTAAGTACGTTTGTAAAGATGCTTCCCAGCCCTGGTTCTCGAAGAACACTGCCCTGACCATTGTGATGCTTTCTGACATGCAACAAAAGTCTGAATACACCTGCCTCTTTAAGCATCTTTCAGCACCTAGAACCCCTCCCAATACCATGAGAGCGCACCCTCCTGCTCCTCAACACTGGTCTTTATATGGCAGCCATCCTGCTGTACTTGGGCAAGACCCCTATCAGTACATTTACCTACCTCTATGACATGATTAAAGTAATCTGCCAGGTGTTGTAAATGTAGGTGAATCACTGTGGCATTGCCAGAAGGGCAGCGTTGGGTTAAGCTGTTTATCATAAGTGCCAACTTGCTTTGCCTCATCTTCATTGCATGTCCTTCATGATGGCAATGATTAGTAGTGGAGACAATTACAAACAGACGACATCTTAACAATGACTGCCCATTAAAGGAATAAACCGTGAAGTGCAGACCTGTGATTATCTTCTGAACATAAAGAGAAATGAGCTTCAACACAGACATGTGACTGTCGCATATGACCTGATTAGTATATTACACATTGTATCCGGACATGATCTGATTTCATTTTGATTGGTCAGACACATTGCTACGTTTAAGTGCATGCTGTTAAATGTCAGATTACTATCTAAGCGCTGGTCACATGGAACAGCCAGTGTTTTAATATGCACATATTTCTGCAATTATTTGTCATTGTACAAGGAACTGTGTCTTCCATATTTAACCCATCAGTGGCACTGAACACACACACACACACACACACGAAGGAGCCCTAGGGATTGTGCGCACACCCAGAGCAGCAGCTAGCTATCCCAGGCGCTCAGGGAGCAGTTGGTCTCAAATGTGCAAAGCATTGTGCCTTCAGGACCCGCACTGTTCTGAGTCTGAGAAAGTCCAGTATAACCTCAACACTGTGTGCCGTTCTCTGACAGACTCGAGTGTTGTTAAACACTGGACATTATAGAGGGAATTGAGGAAATTAACTCTCATGCCTTCGTTCCCATTAAAAATCCATTGTCATTTGCCAGAACAGGTTTTAATCGCACTAAATCTACTCCTGGATGAGAGTTCTGAAATGAGGCATTCTGACTGAGATGGAAAAACTTCTGAACAAATGAAGGCATTTCCCAGAACATGATAGCGTTATGAGGTTGTCTGCTTATGTACACTGCCTTGTACATGCCAACTGAAAGGATGCCCTCTCCTTAATTTCTCTTATCTCTCTTTTTAAATCTAAGGGGATACACTCTCTCTTTTTGATTTACAGTCTATAAACTTGTTATGGACGGGGTTGTCTTAAACATAGGCCCAGCTGAAACTAGAGGACCGTGCTTCCACCAAAGTGCTAAAAGTTTCTGACCTTGCCTGCTGACAGATCACAATATTAAAAGCTAATTGAAATGGAGAATGAGCTGTCAGCAGCTGGCCAAGGGGCTGTGATTGGAAATGACGTAAGCTTCAGTTTAAAGGCTTGTTGGTTGATTGGCAGGAGTGTGTGGGGATTATCTGAAAAGGCTTCTCCTGAATGTTCATCTTGAGCTGCCCCTTGTTAGATACCAGCAATTGGATTTGCATGAGCAAACCACTCCACTGTGAGCTCTGGTGTGTGGTACTGTTTCATATACATTTATTTAAGCTTTATTTTTATTTATTTATTATTATTTTTTATTGTACAGTAATATAATAAGTTACTTATTTTTTTTTTTTTGTAGCACTGGAAACACATTTATTTATGTTAAACAACTCTCAATTGTTCTTCCCACATGCGAATGCATTGACCTTTCACCTTCTCTTCACGCTTCTGTCATGTTAACTAAGTAAATTAATGCCAGTGAATACTGGCATTTTCTTTTCTTTTCTTTTTAATCCAGTGTATAACCTAATGTATTCCTCTTCTTTATCATTCATGGAGTGAAGTGTGTCTCTTGTGAAATGTGCTCGAGGGCTTTGTGGTGCATGTTTCAGTCTGTAGGAGAGATATCCTCAGCTTCATACAGCAATCTGGATAATGTCAAAGGATCAATGCAGAGAACTGAATGGTACATGAAGTGCATTCTAATGGCTGCCTGGGCTTTGAGTGGAAACACTCAAATTACAATTATGCATCTCCGAGATCCTACCTACTCTTTCTAAAAGCACCCACAGAGATCTTCCTATTTCCTCTTCCCATTCGATTCATTCTAAAAGCATCTGCCTATTCTATTCCCAATCTGCCGATGCAGGTGAAACTGGTCCAAGTTCTTGCCCATCCGAAACAGAATGGCTAATTTCCATCCTCTCATTCAGGGGCTCGGGGACGTGTTTTAGAGACGACTAGAAAATGTTCTCTTAAATGGCAATAGATTTTTAATGACCACAAAAACATATGTTGCTTCTCCCAATTGTCTCTCGTTAAACCAAAGTCCAGAATTTAAGATCATTGCAGACGGTCATCGAGACAGTGTTATTCTGTCCTCTCTCTCAAATGGAGAGCATCCAGTAATATTCAGCAATGTCCCTTCTGTCACAGCAGTGTCTTTCTTCATGTTGGAAGAAGGCCTTTGCCAGTAACTGTCATCTTAGTATAACCATGTGGAGAATAACTGCAGTAAACAGTTAGCCAAGTAGTATTTGTCTGTTTGTTGGATAATATATTAATTCGTATTCATGTTTATAAGACAGTTTCTAATGCTGATGTAGGAGTACAATTCAATATTTAATATTCAGTGTGGCCAGTCTGGTGAGAATGAATGGGATTAGGAATGTTATACAAAAATGGAGCTTAGCCTAATTTCTTCTTTGCTAACACCATTTCACCTGAGACTTTTAGGTTATGTCCTCTTTACCTCGTAAGTCGAATGTCAGACCTGGGGATGATGTCACATTCACATTTATTGTTTCCCCTCTCCCAGTAACACCAATCACTTAATGAACAAGAGTGTTGCAGTGGAGTGTGTTAAAGCAGGGGAACTACTAAAATGTGCAGGGCAGGGTGCCTCCAGGACCAGGGTAGAGAAAAACTGTTCTCCACCCAGAACATGAATTACCTGCGTGTTTCTTGAGACCTGAAGCTGATTTGTCAGATATTTGAAACCTGATGCTGTGGTGTTAAGGTTGCACTTTAGCTTTTTGTTTAGGTGTGATACCTTTAGGGTTATGATATGGGCAACATGTCCAACATTTGTTGTGAAATGTAATGGCTCCTTTTTTGGAGATTGCAAGCTGTGCATGTTCAGTGCCTGTGTCCAACAGAAGGTGCCTCTAAGAGTTTAAGAGTTATTAGCTGATATCTACAAACTTTCAGACTCTGTGTTTGTTCATTTATTTATTAATTGATATTATAATAATTATTATTATTTATTTATTTTTTGCTGTTCCATCACACAAATATAGTACCTGTAACCGGGTACTTTTATGATCCCTGCGCACCCGTGGTTCCAATCAGGTGGAGTAGGAACTAAACATGAAATGTGAGAGAGACTTGTCAATCACGGCAAAATGCAGACATGCCGCAAAAATTAGGGACTTGTAATAACATTCACTGTGATCTTTTGAAGAGGTTCAAGCACTCCTTGGAGTTGTGGTCGATGAAACACTCCTCTGAGAGCTGCGAAGCTACAAGAAACAGAAAAACCTCTGATCCATCTAAACAGATGTGTGAAGCCGTCAATAGACAATGAGTAAATGATGCTTAATGTTGCAGCCTCCATTGTTGTGGTTTCCAAAGCTTGTGGTTCCAGTTAGAGATGGTGTTCTGTGATGTCACAGCATAAATTGGGCATGGGGGGGGGGGGTGTCTCATCTATATGTATGTATGTATATGAAAGAAATTAATTAATGCAACAGCTGTTTAAAAATAACTATGTTCCCATGTATGAATATGTGTTTATTTATATTGTTTACATATTTATAAACGAAAGCATGAATGACAAGTGATCTGTTGTTCACTCAGTTAGCCATCACTACACAGGTTTATTTGTCAGCCATTATAGAACAGGAAAAATATGACAGATTTATTTATTTTTTTTTTGCAGTCAACGGTTCTGAGTGCATAGTTTAGGAAGCAAGCCACTTAAACAGGTTGTTCATTATGCTTCAACCCACACTGACTATAAACCCATCTTTTAAACATCCTCTCTCAAGCTGCCGGTATTACTCATCCAGCACTGTGGCACTGAAACGGAAAATAAGCTTCCTCTTGCCATGCTGGTCAGATTGGAGGCACCCTTGACGGGACGAAATAATAGCATTGATAGGCACTCAGTAAAATGGGTAGAGTTTGCCTGAGGTTTAGCATTGAGTAATATTCAGGGAACGTCCTCTGCACTCACATCTGCAGTATGAGGGACATAGACACAGAAATGGATTTCTTCTAAATATTAATGGAGCTAATTTTCTATACTACTGATGCACTGATGTGTCTTCATAATGACATCATAAAATATCTGGTCAGGCCCGGAAAGCAATAAAAATGCCTCTTTTTTTCTCCTCTTCTCTCCACCTTTTCTTTCCTTTATCCCAAAAGCTGTTTTCATTCTGAATTATTTATAAACTCCTGACTGTCCCATACTCTCTCCTTTCTCCTCCTATGGCCCACAGGAATACTGACCTTGACATTACAGCACTCAGACGATGAATAGTGAATGTGCTAAGGATGCATAGAACACGATCAAGAAATAAAAATGGCTCCCCTTGGAAAAAACAAAGAAAGTGAGAAAGAGGCAAACAACAAAAACTTGGCAGGACTTTTTTGCCAGGGCTGTGAAATGGATGGTAATCATTACAAATATATTTGGGTTGCAATTAATCAACTGAGTTCAGGAATATGTATAACAGCCATGATAACACTGAATAAATAGGCCATTTATATTCTAAATTGAATATGCAGCCCATAATCTGAATTGTGGTAATATTTCCTGGAGTAGCAATTTATTTCCTAAACCAAGCATTCGAACCCAGCGGATCTGTGTGAGGCAGAGTGATGAATGCTGGCGTCGCTGCTGCTCTTTGGAACATCGCATTTGTTGGAGACGTTACTCAACTATAAGTTAAGAAATAAAGCCATGCTGTTTTTACCCTGAATAAGGAAAAACATATCCAGCTGAATGTCATCATCTTATATCTGGGCAATATATCTCATATTTCTCATTCTGACGTTGTTTCAAGTATGTTATAAGATTAATGGACCACTGCATTGCTGCTGCCTTTGTGTATATTAATGCCACACAGTATTCCATTGTGGTGTGGTGTATAATTTTGTGTATGCCAGTGTTGGAGAGGCAAATTCTTTTATTCTAATGAAACAGACAAAATATTCTGATTGTACTAAGAGTGAAGAACTGGAGGCTGGACACAAGCTTAAGATTAATTTAATGATTAATTATGGAATTAATAAAACATTTGTATAGATTTTTAAGGACATTTATCTTATGAAATCAACATCCCACTGCAACCTTTTGAAGAGATGTTTAAAATCTATCACAATTAATGGTATTATAATAAGATGTCTTGACTAGATATAGTTTGTTTAATAAAACCAGTAAATAAAAAAATATCTTCAATCTTAAAAAACATAATGAACATTAGAAAACTGAACATTTTATTACTGGTTATAAATTTATGCATCCAGTCCTCCCAACATCATTCTCTTGAATCATTTTCATTTAATGGCTTCTCAAAAATATTGCTGTAATATACAAACCGGATTCCAAAAAAGGACACTAATCAAATTGTGAATAAAAACTGAATGCAATGATGTGGAGATGGCAAATGTCAATATTTTATTTGTAATAGAACATAGATGACGGATCAAAAGTTTAATCTGAGTAAATGTAACATTTTAAAGGAAAATATGTTGATTCAAAATTTCACAGTGTCAACAAATCCCAAAAAAGTTGGGACAAGTAGCAATAAGTGGCTGGAAAAAGAAAATTGAGCATATAACGAACAGCTGGAAGACCAATTAACACTAATTAGGTCAATTGACAACATGATTGGGTATAAAAAGAGCTTCTCAGAGTGTCAGTGTCTCTCTGAAGCCAAGACGGTAAGAGGATCACCAATTCCACCATTGTTGCGCAGAAAGATAGTGCAGCAATACCAGAATGGTGTTACCCAGCATAAAATAGCAAAGACTTTTAAGTTATCATCATCAACTGTGCATAACATCATCAAAAGATTCAGAGAATCTGGAACAATTGCTGTGCGTAAGGGTCAAGGCTGTAAAACTCTACTGGATGCTCGTGATCTCCGGGCCCTTAAACATCACTGCACCTCAAACAAGAATGCCACTGTCAAGGAAATAACAGAATGGGCTCAGGAATACTTCCAGAAAGCATTGTCAGTGAACACAATCCACCGTGCCATCCGCCGTTGTCAGCTGAAACTCTACAGTGCAAAGAGGATGCCATTTCTAACCAAGCTCCACAAGCTCAGATGCTTGCACTGGGCCAAGGGTCTTTTAGAATGGAGTGTGGCAAAATGAAAGACTGTTCTGTGGTCAGATGAGTCACGATTTGAAGTTCTTTATGGAACAATGGGACGCCATGTCATCCGGACCAGAGAGGACAAGGATAACCCAAGTTGTTATCAACGCTCCGTTCAGAAGCCTGCATCACTGATGGTATGGGGTTGCATGAGTGCTTGTGGCATTGGCAGCTTGCATGTCTGGAAAGGCACCATTAATGCAGAGAACTATGTTCAGGTTCTAGAAAAACATATGCTCCCATCTAGACATCATCTCTTTCAGGGAAGACCCTGCATTTTTCAACAAGACAATGCCAGACCACATTCTGCAGCAATCACAACATCATGGCTACGTAGGAGAAGGATCCGGGTACTGAAATGGCCAGCCTGCAGTCCAGATCTTTCACCTATAGAGAACATTTGGCGCATCATAAAGAGGAAGGTGCGACAAAGAAGGCCCAAGACGATTGAACAGTTAGAGGCCTGTATTAGACATGAATGGGAGAGCGTTCCTATTTCTAAACTTGAGAAACTGGTCTCCTCTGTCCCCAGACATCTGTTGAGTGTTGTAAGAAGGGGGGATGCCACACAGTGGTAAAAAATGGCCTTGTCCCAACTTTTTTGGGATTTGTTTACGCCATGAAATTTTGAAACAACATATTTTTCCCTTAAAATGATACATTCTCTCAGTTTAAACTTTTGATCTGTGATTTGTGTTCTATTCTGAATAAAATATTAGATGTTGGCACCTCTACATCATTGCATTCAGTTTTTATTCACAATTTGTTTAGTGTCCCAACTTTTTGGGAATCCGGTTTGTATCGAATTCATGATTTACTTGTCAATATACATCTGTTTTTTGTTTGTTTGTTTGTTTGTTTGTTTTTTGCTTTTTTTTCAAAAGACAAAGGTTACTTACAATAAAAACAGGGCACAGTAGAGAGAGCAGATACACGGCACAAATGTAAGTCGACAGCACACAAACGAGAAAGAACAATATATTTTCAGGAGAGTGGTTAGATTAAGCCTGCGGTCGGCTGTAAGCCAAGGCTAAGAGACTGTCAGGCTTGAGGAGGAAGAGGGTTCCAGAGACGAGGAGCAAATCTGAAAAAGTGCTTTCCTGTTATTTCGGAGATCGAATGAGGGGATGTTCAGTAAAACAGCAAGATGACCTGAGAGTCCAGGTGGGTTTGAAGCAATGGAAGATGACAGATAGATTAAAAATAAATAAATCCTATAAAATAAAATAAAATAATAAAAAACAAAACATAACAAAATAAACCCTTAAGTTTCAATTAGTAATAATGATCAAAGTGATGAATAATTTCAGTACAGGAGAGTTTCCTTTTGATGTCTTCAAACATTGAAGGCTTGTACATTTTTTTTTTTAAACTTGCAGAAAGATGGTATTGTTCTGCTCTGTGCTGCTGCTGATTTCAAACCAAATGTTTTGTGTACTTATATTAGTATTCTATATTAAACCTAATACAAAATATTCTCTACAGGATTCTGGCCAAAGCATGGGCCTGATGGGCAAGTCCTCTAGCTACCTCTTGGTGAACTTTGCAGTGTGACCACAGGCTTGCTAAAAGGCAATAACACTGTCTGGCCATTGCTCTTAAGAAGACCTCTTATCAACTATAGGAAGTCAGCCATTTAGTGATGTTCTTGTACTCCACAGCAGACTATTCACAGTGCAGCAGATCAACAATTCCAGGGTCTTAGGAGACTCACCAAACCCTGACACACCTGTAACAACTGTATGTTAATTATATATATATATATATATATATATATATATATATATATACATAACATACAGTTCTTACAGGTGTGTCAGGGTTTGGGTGGAGTCTCCTAAGACCATATATATATATATATATATATATATATATATATATATATATATATATATATATATATATATAAAATTTGAAAAGAATGATATAATTATCACTGTGCACAAGGATTATATTTCTGTGTACAATGGATGGATACAAATTAATTTCCTTGTCTCCAGCTTCTCTCAAGCAATTCGCCGTAGCAAATATCTAGCAAATGGTGGCACAGAAGGTCTTGGGAATGTATTTGTTTCATTCTTGGTAATTCACTGCAAGAGTGATTTGTTGTTAAGACCATTAAAAGCTTAATGTTTTGTCATTTCAGGCTTGGCCAATTTATTTTGGAGAGCATGAGCAGAATTTTGATATGTACACAGTACTTAACAGTAGGCCAGGGTCGATTTTGTAGAAATCATGTAATTTGTTTGTGATAAGTCATTTTAATTTAATTTTATGTAAATGCAATATTTTGAATTTTTAAGTCAATGTTTTCAAAATTCATTCATTCATTCATTGTCTGTAACTGCTTTCTCCAATTCAGGGTCGCAGTGGATACGGACGGAGCCTACCCAGAATCACTGGGTGCAAGGCAAGAACAGACCCTGGAGGGGGCGCCAATCCTTCACAGGGCTGTTTTCAAAGTAATCACTCTAAAAAAAAAAAAAGAACTTCAGTCATAGGAAGCAAGCCGTTCTGCAATATTCTCCTGTACTCAAAAGACTGCACTCAATTGTCTCACACACACACACACACACACACACACACACACACATATATATATATATATATATATATATATATATATATGTGTGTGTGTGTGTGAAATACACAATAACCACCTGTAAAATTATGACCACCTCCTTGTTTTCATACTCACTGTCCATATGTACATCTCCACTGGAGCATGCTGTAGTCCATCTGTTACTCTACATAATTGTTTGCCCACTTTCATATTGTTCTTTAGTGACAACCACAGAGCAGATATGATTTAGGTGGTGGATCACATATGCTCTTTTGATTTTCAGGTAATAAGTGTTTATGCTGATGTATTGTTGCCAAATACAGAGGAAGATCCCCAATGCCCCCCCTCCCTTTTGTTTGTTTGTTTGTTTGTTTTCCCCCTCCTCCCCACTAGGTTTGACAGGTGTGTGGTGGTTGTGGTGGGGGAAGGTGGGAGGTGGAGTGAAATGCAATAAATTATTTTATTCTTGGTTATGTAAGGTGTGTAAGGTATGGAAGTGGAAGAAGCTGTAATATTTGCCATTGTTGATGTGCTCTTCCTAATTAGGGCACAGGGAAACATCTTGGCATAGCACTGTGCTTCATACACACTAAGCTCCTACACCCACAAAGAAGTGGAAAAAATGTATTTGGAATAATGGTGGGATAATGGCACAGTGACACCTTCAATACACTGGAGTGCTTCCACTCTACCCCCACAGCAGTTGGATTTTATTTATTTATGTAATATTTCTTTCTGGGTTTGAATGCGAGCACCTGGTTGTTAACGAAGGTTAAAATAATGGGAGAACCACCCTCAGAGTAGGCGGAATTTGTAATTGACATGTCTGATCTGACTAATAAGATCCCCTGTGAACTCATCAAAGAACAAGGGAGATAATGAGACAGTTTCTTTTTTCTTTTCTTTTCCTTTTTTTTGGTTCAAAATTAATAATCAGGTTTATTAACCCTCTTTCCCCAACAGCCCCACCCCCACCCCCAACATGTGTGCTCTCTCTCTTTCTCTCTCTGACCCCAGTACAGCACTGAGATTGTGGAAGGGCAACTAATAAATGACAGTTTAAGTTTTCATTGTACTCTGCGGTATTTACTGTATATCATTGTCATGCAAACAATAATTTAATTAAATAAAAAATTGCCATGATATTATTAATAGCACTAGGAGGAATGCCATAGAAGTGGGATGAATTGCCCATAAAACAGTTCTGGTCCCACAGTTTATGGGAAGCAATTTCATATGCAAATTGATATGATTATAGGTGAAAAATGTTTCCTAATGAGTGATTTTGCTACTTTAAATTGCATCCTTTTTAACACAGACCTTTATCTGTTCACAAAAAGCTTATCTCACTTATATAGAGAATAATACTACTAATAATATGTTGCACATGAGTATAAGATCACTAGGCCCATTTGCATAGAAATCCCTGGAGCAGTGGACCTGTGTTTTCGGAGGTGAAACCACTCACTCTGTCCAGTATCTTTGTGATGAGATGGAATATAATTTCTGATACAGAAGTAAACATTCCAATGTCAGTACCAGCCCTCATTGATGTTTCTTCAGGCTGAATGCAAGCGAACCCCCATAATAATGTTCTGACATCTAGTGTAAAGCTTTCCCAGAAGAGTAGAAGGCAGTACTGCAAAAGAAATGGAGAGTGACAAACTTTATTAATTGCGTTCATTTCATAAACAGGTGTGTAGAATCTATAGTGTATCATATATGAACAACAGATATTGAATTAAAATAAATAAATAAGTAAAATTAAAAATTACCGTTCAATTCTAACTCTCCACTTAATCATTAATTTTATTCAAACACTCTGTGTAGCATTAATATGAATTTCAAATTCAGAGATGTATCGGAGAGCTCTGGTGATGGATGTGATTTCATTCGTCTTACAGTTCAAGCACCCAGATTTTCAACAGAAAGCCAGTCTCTGTGGCTTGGCAGTGTCACTCAGAAGATCATATGTGTTTATTAGACTGACTTAATTGCAAGAAACAGATCAATGTTTTGCATCAGCCTTTTCACTGCTGAACTCTGGTTCAGGCAGATTGCTCCAGCTCTGCCTGTCAGTGCTTTAACACAATCTCTCTCTCTCTCTCTCTCTCTCTCTCTCTCTTCTTGAGAAAATGCAATCTCATTGAAGGGGGCTTAAAGATCTCTGGCATTGTTTTCTGTGAAAAATTGCTTATAAAATTATAAACTCTTAGTAAACTCTTCTGTAGTGCTTCTATGCAGCAATCAGCCATAACTTGACCTCCTTGTTTCAACACTCATTGTCTATTTCATCAGCTCTACTTACCATATATGTGCACTTGGATGTTCAACAGTTACAGACTTTAGTTTCTAATCTGTTGCTCTGCATAGATTGTTAGCCCCCTTTCACCCTGTCCTTCGATGGTCAGGACCACCACAGAGCAAGTATGGTGTGTGTGGATGATTGTTCTCAGTGCTGCAGTGGCACTAACATGGTGGTGTGTTGCCTTGTATTGCACTGGTATGACTGGATCAGGCACAGCAGTGCTGCTGAAGTTTTCAAGCAGTTTCCACACATTGGCCACTCTGTTAGACACACCTGCCTCATTCCTCCACCTTGTAGAGGTAAAGTCAAAGACATTAGCTCAGCTGATGCTGCAGTGTTTGTGTTGGTCAACCTCTAGTCCTTCAAAGGACACAGGATGCTGTCGCCTGGATATTTTGGATTGGTGTACTATCCTCAGTTCAGCAGTTGTAAATCTCCAGCAGCTCAGCTGTGTCTGATCCACTCGTAGCAGCACAATACACACAAACACACCACCATTGAAGTGTTCAAATTCATCCGTCTCATACATCATGCATGGTCTTTTGGGGGAGGTATTCAGAGCAAGCTTCATTCTGTAAGTGCACCTATGGTGTGAGGTTAATGGCTCTCATAAAATGGGCCATGTAGAAACATAGAGGTCATTTTAATAATATGGCTGATCAGAATGTCAGATTATTGTTTAGTCAGATTAATATGTAGTAATAATAGTATCTCATTGTGATATAATGATTATCTATTACAGTGTTATCACATTATTTCTTGACATTTAAGACACATTTTATTTTCACAAGGAGAGCTCTATTTTGCTCTGTTTTGAAATTCTTTTGAATTATTTAGAGAAATGTGATCATTAGCTCAAGATGGTGAATATTTTAATAATACAGAAACTGAAGTGTTATTTGTAGCATTGGCCATTGTTAATCTCGACTCAGCTACTCTACATAATGACTTACTAATCATATACATCACATATTACTCATATTCTATGTGGAATAATATATTCAATGAGCACAAGTGTCATGGAAAATGTCTTTGTTTTAAAATTGTAGTCAGGATTGAGTCTCTCTCTTTCTCTCTCTCTCTCTCTCTCTCTCTCTCTCTCTCTCTCTGTGGCCTGTTAGACCTCGTGAAAATGGAATCTCATTTGAAGGTGCTCAAAGTTCTCTGGTGACTCCAATGATTTGAGGAGAGGGAGAGGAATGACTCTTGAATATGTGCATTGCGTGCTGTGGAGAAATCTATAACCGTGATCGCAAGAGCCTCTCTGCTTCACACTGCCGTTCAAGCTTCTCTGCCGCATGAAAAACCATGCATAAAATTCTCTTTCAATAAACTGCAGAAGAATCACGCCACAATAACGCAATTAAAATCTACTCAATCAAGTTCACAAGGAGGGATGAATATAGCAGCGACGGCATGCAGAGCATTCGGAAACGACCAGGGTTCACACACATGCACGCACAAACATTCCTCCACTCTGTCAGTCAGGAAGCATGAATGCAGGCCTAATGATAATGTGACTACATTAAGATTTCAAGAAGCTAATTAGAAGCCGGCATGTAGAAGTTGCCATAAATATCTTTTAGAGTGTACTTTAGATTTTCTTCATAGGTTCACTGTACTGAAGCCTGAAGAAGTGAACACAATGAGGTAATATACAATACTTCCCCTCACTGAACTTCTCCCAGCCTCCTGCACCTGGTCCACTGCTGTAGCTGTGATGTTTGCTGTGTGTCGGTGTTTGTCTGCCTTCTCCTTACAAAGTGAATCTTTACGACTTTTCCTCACACCAGAGAAAGTCTTTTGTTTGGCATGAAACAGCAATGGGACAGATATTCTTGCTGTACATTGTTATTTTTTCAACGATTTGCTTATAAATATATGTATGAGGAGTAGCAGAGGAAGGCTTGCTCATTCATAAAATACCTGTTATGTATGGGAGTTAAGCTTTCATGATACCATTATTAAACTTATATGCTGGTTGGCAGAAAATTAAAAGGGAGAAGGGGTGGCTTATGGGTGAGGTGGTTAGTTTTAGCCTAAATGATATAAAGTCATGGATTGGTGACGTTGGTAATAATATGGTAACAAGTTTTATTTATTCTGAAAAATAATTGTCATAGCTGTAACAAAATGATTATTCTGTATGTTTACCTACACTCTTTAAAAATAAAGTTGCTACAAAGGATTCCTTGATCGATGCCATAAAAGACACAGATTTGGTTTGATAAAAAAAAAACCTGTTAGATTAAGAGATGTGAAGGACCTTTTAAAGGTTAAAAAAAAAAAAAAAAACTTTAAGGTTCTTTAATCATTTTGGTGGTGCAGCAGGTTGGTGTCGCAGTCACACAGCTCCAGGGACCTGGAGGTTGTGGGTTCGATTCCCGCTCCAGGTGACTGTCTGTGAGGAGTTGGTGTGTTCTCCCCGTGTCCACGTGGGTTTCCTCCGGGTGCTCCGATTTCCTCCCACAGTCCAAAAACACACGTTGGTAGGTGAATTGGCGACTCAAAAAGTGTCCATAGGTGTGAATGTGTGTGTGTGTCTGTGTTGCCCTGTGAAGGACTGGCGCCCCCTCCAGGGTGTATTTCCACCTTGTGCCCTCTGGAGTAGCAGGTGGACTCTGGACCCACCGCGACCCTCAATTGGATAAGCTGTTACAGATAATGAACGAATGATTAAAAAGGTTCTTTATGTAACAAAAGTTGTTCTTTCATGGCATTGCTTAAAGAACCTTTTTTAGCACCTTTAGTTTTTCAGAGTGTAACACTTTGTTATCGTAAAGTTCTTAGCTAAAACAATTAATTTGTTCGGCTTAAATTGTGGTGTTCTTTTAAAAAAACATTCATTTGTCTCTGCGATGTCTGGCCTGTTACTTAAAATGTAAAGCAGTTACAAGTTGCAATTAGTTTGAAAAAAATCATCTTACATCTGGTAAAAACACCTGTTCTACAGAATAATGAGGTGATTGCTGTAATATGCAGTCGACGTAGTAGGGCAGGACTCTGGCTTCTACACAGAAGACAACTAGGCTTTGATTCCCTTCTCAGGTAAAGCACAGATGAGTAAAATTATATGACAAATCATTTTACTGGCGCAGTCACTGAATTATTACTTAGAAATAAATAAGTAACACACATTTAATATATGAATGAATACACTTTGTAACCATATTATTACCATATTATTATCCACTTATTTCCAACTGCTACTCAAATATGTTTAGTATTATGCCAAGTTGTTTAGTTGCCTGTATGTTTCATAAGAATTGACTATGTTTGTATAACTAAAAATCAGACCTGCATATAGATTATAATAATATTAAGTTTTGACTATAATGCCACTTTCTAAAATTCTGATTGAACCCTTCCAGATTTGCCTCCATGAAATGTCTTTTAAAAAATCTTCCCAGCCCCTGCCAAAATCCTGCATCCCACTGAATAGATGGAGTCTTAATCTCTTTAGATCACTTGCTTACAACTTAGAGTGAAGGTAATGAAGCCCCCAATATCTTGAACTTGATATGCTGTTATATCTAGGGTATTTCTGCATTATCACCCAGATGTGGCCTGTGATTTATGTTGGATATATAATGGATTGCAAAACAAAATCAGAGGAAAAGAAACCTAAAAGTCTGTTTCAACACAAACTCAAACCCAGTACAGCAATCCAAGACCGAAGGCTTGGCATTCTGTGTTAGCATCATAGAATCTGCTCATCTTAGTGATTTGCATTAATCTCACATTGTTGAAATCAAAGACTCTCTGGTTTTCAAATTTTAAAGAAACACCTTCCCCCAGCGACTCTGTCAAAGACAGCGTACAGAAACCCTGAGCACTTGGTAATTAGTGCAAGATGTTGAATTTCAGAAGGCTGTGTAGCATACATCATGAGAAAACTGAAAGAAGTAGCTTTGGGCTAGGATTTGCCCAACAGCAAAGCAGGTAATTTGAGGAAATTACAAGGACGTATAAATATTTTGAAATGGAATTAAATAAGAACACTGCTCATAAATGAGGTCACTTTCCGTAATTCAACTTCTGTTACCACTTTAACACAGTGTAGTGTCTGACTGCAGAGGCAAAGAAAAGCCCATATTTTATATAATTTATAGCAAATGTATTGGAGAGAACCAGGAGCAGTTGATGTGTAGTAAATTTGCTAGAAGGGCTTGAACCTTAGACCCAGAAACTATAGCACAACCAAAATGTGAAAGCAAAATATGGATTGTCTTAGATGGGGCTGTTTTACCTCTAACCTTAAGCTCTAACTCTCTAAACTGTAGATTCACAAAGGAGTTGTAATCCTCCATCAGTTTTATGAGGGCAGATAGGTTAAGTCCTAAAATCAGAAGTCTTTCTGGCTACTGTAAACCTTTTAAACTTTGCTTACACAGTGAGTTATGTATGGAAGGCATGGTGACACTGCAGGTAGTGTTATGGCCAAACAGCCCCAGAATCTTCTACTACTGACTACTGGGTTCAGTCTTTGTGACTGTCAATGGTGACTGTGAGGATTTTGGGGTATATATATATATATATATAATTAATTTTTTTAGAGGTGCTCTGGTGTTTCCTCCACATTCTAAAAATGAAGGCTAGCAGTGTGGAATTGTCCACTGCTGTTAGTGGGTGATTCCGATGCTGTGGGTTGGCACCCTCTCCAAGCTGTATTGCTGCTTTGCGCCCAATGATTCACAGTTGTCTCTGGACCCACTGGACCCCTGATCAGGAAGAAGGGGTTAGAAGATAAAGGAATAACTGAATGAATGAGAGTCATATCTTAACATTGCATTGTTTTAGGCAGAAACATTTTCATTTATAGGAAACTACTGCAGTAATGCTCATTTCTTTTAGCACATTTAAAGTATTTGCAATACTATGTTAGCCTGGACATTCGGGCATTTATTTATATATTTTCCCCCCAACTCCCTAAGGTTTCACTGCTTCTAACAGACATTCAAGCTATATATTTTATACATTGCACATTGCTGTTTTGCAGTGATCTTCTGTATGGATTTTAAAATAAATCTATTCTTGCAATGTTCATATTGCTCATCAACATTTATGTCTGAAAAGCAGTTGATCTGTGAAAGGAGTGACACTTATGAGCCATTATTTTATTTTATTTTTTTCAGTGATGAAAACCCACTCATTTAAATAGTACAAAGTTAATGTGGTTTGCATTAAACTAATTGTCATATGCAATTTTGTTCATTGAATGGATAGTGCCATGCCAGATGCCCTTTCCTATTAATAATGACCTGTCCAACTTTTGTGCTTTGCTGGATTCTGCATCTTTTATTAGACTTGATTATGTTCCACAAGTTCTGTTTTCTGTTTCTGATTCTGTTTTTCTGGTGCAGTGTCTTGAGATCCTAGTATTTTCAGGGATTTTATTAGATCTTAAGAAAAATGCCGACTTTTTATCAAACATGCTCTGAAACACTTGAAAGTCTGCTCCAGCAGCAGCTGCGTGTGTTTACCAGTGAGCCAGGTTTTGGAGAGTATTGATTAGCAAATAAAGAACCCCAAGAGAAGACGTCTAAGCTCTTTAGAAGAAAGCCCGGGAGCCGTTCAGCCTGGCTGTACGTATTGATAATGGCCAGAAATGGAACCATATTCTCCCTGGTCTCTCTTGATGCCTGTATTTTTGTCTTTTTCCAGACTGAATACAACGCAGAAACAAGGCAGAGTTCACTTTAATTAGATTAAACATGTGTTTCGTTTGAGAACAATAAGTCCTGACACATTTGCATGACAATGCTCCCTAATTTTGTTTGGCTTAATTCATTTTTAATGGCCGAAGCAATGTAGGCCGATTATGCTGCTAATGTATCTGCTGTGGCAGCACCTTTTGGGAGGCCCTTTGTATCAAATAGCTCCGCTTTTTAAAGTTATTCAGCAGTGTGATTAACCCTTATGACTTTTTGTTGTGCATGAATTTCCCCCACAGGAATCAAATCTAAACTCATTTGGATGAAGAATTAGAAGCCTGTCTTTGTTTGGCCTGGAAGGAAAAGGGCAAAAGCTGCTTATGTATACCTCAGAGTGTCCTGAGACAAATAAAGTGGGATAAAAGGCAAGAGCAGCTAAATAGTATAGCTTCCTTTGGATTTACACCATTCTATTATAGAGGAGATCTACAGTGTTTCCAGTAATGTTATGTTTATCCCAGGGCCTGCAGAATCAGACCACCAATAGAAGCAGCAGAAGCAGGTTGTTTGATGCCTTTTTGGTTTCTTTGCTGAAAGTTAACATGACATTCATGTCTTTGTCCCTCTTTCTGAATCAGCGAATGTATAAAGGTGATGTTCACAATTTAAATAAAAAATATAAAAAACTTAAAAAAAAAAAAAAAAAAATTAGGATGAGGATATTTCCTCAGCAGTTGCTGCTCTCTAGCCCATTTGCTAACTGATCTACAGTGTTTATAATGACCTAAATAGGTTTAAAAAAACAAACAAAAAAAAGGGTCTCAGTCCAATTTGCTAGGCTCTCTCTCTCTCTCTCTCTCTCTCTCTCTCTCTGTGTTCATGTCATTTGGGGGTATTTAGACAGCAAAGACATCACCAAATGTTAAAAAGAATGAACCGTGAAGGGGATATTGTTCTATTCCTGCTCCATACGTGAGTAATATATAATTATCTTTCTGTTACAGATTGCTTAAGGTGGAATTCGGGGGAGCGCTAACTAAATGAAAGAAAGCAGGTAAAGCGCTGCAAATCTAAATAGCTTGAGTTACAGATGAACTTCTGTTGTATTTCAAACAAAACTTACAGACAAGCTTCAGCCATGTACAAACATACCGTGTCACATTAAAAGATGCGGAGCATCTGCACATAAACAAGCCTAAAATAGACAAGACAACTTGTCAAGACAACTACAAGTGTAGTATCATTTATAGATATTAAATGAAATAAAATAGCAACAATTAAAATAAAGCAATACAAATGAAGCAAAATATAAAGCAAGAAAAGCAGCATTTCCACAGAATCATAGATATTGCCTTTAAGCAAGAGAAAGAAAAAAAAAATTAACATGGGGACTATCGTCCCATCGCACTGGAAGCTATGTCTATAATAAAGATATACCACTGGCTCTTTTCCATGAGACAGAGCAGGGTGGCATGGCATTATAACAAATCCATGATCCTACAGTTTGTTGTTATTTTCATTGCCAAGTCCAGTGTACCGTATCTGTGCTGAATTTGATTACCTCTTTTACCCTTCTTATCAGGCCACCAAGAGCACTGAATAAAAATACAGTAGTCTGCAAAAGCTGAGCACCCCTGGTGAAATGATATATTACTGAGTGCAATATGTACACCTTTTCTACTGTCAGCACATTACTTCATATATTAAGTCTCAATTAGTAATATATTCAGAAGATGACGTGGCCTGTGTAAAAGTTGGTGTGGATTATGAATTCTTTTGTAAATTCTGATCAGGGTTCTGGGTATACCCAGAGTGACTGGGAGCAAGGCGGTCAGGCAACAGGACGCCAGTCCATCATACAGCCACTCATTTTTCTCTGAGTCTCTTGCTTGATTCCTGATATGTTGGTTCAGCTGTTGTTTGATCCTTCTTTTGATTTTTTTTCATTATCTTTTAACAGACATTGAATACTAAAAGTAAAAAAAAAAAAGAATCTCCATTTTTTGTTGATTTGAACAGAGCGGGTGTCCTTCATATTGTATGAAAATGTAATCACAAATGGACCAATAGAAATGCTCCAAAATTAGAATGGAATAATCTTTTTACACTGACTTCCATTGAAATTAATGTTTTTACAAAGTTTTGGAGATACATGTTTTTCTTTGGACAGTGACAATATTAAAGTGTCCTTATTGTAGAGGAGGTGTACATTTTTTCACATAAAAAATTTAAATAACACGTAATAACTGACCTTGTCTCTACACACATTGCACATATTATCAGCTCCACTAGGTGCACTTTGTAGTTCCACATTTAGAGTGTAGTCCTTCTGTTGTTTTGCATATTTTGTTCCCCTTTTTTCCACCCCCCACAGGACCATCACAGAGCAGGTGTTATTCGAGAGGTGGATCATTCTCAGCACTGTAGTGATACAGACATGGTGGTGGCAAATTAGTGTGTTGCATTGGCTTTAGTCAATCAGACACTGCAGTGCTGCTAGAGGTTTTAAATGCTGTCCACTCACTATCCTCTCAGACCTTGTTTGTCAGAGACATTAGCTTGTGCTACTGTTGCTTCAGAGTTTGTGATAGTTATCCTTTGATAAAATGAATGATGGATGTAGACACTAGGAGATAATTTTGTTTTGCTAGTTTAGTATATTTGTAGTATTAGCAAAACCACTGATTGGTCAAATGTCTTCAGCAGTAAATTGACTGTCTTTTCCTGGACTCCCCCTAATGTCATGGGCACAATTACTAGAGTCTGGAGAGTTAGGTATTTTAATTAGAACAAGTATTATGTCATACCACACTGACTAGTGGAAAAGCTTTTCTCAGTTCTAACAGCTTTAATGTTCTTGGCATGTAACGAGCTGAATCTTGGTATGAGTGGTGTAAAAACCCCCATCGCCCCATTGCTCACTAACAGCTCAATGCCTACAATATCTTATTTTTATTCAATTTCATTTTTATTATATTAATTAGTAAGTAATTATTGTATCATGCTAGGGGATTGGTCATTACAAGTTGTACAATAGTTGCTGTTTTACAGCTAGTGTATCTATTTGTATCTTTAGTGTAGTATAATGTAGTCAATTGTGTGTTAATGTCCCAGGTAAAGTTAAATGCACTGATACTGACTATTCATTCAGAGCTCATTTACTCAGGAGTACTAGAACCATTAAACACTGCTATATAAATACTGCTATATGAGTTAATACTGCAACACACCCCAGTGTGTGCTAGACAAAGAATTTCTTGTATACAGAGAATTTAGCTGTGAGATTGGGTCAGCATGAGGAGGTGTGCCACAGTGGGCAAAATCCCATGGTATCCCATTTCTCTTCTTTAACGAAGCCCCTCCAGTTCTATAAGCTACATTGGAATCCAGGACAGGATGATGGATCACACCCATCACTGACCTTTTTTATGAGGGTGTCCTGAGCCATTTCCATATTCTCATACACTACCTTGAGCAAAATCCCTTAAAGGTAGCAAAGTACTGTGGTGAAGCAGGTAATTTAGCTGTGGCTGACTGTAGAAGTGTTAGGATCAAATGAAAGGATTTCTGAGAATAAGAAGCAGTTCTGTAGGGGGTTAGTGCCTGTTCCAGGTTTGTGTGTGTGTACATGTGTGTGAGGAAGCGAGAAAGAAAGAAAAAGAGAGGTCACATTTTCTTGAAAAATATTAGATTGTGTGACAAGCACTTTGATGATAATGGTGTAGGTTTATCTTGACATTTTCCTCTTGGTATGTATTACTTTCACATTGCTCTGGGGAATCCATACAGCTCTGTGCACAACTGTGGGTTTAGTCACTGTAACACCCAAATGACTGGAAAATTCTAAATTATTTAAGTATATGTGTAACAAATTCTCAGTAGCTAATATTTTGAGCAAGGATATCTGGTCCCTGTAAAGCCCTACTGTAAAATTGTGGCCATTGGTTACTTTTGATGTGTTTATTTGCTTGTCTTTTTGATGAATTTTTTGCCCTGACCTCACAATTATTTACGCAATTCTCATTGATTCCTTCTTCAAAGCACATGTTTATTGTTTCAGTGGTACACCCTGTTAGATTCATTAGGGAAAAACAAAGTACACACTTACAGTAGACCCCCAAATTATGACAGTCAACGGATAATCACTGCATCACACCAACACAGACATGGCGGTGGTGTGTTAGTGTGTGTTGTGCTGGTATGAGTGGATCAGACACAGTAGGGTTGCTAGAAGGTTTAAAGCCCTGAGTGTCACTGCAGGACTGAGAATAGTCTACCAACCAAAAATGTCCAGCCAACAATGTCCTGTATCCACTTATGAAGGACTAGAGGATGAGCAACACAAACTGTGCAGCAACAGGCTGTCTCTGAATTTACATTGTCACATGACAGTGAGAGGCCACTCATACCAGCAGAGCACACACTAAAGCACCACCCCCATGTCATTATTGCCACAACCTGAAATCCTACCTGCTCTGTGGTGGTCTTGTGGGGGTCCTCACCATCAAAGAGGTGAAGACAGGGTGAAATAGGGACAAGAAAATATGCAGAGTAACAGGTGGATTACGGTCTGTAATTAGAGAACTACAAAGTGCTCCTGAATGAACAATGAGTGTAAATACAAGGTAGTTGCTCTAAATCCAGTGATTGTTCAGTGTGTAACTCCTCTTTACCCAAAATGCAGGATTTCATCTAAGACATGTTTGATGTCCAGTGTTTGCTTCTTTAATTTTGCACTGGAGTTTTCAGGCTATTGCAGCTAACAATTACAATATTACACTTATGAGCTTTAAACTTGTTTGTTGTAAACATTGTTGTAGAAACTGCATGCATTCATCACACATGCATCATTAACATATATCTGCTGTATGGGAATTGATGCTAAAAGCTAAAGAACTGTAACCTTAATCTGCCAGTTTATTATTGTATAACTTGTCTTTCGCTATCGCTCATCAGTTGTAGTAGCTGGATTTTGAGGACAGGATTAACTGGAGTGGCACAGGCTTATTTCTTTTCAATGGTGATTTAATGGAGTATTTAATTTGTGAATCTTGCTTAATCGGAACATTGCCAGATGTTGGCAGATTAACAGTCTAGTTTTAAAGGGGACATATTTTACCTGTTTTTTCAAAAGTTTACACAGTCCTGGGGGTTTTAATAAACACCTGTGACATGCTTTGTTCAAAATTTGACAAGGATCAAGAAAAACACAGCACTTTTCTTACCCTGTCTAAACAGTACTGGTGTGAATGACTGGTTCCTGCCTCTGTTTACTCCAAACCCAGAGCCCAGCAGAGAGGCATGAGATGTAGTTCTGGATTGTTGTTTTTTTTCCCCCTCCCTCTCCCTCTCCCCAGCTCTGGCTTTGTTCTCTGTTTATTTTTATACTTTTCATATTTAATCAGAGTTTTTTTTATTTTTATAATAAAAGCACTTGTTTGTTTTGCTCCATTTTACCTCATCTTTGTGCTCTCATATCAATATTGATCCATAACTATCCATCTGCTTCTCAGGGACGGCAGATATAATTGTTGTTAAATATGTTTTATATAGAGGCTCTGTATGTGCAATGTTTTATGTAAGTGTTTCCTCATATGTCTGTTAAAGCTTGTGAATGTAAGAGACTTTGCCTTCTAAACTAATGTATGTATGTATAAAATCTGCACTGAAAACATTAATTCACATATTGTCTGTAACCGCTTATCCAGTTCAGGATCAAGTTCGGTTCCGAAGCCTAACCAGAATCACTGGGCGCAAGGTGGAAACACACCCTGGAGGGGGCGCCAGTCTTTTCCAGGGCAACACACACTTACACATTCACTCACACCTAGGGACACCTTTGAGTTGCCAATCCACCTGTGTTTTTTGGACTGTGGGAGAAAACAGGAGTCCCCCGAGAAAACCCACACCAACACAGGGAGAACACACCAAACTCCTCATGGAGCAGGGTTCAAACCCATGACCCCAGGGCTCTGGAGCTGTGTGACAGCCACCATGCTGCCCATTGCTTTAGAAGGGAAGTAGAAAAACCTCCTTAATTTTTAATGAAAGACAATGTAAGAATTTGATTGCACACCATTTTTGGAGAATTTCTATTGGTCCATTCATCTTAACGTTTTCACAAAAAGTAAAGGGCAGATGCTGTGTTCAAATGATGTATAAATAAATAAATAAATAAATATATATATATATTTTTTTTTTAATATTTTTTTTTTTTTAGTTTGGTTATTATTTTTGAAAAATCACCAACGCTGAATTTATCTTTAGGGACCCAACATTCGTTTTACTCAGGTATCGCTCAATAGAGCCCATTTTGGCAGGTGTATTTTTTTCAAAGATGTAGTTTGACTTGTCCTGTTCTCCTACACACTTGGTTAATGAACAGCTGCCAGTCTGAGAAAAACTTGACAAGTCACAAGAAACTTCTCTGGAAACTCGAGTGTCTTATACTGCCCCATTTAAGCCTGTCTGCTTTTTCCAGTGTGTGTGTGTGTCTCTAGTGTTGGCCCTCTTCCTGTAAGAGGCATCAGAGCAGGTCAAGCAGAAAAGCAGTGTTTGAGACGGAGCTGTACATGGGTGCGCAACCTGTCAGAGAGCAGTGGAGGGACGGCTCCTTGGCAGAGCCGCTGCAGAGACGCTGGCTCGGTCATCGCGCTGTTGAATAAGGTCAGTGCTGTCTACCGCCTGCATGCTGCAGTCTGTCTGATTGGCTCTGGCACACTCGGGCCTCTGGAGCCTGAGTGCGAAGAGCTCAGCACCCCTTTCATGTGGCTGGTGGGCTAGAGACAGGCCAATTTTGGAGGCGGAAAAATCAAGGGCAGGCATTAAAGTCGTATGCAAAAAAAAAAAAAAAAAAGAAAATCACCTGTTTTCTAGGTGAAAATAAGCTAACACATCTTCTCTAGGCAAGATTCTTATGTATTTTTCTTCATTATTTAAATTATTTTTGCATCATTTGACATTTTTGGGAATTAATGCATATACACCCTTCGAACATAACATTATAATTAATTTTTCTTACACTCATTCATTTGAGAGACACTGATGATGACATGTAGGCAGTAATTAGATCGCTAGCACAGCATTGATTTATTATTTCTGTATTTTTAATTTTTTTTTCTCCCCAATTATTTTCTATGGTGATAGTCATTATCAATTCCCACATGTTGTTGTAAAGCAGCATCCTCCAGTCTGCGATTGTGAAGATAAGGATGTGTTTCCACTGAGACATGTGAACCATCTTTTTGAACTCCTCTTCATGCAATGGCATAGTGCAGCTGTAAACACACTTGGAGGAGAATGTGGTCTGTCCAAGTAACTGACAGCACTGAGGAAATCATTTGTTCTGCCAGTCCAGAGAACAGCAGGGCCAGTGCTCCCTTGGACCCACGGCCATGGATGGCTAAGGCATTGGCAAGATTTAAACTCATCTCCTGCTGATAGGATGCAACACTCTTGGATAGTTGTGCTACTTGGCAGGCCATAACTTTGATTTAAAGAGTGACAGGCACTCCACACAGTTTGAAGGACAAATGACCCATTTTCATCAAAACCTGTAGTATTCAGAGTATACTGTATATGCGCATGGCAGTAAATAAATGCCAATATATGAGTGAGAGTAGTAAGAATACATGTATAAAATGTTATTATTATTATTATTGTCTTAAATAAATACATTAGACATTGCATTTAATGGATAAACAACCATAGAATTGGATAAATCAGTTTTAGTATGCTGGTGATATCCTTTGAAAATCTGATCAGGTTTGTTCTGTGTGTGTGTGTGTGTGTGTGTGTATCAAAACTTCTCCTCGAATCCTGTGGCATCTGTTTTGAGTTTCAGAAAAGCTATTTGATGAAGAGAAGGATACTGATCATAAAATAAAATTCCTGTTTAAAACTGCACCCCACAAAACTCCCATTAATGTGTGAGGAAGAGTGCAGGGGAGTGTTATAGCCGGCTCGGTGTCAGAGGTTTCACAGGCGTACGTGACTGAAGTGGCTGTATAATCATAAATCTAAAGAGTGGCTTGAGAAAATTTACAGGTCCACCCCTCAGCTTCAATTTGGGTGATATTTAGGAGTTTAACCCTGAGCGCTTCTTGAGGTCACCAGTAGGGCATTCTATTCCGTGGCCTTCTATTTACGCTAAATTCACTCAGGAAAGTTTTGCTGCCATTACAAACATAACATGCTATCATCTCACTTTACTTTAAAAAGGTTAACACAGCAGGGATCAAGCTATAAAATGCCGTGATAAAAGATTTGATAGAATTTTACACTGCAGCCAAGCTCTGGTAGAGGACGCAGTGCCATTCACACAGCAGATGTGACTTCCATATTTATATCTATAACAGCCTCGGGAAGAAAATGAGAAGCTTCAGAAAGACACAATGGCATGCTCGAAGATGGAAATAATCCCAGTCCAAATCCAAACTTCATCTCTTGTCTATGATATATTGGTTTTTAACTTGCAATACATTTACCCCCCAAGAAAGTAAACACAGCACATCACAGCCAGTACAGTATGGCATCTTTGGCTATGTGCATCTGAGCATCTGAATAAGTCATTCAGAACAGATTTGGAGATAAAATAATAGATTTACAAAGCATTCCATTTTGGATTTAGTCTAATCCTTCCCACTTGATTTGTTTGGAGGGAAGCTGTTGTAGGTGTGTGCCTGGTTCAGCACGGCAGAAATCCAATTATGAACAAATAGATCACTGTGGAGGGCTTTGTGAAGGATAAAAATATGGCCTCTGTTTTGAATGATAAACTGCTCTGTCTGGCCCCAATAATTACACCTTTGTACACTGTTTTAATGTGTGCTTTAAATGTGTGTGATCTTGTTTTTAACAGTGTTTCTACCATTTAGATCAAAGTCTTTCAATATTTATTTTAAAGTTCTTAATTGGTTAACTAAAAAGTTAAAGTTTTACCTACACCAGCAGTTCTTAAACTCCATAGTCCCCAGGGGCACCAGGGAGGCTCTTAGGAGGCTGCAAAATAAAACTCTTAAATAGTACACTTTACAGCTGAATGTTTTTAGACATCACTCATCTAGAGTTTCGCCTGAAATCAAGAGTATTATTGTGGAGTGTGATCTTCCTTGGCTGCAGTAACAGCCTCTGCTCCTTTAGGATGGTTATAAATCATTGTCGTAAGGATTTTGTTGCATCAGTCAGTCAGTAAAATTGAGGGTAGGTACTGATGTTTGGAAATATTCCAAAGTTAATTCAAATTTTTAACTGCTTTTATGTATATTTGTTTGTCTGAAGGAATGGAAGACCATGTTTAATGAACCACACCAGTATCCGTTTTTACACTTTTTTTTCAAGTTTCTAGTAACTGTACATCTCTTGTTGTGTTTACTGAATGTATAATTAATAGGTTCTGTAATGTATATCAAAAAGCAAAACTCTCAGCAAATTAACATTACATGATACATTTCCTGTGCTTGTTTTCCATAAATAAGGTCAAACTATGATGAGTTTTTAACTGTTAGATGCTTTGGTGCAGAGTGATTACTTTAGGTTGAAAAAGCCTTGAGCAAGTAGTCCAACACTCTGACAACACCATGAATCACACTGCCCTGAAAAACTACATTTGATATTTTCAATTACTTGGAATAGTTTCAAGACACTTACATGGAGTATCAAAACTATAATGTTACACAGGCTTTAGTACAACATGAACAGACAAAATATATTTGGCATTTCCCGAGATTGAAAATGTTGCCTCATAACAGCTGTTCCATGCACCACAAACCCTGATAACAATGTTGTTTGGAGTAATACACTATAGTTCCAGCCTTCCAAAGTATAACATAGTTTTGTCTTTGCTTCTTTGCGAGTGCAGTGTTGTACTCTGCTCACTGTTTTCATAAAAGCAATGAAATAAAAAGAGGATCTAAGTGATTCTTTTTTTTTTATTCCTTGTTTGGATTCACCTTGCAGGTCTCTGCTTGGAATCAATGGAATATCCCAATGAAAATACTCCAGCCTTTTTCAAATCAGATCACAGTTTAAACACTTAGACTGATGTTTACTTACACCCACAGGGCAGGATTTGCTTCTCAGTTTGAAGCCCCATGTTCCAGTGGAACCTCGTGGCACAACACCTGCTCAATTGAAGGCAAGAATATTCTTTATTGAGGTCCAGACAGAATGTCAGATTCATTTTGTACCAAATAACCTTTGTTCAGGTGCCATGCTCTGCTGCAAATTGATGTTTCAAATAACGTTTTACTGTGGGGCTGCATCTTAACTCATATGTAAGATTTTCATGACAACTGAAATGAATAGGTATGTAAACATATAGTTTTAGTTCCACTAGTGTTTGATAGTCATATGTGTTTTCAGTCAAAATCAACACAGAATGTGTTATGACATGAAAAATGAAAAACTGTAGGAAATATTCAATGTTTATATAGGTATTTCTGCTGTCATATAGCTGAGATCTATTAATAAGAATTATTTTTCCCTCTGATATTATGAGTAAGTACTATATGTTCTAACATATAAAGATATGACATGACTGTCCATAAGAATGGAACAGATTCATGAACGTGAATGTTGACCAGGTTTACAGATAAGATTGTCTAGTAAGTAATTCACCACCACCAGGGGCAGAATGGGATAACATGGCAAGGTGTAGCAATACCTTTTATAAAAAAAAAAAAAAAAAAAAAAACATCTGAGAACCTTACTTCCTTTTTTCCCCTGACATGTCCTCTTTCTGGGACTTTAAAATGCATCCAGTAGGGATTTCTAAATTACTAAAAATGTCTGGGGTTTTGCTGTCTGCTTTCTTGCCCCCATCTCTGTAGTGTGCACTTTGATAACGTTTCATGACATCATTGAAGAATGAGCAAAAGGGGTGTGAAAGTTGTACTAATGGTCAGTTGAGAGCAGAATTGGTTAACACTCCGCCTCGTGTGCGTCTTCATGTGTGCAATGCTATAACTTAAACACAATTCAGTGTGCTTTCCAGGGGAGCTGGACTCAACAGTATTGTGTTTTACTGGAGCCTGGACCAGAAATGTGTTGAAAGTTAAGGTAATTTATCATAGTCTCTTCTTCATGTGTGAAGGCGTTTCTGCGACCCACAAGCTTTTCTTTTTCTGCTTTGTATTTTACAAAACTAAAAGTCATCTCATCTGTTCTATAACAGCACATCTGACCATTACTGAGTTTCTGATGAGTTAATCTACACAGTTATTTATTTTATTTATTTTAAACTTTAATTTGACATGAAAACTGGCAAAATCTTCTGTTTTATAAGGGCTACATCACTAGAAAGGAAGGAATGTGGTTGTGTATTGTTTTACATACAGCACCGTTTTATCAGTCAGAATTCTTATGAAATGTAATTATTTCTACATAAATGGCTTCTTCCTTGCATGGCCATGAATTCTCAGGTGTAAAAGTGTTGCTTATTTCTATGCAGTGCTTCAGTTTTGTTGTTTGGTATGAAGAGAATATAATCATGGTCTTCCGTGATCACCTGTTACTGACAAGTTAATCTGTTTTTTATAGTTTATATTTTGTTATCATATATGGCCAAGTTTTGACTATGAATGAGTAAGATTATCTGGCAATAAAAGCACTTGTTAGTAGTCTTGTTAAAGAGTATCTCTTCGCATACTGAAGTTCAATAGCATAGTTATGGATGCATTTGTCAACAATTTTTTAACCCTCCCCACCCAAAACCTTCCACCCAGTGTAGGTGTTAGTCGGCCCCATGCCCCATCTGGCCCCAAGTGTTCTATTTATTTATTTTTAAAAAGCAATTTATGATCCCCCTACCTAAGCAATCATGTAACAGCTACTAGGGACAGTACTGAAAACATCTCAAAACATTCAAGAACCACCACATATAACAAGACAAGGCCTAGCAATTACAGTGGACTAGCCACACAAAACCTGGAATACTGTAGGAACAGCAAAGTGATGTCTTAGCACATAGTGCCATTGTAGTTGATTAAAAATCCCCTGGGCACCTAGGAAAACATATTGATAGCATACCTAGACTTTTCAACGCTAGCAATAACACACTTTACTCCTCCAGTTAATTTCTGTATTAGCGAGCATGTGGGCCTGTTTGAACTCAAAAGGTTATAAGTTCAAGGTTAGATAACAATTAGGATTATGCTTAGAGGTAGAATAAAGGTAGTAATTAAGACTATGGTTTGCCGTATTAACCCAAACAGTGAAAAAGTGATATTCCCTCCATAATTAGACATGTTGGGATCACCTCAGGCACTGAAATCATCATTTGAGCAATGTCACCTTGGGACCTGCATCTGCTAAACCATATGCTCTTCAGCACTTCTGCCGAAACAGACCAGGGAGCTGTGCTGCCTTTCGTTATGATCTCTCCATGGTAGAAGAGGTCCTTAGAGGATTACTCACCTGAAGGTCCCCCTTCTGTAGCTTGGGAGTGCACTCCTTTTGAAATATGAACACAATTATTTTCTGGAGTTTCTCTAGTGAATAACAAGGGGGGTAAAAAGAAAAATAATAAAACCACTATGCACGTTCAGGCATTTATTTCTCTTCAGATAAACATAAGACAACATAGGCCTCTGATTTAATCAGCTCATGGATGTAGACCGCACACTTTTGTCTTTTGATTATCACAGAGATAACAGAAATACTGAAATACAAACCTGTAGTGTGCCCTACAGGTGCCGACTGCTTATGGGCAAAAAGTTTTGGTGCATTTTATGAGCTATGAGCTTCAAAAAGTGGCGTAACACCTGCAGGATATTTTCTCATCCCCATTTGCTTCCCTGAGCTGTGACTTCAGCCTCTGCAGGCCTGGGGAGTGCTCAGCAGCAGAGCCCATAGCAGCTGTTCAATAGCAGCTTTCTCTGCATCAGCTGTCTGGTTTTATTTATTTATTTATTTACATTTTTTTTTTCTATACTCCCTTTCTACAATAAACGGCTCCCAAGAACTTCATGGAAATTCATTAGTGTTGATTCATATTAGCATATTCTAACGTCCTGCGTGGGTTGTGGGCTTTATAGTTTATAGCTGGAGTTTGTAGAGTCTAAGGAACTGATGGAAAAGGGAATCTAATTACATTTTTTACACCGCAGCTATCACTTACTTACAGATGGTTTCACTACCAGTCACTGAGAACACAAAATCAAAGTCAAGTCAGCATGGTATGGTTCAACAATTTTTAAAAGCATGTGTGAATGTGTTTGCATTGTTAGGGCAGGACGATATTGGGTAGAGCCTGATTTTACTGCTGTGCTATGGTCTGTGAAAACCTCCAAATGGATTATAACTCTGTTCAAGTTATGTTTGAGGCTCATTAACAGAATTAGTGAAGTGGACAGCCAATGACCTCTTGGAACAGTCCATAAGATTAATGTTATTATGAGACACCATCCACACCTTCCTGCCCCCCAAGAATTAGTATCATTTGCTAATGTTTGCCTTTCAAAATAATATACGACCCACTTTTTCCCTCCTGTAATTGAGGGAATTAAGTGACGAGAAAGCAGAAACTGATAGTACACAATAAAAACTGACAGCTGAACTGCAAGAAGCTGTAGAGTTTTAGTACCTTCAACTGCAACACAAGAATAGCTTCAAAGTACATATAAACTTATCAGCCATTCATTCAGGCTTTACTTTACTTTCAATCAGTAGTTCATTAGCAGTTAAAATAAAGACTATGGTCCAGAGATCAAAACCTGCAGCACTTAAAATAGGCCTTTTTTATTACTATTATTTTCAATGTATTTTGAATAGGAGTGGACAAACCATGTACTTGAGTAAAAGTACAGATACTCTGTGTAAAATACAACTCAAGTAAAAGTAAAAGTCATTTTAGATCTTCACTTGAGTAAAGGTACAAAAATATTTAACTTCAAATGTACTTAAGTATCGAAAGTAAAAGTACCATGACGTATTATGACTCTAACCCTAACCTCCTCCAAAAGTTACTAGTGCAGTTTCGGCAGTGCTGAGCAGAGAGTAGCAACGACAGAGTTTCTATTCTCCTTATTACAGGTTAGTGAAGCATTACAATGATTTTGAAGCTGTACATTACATAGTGTTCCTTTAAGCTCTCTGTATTTCTACATAGTTGCAGAGTATAGTTTGAGCTACTTCTGCAATTCGGAGACACCCGTTTCTTAAACAAGCTATATGTTTTAGACTTTTGGACTTCTCAGATTCTGTGACACTTCTGATACTCATTTTTGACTTTTGCAATTATTTATAACTCTGTACTGGGTTTTGGAATATTTCTTCTGGTTTTGACCTCGCTTCAAGTATTGTGTTTAATAAATCTCCAACTCTCACCCTCCGTAACCATGTATATGAATGAATAGAAATTTCTGATGACTCAAATGCAGACAAATACTAAATGATAAAAATCATTTGTTCATTCATAATGGTTCTAATAACTGAACGCCATTACTTACAGTCTCAAATTTGCACAACAGTTGATAAAAAACAAAGTCTGCTTTTAGTATTATTGGTTTTAGGTGGAGAAACATTAGCTCAGCGACTGTGTTTGTTCGTCTCCTAGCAATGCTGTGTGGAGCAGTGAGATTTATTCAGACACTTTATGGTTTTATCCACACAGCAGATTTTCATAATGTAGTGGAGTAAAAAGCAAGATATTTGACTTTGAAATGTAGTGGAGTTAAAGTAAAAAGTCACCCAAAATGGAAATGCTTTAGTAAAATACAGATTCACAAAAACAGTAATTAAGTAGAGTAATTAATTAAATTTACTTTGGTAATTTCCTGGACTTCAGAATCATTGGTGGACAGTAACACTGACTACTTTCTGCAAGCTCTGATTTGATTGTGATTGGGCTTAGGCACCATCATGGGCATCATTTGCAACAAACCATCTCAGTGAATAATATACTTATGAATGATTACGATATGCTTAGGTAAAATATATCATAAACTGGAATTAACTGTATTTGTTAACTGAATTTAGGAGTGTAGCAAACAATGTCGGACAGTGCAAGCAGGTTTTTGCAAATAATGCAGTGGATTATGTGTACCTGCTATCCTTTAGTGTACATGGGTTGATTGAGTGCACTGACAAATTTGCTTTAGAACACTACTACAAGATGGTGGAACCCCAAAACATTGCACAATAGAGTGAATTGAACACAGCACCAAAACATTGCACAATAGAGTGACTTGAACACAGCACAATAGAGTGAATTGGACAGAGCACCACTCCATCAGGTATCAAACTATTTAATGCAATGCTGTTACTATGGTGTTACACTTCATGCCAGTGTCCATAGCACCTGAATTTGCCTTAATGATGGGCATGTCTCTGGGTTTTCTGGAGTATATTTTGGATTTCATCTCCTGCTGCTGATGATTTGCTCCACTTAAATATTAACCAAAACTGTACCATGGCTGTGAGGTGTTTGGTGTGTTCCCCCTGTGTCTGCGTGGGTTTCCTCCAGGTGCTCTGGTTTCCTCCCACGGTCCAAAAACACATTGGTTAGGTGGTTTGGCTGCTTTAAAGTGTCCATAGCTGTGAACGTGAGAGTGAATGTGCGCCACCCTGCAAAGAAAAAAAAGGGTGTGTTCCTGCCTTGTGCTCAGTGATTCCAGGTAGGCTTTCGACCCACTGCGACCCTGAACTGGATAAGTGGTTACAGAAGATGTATGAATGAATCCACCATAGCTATAGACAGAGCAAACAAGGAATCTTCCTAAAAGTAGTTTACTCACTTTTAACATCCCAGCACTCAGTCGCTCACCTTGAATTGAACCCCACTCCCAGATGAGTTAGAGTCAAAGAATCAACTATTTTTGTGTTGACTCCCCATCACGAGACAAGCAAGAGTAACAAGACCAATGACAAGTGCAAACAGTGGAGAAATCAAATAAATAGATGCAAAATCATGTTTACTTCAAGGATATAAAAAAGAGAGAATCAAAGGTTTATTCCGATCAAGTGTGTATCACTGTTTTCCCACTGAGAATGTTTTTTCCCCCTGTTTTCTTCCACTCTTCTGAACAAATTTGTTTCCACATGTAAACCAGACCTAGCTTTATTTCTCTATTTCATTGTCTTCCAGAATTAACACAAGCAGAAATTCAGATTGGAGACACTACTGTAAACTTTTTCTAATCAGATTTTAAAACAAAACTTTTTGTTGTTCTGATGATAAAGAAGGATGAATTTGATTGCTGAACCCTGCAATTTAAAAAAAAAAAAAATATATGGGAGACAAATGTCCCTCTTGCTTCCTGTGAATTGTCATCTATGGGCACAGTTTCCAAGGGTAGAAGTTATGTACTCTCAATTGAGAAATCTGAATACCAATTATTTAAAACACTTGAGAGGTGTTTCTACCAATTATTATATGAGGGGTGGACTAATTGACCGTGTTTGCTTTTATCTAAAGAGTCATTATATAGTCTCCCACTTTATTTGAAGGGAACTGACATTAAGTGTTACAGTGGGTTGTTGAAATGGTTTCATATTTCTAAAAGCCATATAATTGCTATTGCCATTTGTTTCCCATAGTTGCAAATCTTTTTCTACTCATCCAGTGTTGAACTTAAGGTTGGGCTTTTCAGATTGAGAAATGTTTTTAACATCTATTCCTTTACATCAGATGTGTCAGGCAGAAAAAAACCCAAGTAATTAAAGGAGAGAAGACACACGCAGTGAAGATACAGAGGGCACGTATCTGTTTGTTTATCTTCAAATCCTTTGGCCCGTTTTGAGAAGATCGATGCATTCTGCAGAAGACCTCAAACCAATCACCAGGAAGTGTCTTCATCTGTGTACATCATGATGACAACATCACAAATCCTCCTGACAGATGCACTTTTTGTACACAAGAGATCAATTGTGTCGCTGGAGTGGTTTTACAAATATGATTGTGTAGGAGAGTGCTTAGTAAACAGCCTGTGAATTCTCAGTGGATCTCGAGGACAGTCGGGTGTCTAGAGCATGTCTCCAAAATGTCATAAGCAAAGTATTATCATGACACTGATGGTATTTTACCAGTCTAAACCAAGCAGGGCAACTTGAATCACACTGAACTAAACCTGTCAAATAAATCTTACATTCGATCAGTCTTGCTTGGCTGGTTGGATGATTAAAACATTTGTACATGTTGAAGATTCTTGTTCCGTAACAGGCTTAAAAATTAAAATGTATGTCATGCTCATATTTCCAATAGCTCACACATTAACAGTCCCATTGAACTTGAAGTATAGTTCATTAAAAGCATGTCAAAACCTCATTGTAGAGCACAGAGCATCATTGCAGGGCTCAGGAGAAGCATATAAATAGTTCCATTAAGCTATAGAAATGGTACATTATTAAGTCCAAAGGGCATGCATTTAAATCAGCTCAAATGTTACGCTTCAGATACACTGAACTGAGCAGCACATCTAAGGTGATGTGTTTTAAATTGGAGTTGGACCTCTTTAGAAAATAAGCTACTTCTGTGTTGTAAAGCTTTTTCAGTATTTCTTTATGAATGCAAAATTTCAGACAGTGTGTGACCGGGGGCTTCTATTTGTGGTGCTAATCTTTTGTGGGGATATCTTTTTTTTAATATTTATATAATAATGGTTTTTCAAAGTTTTTGATTAATTTTCTGCCCTATTACCATCAGTCACCAGTTCCAGCTTTTCAGTATGTTTCCCCCAATCACAGTGTCAGCCTCAATGTTTCTTCTGAGACATGAGGCCAACCCACTTCTTTACAAGCTACCAATAATGAAACATCACCTGAACAGCTTAACACAAACAGTCCTGTCGCATCAGCTGACAGGTGCTCATGCTAGCTAGGACTCTGAGCAAAAGATGGGCTATAATAGGGGCCACCCTAACACCCAGAGACCAAAGCCAATAGTGCTGTCTACAATGCCTTGAACACATGCAGAATAATACACACATTTTCAAGGTTACATATAGAAAATGTATTTGTGAATACATTTGCTCCAGACTTTGCCTGGACCTAGTAGAAACTCTAGGTAAAATCAGAGTAAGCACATGTGTGATGGAGCCACTAATGATCCAGATGTCCTGTACAGGCACTACCCCATGCCTAAAGCATGTGGAACATTTCCTGCTGCGATAAATTCTTCTATCACTCTGGAACCATTTCTTTGAATCTAGCACTAGATGACTAAAGCATCACCAGGGATTGAACTTGTCTCCTGATGATATTGTCAGTGAGTGCTTAGATTAGCAAATTATTGTGGGTGCACACCAAAAGCATCAAAAGTGACACGGCGACCGGAAGTCATTAATTTTCAATGAGAGTCAGAGACACGACCATGAACGATGTGAAGTGGGCGAATTTAGCGACTTGCTGAAGTTCAGCTCCGCTCAAACTTATGCAAATGAGCAGTGATTTGCAGCAGCGACTACCAATCAGAAAGCAGTTCTTCACGTTCCCTCAGAACTGCTCCACTCACTTTGGTTCCTGCTGAAGATCCTTTCTCAAAACATTCCTTACTGCGTCCAGACTTGTTTAAAATTCAAGTATACAATATGTTTTGTTGTGTATTACAGCTGAAAATGTAAATAATATTTGCTTTGAATGTTTAAGTAGAGCTACTTTTTTGATAAATTACATTATGCCCAAATTACAGTTATTGTATGTTATGTTCAGTTATTGTAACATAAACAAAATAATCATTGCTGTAGGTTTGTAATTTCATGTTTGTTTGTTTTATTATTATTATTATTATAAAATGAGGTTCTGTCAAAAGATAAAAAGTCTAGTCAAGGTTGTGATATTGTGAATAAATCAAGCCTATACTCTACATGGGGGGGCTCTGCCTGCTCGTGTGTTGATGGACACTCCCACCAGCGACACATCGCCTGCTGCACGGGCGATGCACACTATTTTGTTTTTCTTTCTCCTTGAGTGTGGCCTGAGCCTGTTGATAAAATCCATATGTCCTATAGACCTGGGTAATGACTGAAGTGTGTCACATGACCCAGTGCTGTTTGCTGATTGGGCCTCATACATGAAATGCAAGCACAACGAATTTGTGCATAAATCGTTCCAAATCTTTTTTTTTTCTCATAAATATCTGGATCAATCAAAATGTTGTTCTTCTCAAACTGTTTGTAGGTACAAACAAAATTTAAACCTGCTCCTGAAAACCCTGAAAGTATCATCTGACAACTTTAAATAAAAGTTATTAAAAATAATTAAAATGTACAAACTAAATAAATAATAAATTAATCTATAATCAAACACAATTTCACAAAACAGTCCTCTTCCTAATACAGCCTGTTATTCAGAACAACTTCCAGTAGCTAAAAAGCAATTATTTGCTATATTATTTTGTTACATGTGTAGTCAGACATGCAGTTACTTAATGTGGATCATTGCAATATAAAAGAGTTTACTGTCTGTAACCTGTGTTATTAGCTGATTTTGCACTGCTGCTAGATTTAACAGACAGCTCTGCACAGAGTACTTTAACGTCTTTGGACACGATACATGTTTATGGTTTATTGGCTCTGTGTCTCACTGACTATTTGTGCAACATTTTAGAACCCTGTACTGTGAAAAACATTCATTTTAAGCCCTCAAGCTTCATCCTGGGAATTTTAAACTTTGTTATGCACTGTATAACTTCCATGAGGGTGTGAGTGCCAAAATGATACAATCGCAGTGTGCAAGTCTTTTGCGTTTACTTTGCACAGTGTCGCTGCGCGCGGTCATGCACCTCCGATGTTTTATAACTTGCTTCATACAAAACAAACACATTTAAAGGAACTCTTGCAAATCAGGAACACATCCACAGGCATTTATCCCTTTATGCGAGACCACGGGGAGATGGGCCAAAACTCATAGAAGGAGCTCGTATCAAGAAAACGCCTTTCTGTGCAGCTTACCCCGCCTTTAGCAGAATCACGCTGTGAATGTACGGTGAATGTATTGTGCAAATGTCTTAGGCCCCTAAATTATCATTATTTAAGAAAAATTGTATCTCTAAATAAGAGTTGTGCTTGCATACAATTATATATATTTCTTAATACAAAATAGGGTGTCCTTTTCTAAAAGCATGTCTTGGGAGCGTGAAGATAAAAGTTTGTTTCCAGATGTCCTCATTGATTGTATGGATTTGTGACATGAACGGCACACTTTATTTAGCATAATGAAATTTGATAACCTCAAATAAACCTGCACTGTCAAAAGGAGAGATGTTAAAGGTTAATCCAATATCACCACTTATTCTAATAATGTTTTGTTTTTATTTTTATTTGAGCACAATTTTTACTGCACTTATAGCTCCTTAAGGCTCTCTTTTTCAGGTGTAGAAAACATTTAGTACAGTAGTATGTAACTCGGCTTTTAGATGGCTTAATCTGTCTACTGCCTCACTATACGTATAAGCGCTGGAAAATGGCAGAGAAACAAATGTCGGCATGCACTGATAAACAACTAAAGAAACAAAAGTCAGTGGCAGAAATGGTATTCAATAAAAAGAATTTGGATTGAGCCAGAGGACAAACCAGAGTAAATATTGGAGGACTCTAAGAGCACAGAAAAGCATGGCAAGTGATGCAGAGGTAGCTGTTTTTAGTAGGCAGGTAATTATCATTTGTCATCATCTTATCATTTTGTGTGTGTAAAAGTTAATTGTTGTAGTTATGCAGCCAGAATAGCTGCTTCTTTGTACCGCCGTCAGCTAACTGGCCATATTTTTGTCTCATTTGTAATAGTTTTTTATAGGCAGGGACTTGACTAGTGTTTAATGATTAGGAAGGCTAAGATTCAACAATGAGGGGTCTGGAGAAATTGCGTCATAGCAGCAAATTTCTTTGACGAGGTATCTGCCTTTCTATCTAAAGCAGAGCTGTAGTTCCCAGTGTTTCAGCTCTGACCTGCTGCTCTCAGTGCCACCACAAATCCACCCACTGTATGAGGGGCCGTGACTCCATTTCGGTGTCCAAATATGGGGCTTTTTCGTATTTTACGGGACAATCGGCGTATTCTGTCAAGAAAGCAATACAGGCCAATATTTGGAGATAGAGAATTGTTATTAAAAATGAGAGAATTGGGAGGGGCTAAAACAGGTCTAACGACGTCCATGTTTAAAGGTATGTCAAAGATAATTCTCTCTGCAGCACTCTCTGTGTTTATTAATCTTGGTGTATACATACTTGTGTAAATTGGGGGAGTGGTTTTGGAAAGAGGGCTGAAAGTATGGGGAGGGATGTTTTAGCAGGATTTCTTTTCAACCCCACCCACACTGACTGGTTTCTGCAAAATCACCTACACTAGCTTTAAATAAAATTGATCTGTTTTCTTTTGCTTTTCTGTGGAGATTTTTTTAAGGCTTTTAGCTGTGATTCCTCAGTCCAAGCGCTTCCTTCTAAGGTGTTAATTTGGAATTTATAGGTTTGAGTGTGTGTGATGGACTGGTATCATGACCACTGTGTATTCCTGCTCTGGACCTAATGCAATCCTGACCAGGATGAAGCAGTTAAAGAAAATGGACGGATGGATCAATGATTGACTTATCATTTGATTGATTATATTATGATCATTTCATATATGGCCCAGTCCAAATATTTGTTCAGAAGAAGTTTAGTAAAATAAGTTTTATCTCTGGTCCATGGAGACTGTTGAAAAACTCAAAAGTAAAATCAGCTGAGCAATTATCCATGAAATTAAAAATGAGGATAATAGAATTGAAAAACTGTAAACCTGCTTTATCTCTGACCAGAGTAGCAAGCATTCACATCTGTTCTCAAGTGAGCATAAAATATGCAGCACTATAGAATAGATTAGAATGCCGTAATCTGATTAAATAAGTGTCAATAATAAAAATGATATCTACCAAATATGGTAGTTGCATTGTTACATATTTTCATTTTTGTAGAGCTTCAGTGTAAACATTATCTTTCTTACGTACGTTTGTCATCACCAGTTCCATCTTTCTTGCAAATAAATGTATGTTAAATCAAGACAATGTAATGTTTATTTACTTTACGTGTTGTTTCATTAGAAGTTCATCAGCTAATCTATCCGGTCTTCACAAATAATTCAAAAGTGAAAATTCTAACAGAGTTGTGAAGGGTGGTATTAAATATGTCAAATGCACATTATGAATCTGTCCTATTATTTAAAAAAAAAAAAAAAGAAATCTGAATTTTCCCGGTCCTGGTATTGTCCCATGCTTGATTTAAACCCCCTTGCTACCCTGAAGTCAGTGTGTTATTGCCAGCGGAGATTGACACTCATTCAGCCATCCAACCTCTGGGCCTTGGTGGCAGCCCACTATTGTGCCCTTCTGTGATGCAAACTGGCCTCTTATTGTCATCCTAACACCCATAAACACCATGCCAGGTGAACCACCTCCATCCCATCTGCCATCCAAATGGATCAGCGTATGCTGGATGGCTTGTCACTGCTCATTTCTACCTACGCCTTGCCAAACACCTGTAGGCAGAAATCAAGGGCACCTTTCAGCGTTCTGACAGACAGACTGACAGAGAGAGGGCTAAAACTCAGCTGCAGTCCATTAATCATTCATGTCTACAAAACTGCATACATCTCACTCCCAGTGGACACCACTAAATCCGCAAAGAATCACATCCATTCCCAAGTATAAGGGTCATCTGAACACTTCAGCCTACTGTAATACACAAAAACTTTTTTTGTGTGTGTTTAAATTACACAGAAGTATGTGGTATGAAATAATATGAAACAAACTTACATTAATGGTAGATGACTGAACACAAGCTTTGAAAAATTTCATGTCACTAATACAAGTGACATTGATCATGTCTGAGAGCAATCTGGGGAGATTCTTTGGCATTCTACACCATTCACTGGTTGCTCTAGTGTAACTGTATCATCCTGTCTGGGTCACTGGGGGCAAGGCAGGAACACACCAAACAGGGCACCAGTCTATCATAGAGTAACACACACTGATCCAGTCACACTCTCACCTGTGGACAAATGCATGCAGCCAATCCGCATGACAATGTAAATCCCTATCACCCAGATGAAACTCACACAGACATAGACACAGAGCACACCAAGCTTCTCACAGACAGTGACATCCATCAAACCCAGGTCCCTGGAGCTTTGAGAGAGTGACACTACATGTTTACACCCCTATGCCACCCCACTGGCCATCATGAGTGAGGTTAAAAAGGTATGTGCTGACTAAAGTTGCTGACCTTATTCTCTCAGGGTCAGAAAAAAACATGTAGTGTTTAACAGAACATTTATAGGAGAATACTCTGTAGTATTTTTTACCTTAAAATTACAGTATCAAAACCATTGTGATGCTCCACTGACCTGTAATAGGGAGAACAGGGCCTCTGTCTTAGCTACTCTGGGTTCAGCACTGCAGAGACTGCACTAGGTAACTCCCTTTCACCTTGATTTTAGGACAGTGCATTAAAAGTGAATTACACCGAGACTGTAGGGGGAGCCTTTTAACCTTTTAACTTGTTTTCCTTTAAGCCTTAACAATTAAGAATAACTTTTCAGGGTTTTTATCTTCCTATTTTTTTCAGGAGACTTTGTTTCAAGAATCTGCAGAGACATTTCTTTCAAGGTTTGTTTGTATTTTTCAGTGTTATAAGCTGATTACATTTACTGCTTCTCACCATTCAATCCCTGTTAGAAATCAGAATTCACCTTACATATATCTAGTACTACGTTTATTTTCCCCTTGAACCCCACATCTTTTTTGGACCCTTACCTTTGAAGCTGTCTTTATCTGAACAAGAATGAAGCTCTGGTTATTGTTGTCTATTGACAAACATGGCTTGGGTGAGAGTTTGGTTGTCTACTGGATTTGGCACATTTTCATGATGATTTCCAGTTTTGAAAACCCCTGGACTAACCCCTTCATTTTACAGGTAGATTTTTATTTTTTAATCTGTCTAAAAATACATGACAAAGAAACGGTGTTGTTGAATGAATTCTTTTGTCTCTTTGAAGGGAAACATTAGCTGCATTTCAAAGCCTAAACTGCAGCCTCAAAAGGCCTCTGAAGACTCCTCCATGGGAGCTGACAGCTTTTTCAGATGGAACAGTCTAATGAGGCTGCGTGGTGACATCACCAGGAAGTCTTGGCCTCTCATGGCAGTGGCACAGCTATTTTCCTTACAGAACTGAGGGAGCAGTTTCAAACAGAACATTGGACCAATTTAAAAATAAGACAGTATCTTAGGACTTTGGTTACCACCAAGTTTAGTATATTTTTTCCTATGTGACATACATGGCAGTAAATTGTGGCTAAATGAAGGACACAAAGGATACATTAGAACATCCGATATCTCTGCAAAAAGAAAAAATAAATAAATAAAAGTCGTCGTCACCTGCATTTTCTGATTGTATACAAGGGATTCTTGACATTGGAACAACTTTCAATGACATATGCTACAGCCCAAACTTTAGAATGCCATTTTTGTGTCACTGACATTTCTGAAAATGTTTTGGGAGCATGCAGGTTTATACTATGTTTTATATTATTTAAGGCAAAACATTGTATAATAGTTTGCTGTTTTCATACATAATGTATGCGTGGGCATGTATTTTATCTTTCCATGTGAATGATTTCAAAATGTTTTTGGCCCAGATGAGGTATGTGCAGACTTTTCCAACGATTGTTTGCTCTTCAGTGTAGCTACTGTTTGTGCAAGGATTGTATGAGTGATTTTTAACCCCAGCAAAGCACCCTGTTGGTCAGTCCATGTACAGCTTTTCCTCTTTTTCAAAGAAAGGGTACAATGTTTTAATTAATTTAAACATTATTTAAATGTACAAAACCAAATTATCCTGATAGAAAACTTCATTACCATGCAGTGTTTATGCCTTGGGCTGACTTTGCTGGATGCCTAAGCTAACAGTTTTGAATTTGCAAACAAACTCTTATAACTGACCTCATCCATATGTAGGGTACTGACTGTACCAGAATATGAGTAACTTTCACAAAATGGTTATTTGATTGGAAATTTACCAACATAAAATAAATAAATAAATGATGGGTCTCTGATTTTCATTCAGTAATAAAATATATCCTGTCATTTTCTTTAGCAAAAAAAGAAAAAGTAAATCATGTATGACATCAAACCTAGTTTACCGTGAACCAATCACATCCAGTTTACTGTGGATGAATAGTTCTCCACAGCATTTTGGGAAATACTTGAGTGAGGGGTGGTGACAAAGGAAAGTGAATTTACCTGTGTGTGTGTGTGTGTGTGTGTATAAAAAGTGTTGATTAATTTACTTCTCCTGAAACAATCTAAATGCAAATTGGACCTCTCTCTATCTGTATGTTCCAGGACATAATGAGGTTTGAATTCAAATGCCCTACTTGCATTTCATCCACTTGGAGAAGAAGTTCAAATTTAAGGGAAGACTTCATCATAAACAAACGGAAGTTAATGCCAGGGAGACGTGTTTGATCGGGAAAAAAGACAGGTGGTCATTTCTGAGACAGCCAACGTATTGTTATGACTAATATTTGCATTGAAAGTATCCATTATTCTACAAGTCTTGAATAATGGGCTGTAGATCTCAATCTGTGAAAGTTGAATCATTTCCAAAACACATCAACTTTTTTTTTTTTTTTTTTTTTTTTGCTGACTTTTGGATTTCATTTATTTCTACTGGTACCTTTCCAAGACATGGAATTAAATGAATGATAAGTTACAACTGAGTCACATGTTTACTGAATCATTCACCCTGTAATGTGTCATGACTAGATTCAGACTTTAGGATTTATGACATTTCCTTCAGAGAAAAACAAAATGAAGCACAAACTAATTTAGTTAAATTATGAGCATGAATATTTAAGGGGATATTATGGGAGGGATAAAAATTACATTTTACAGGCATGTGTACATTAATTTGTGGATCTGGGGCACACACCATCCCACAACATCTCTGTCAGTTTTTTGTCACCAAGGGAAAAATGAAGAGGAAAAAAAAAAAAAAAAAAAAAAAACACAGCTTATGCTGATTGTGCTTCACTGCTGGGCTCTGGCATTTGGAGAAATCAGAGGTTTGGTTTCATGTAAAAGGTCTGTAACCGTTCATTCTAAACAGATCTGTTTAGAAAATGTGAGAAGAGTGCTGTGCTGTTGATCCTTGTGGAAGTTTGACCAAAGCATGTCAGAGACTATTAAGAACCCAGGAAGCTGTGTGAACGTGTGGAAATAGGATACATTTTAATGTAGTTAGTAAATAAATAAACAGTAACAGTAAATTGTAACTCCCAGTTTATTAACAATTAGCAAGTGGTTAATTAATTAATACAACCAGTTAATAGTCAATTATTTAAGATTAACATATTATTTGTAAGAGAGCACACGCGTTTTAGTTGTTTTTATACAACGTGTTGAATACTGGCAAACCAAATACTGGTATTATTGTAGGTATCAAGGAGCATAGTGTGTGTTTACAGCAGTTTATTTTATTATGTAAAATTTCACAAATTAAGGAATTTGCAAGACCATAAAATAGTATTACCAATTCACCTCTATCACTACTGTCTAACATGGTACAGACTAAAAAAAACTATTTCAAGCTGTTTTGCTTCTTCCCATTGAACACAGCGTGAAATTGATCTTTGCCTTGGGTCACTGTCGGTAATAAGCTTGACGTGTTCTCCCTGCGTTTCCTCCCACCGTTCAAAAAACATGTTTGGAGGTGGATTGGCAGTGCAAAGTTCTCCAGTGTTTTGTGTATCTGAGAGAGTGAGCCTGGCCAGGGCATGTTCTTGCCTTGAACCCAGTTCTTGTAAGTAGTTTCTCTTTATACCATGACCCTTACCAGGATGAAGGGTTACAGAATGTACAAACAAATGAACTTTGCATAGTGGTTAGTTTGTTCTTTCTACCAGACCCAAGAATTTTCTACAAGGAAAATCTTATCTGAAGCCTTAAGACTATTATAGTAAGGTTGTTGTGGAAAAAATGCCAAACCCGGAGCTAATAATGAGATTAATTCACACATCTCTGGTAACTGTTACACACAGTACTCCATTATTGTGTATTATCATGAGGCAGAATAAAGTGAAATATCCTGTGCTCTTCTCAATATTTTCTGCCTTAATACTTGAGGCAAAAACTCAAAACCTACAAAAGTCCATTACTTTTCTGCCCTCAGAACCTCCAATATGCGCTTGAAAATGTTGTAGAAGGCAAATCCAACATTTTACTATATATATTTTTTTTCCTACACAGGTACTGTAGTAGTTCATTCTAAAGAACCTCTTAACTGTGGGTGTGAATGACTGAGTCTAAACCCTGATTTCAGTATTCAGAACACAGCCGAAACGTCACCTCTGCAGTTACGCCTGGCTTGACCACTTCAGGATCGATGTTCCTGAGGGCTTTGTGAGCACCTGAGTTAGCCGCACTGAGAAGAGGAGAGCCAATCTGTCTAACTGATACAAATAAAGTTAAATGTCAGACTCACTGTTAACATGCACAGACAGATAATCCGAGATGTAATATAGAGTGAGGTTGACATTTCCTAAAATTGATTTCGTTTGAAGAGGGTAAGGGCACATACAAAACCAAAGCTGACGGCTCTGTTCCTGGTGTCAATACATGGAACAGACTTTTACATTATTACTCAGAGGATGGGGTGCACACATTCTAACACCTCTGCAGGAGCATCTACTGAACTCAATTTAGCACTGAAGAGACCAACACTTCTTTTTCACGCCACCACCAATATACAGTATGCGTATAAATGAGCATTGTCCTGTTTATATGAGCTTATTTATGATGTGTTGAGGACAGAGAAAGTTTTAATTGGGCTGCAAAAAAGGAAAATGAAGAGGCTGTGATAGTTTGAAAGCCATGACAATAACATGCCCAGTGACCAGGGGAAATCCTGGGACTCAAGAATCCAGTGTCATTGATGAATTAGGTTATATTCACTGTATGTCCAAAAGTTTGTTTATAACCGGTGTATTCAACACCTGTAAGGTGTCCCAGCTGTGGGCACTGATATGGATAATGGAACCTACTGAAGAAGCTGCACATGAGCCTAAAGCCACATGCCCAATGCCAATGGGCTATGGAGTTATAAAGCTATCCTGCATTCTCTGGAGTGATGATACACCATCTCATATATTTGAGATGAGCTGGAGTGATGTTTGTGACCCTGAACTAATCATCTAACATCAGTACCTGACCTGACTAATGCGCTTAAGGCTGAATGCCATCAAATTCTGCCACTCATGCCAATGTACCAATATCTAATCTGAAGCCTTTCCAGAAGTGTAGAGGCTTTTTACTGGAGCAATAGAGGACAAGCTAATTCCACTGATTTCAGAAGTAGTATTGGCTGAGCAGGTCTCCAGAAACTTTGGCCATAGAGTGTATGCTAGACAGAGCAGTATATATTTAATGTAAATGGAGATTGAAAGCCTGTGTAAATGATAAGGGACAAAAGTAATGAGAGCAGGGTTTTTTAGGAGGAGAAAGGTTTCCTGCGGCCTTTAATGTCAGAATATTAAACAAGGGCATGATGAAGATTCCAGAAATAAACTCCCCTTTCGACTGGTCAATATCCATCTTTGGAAACTTCACACATATTTCTCATGTAAGCACTTATTTAAATCAAATAACTTTTCCATTGAATAAGCAAATCTACTTCACTGAATTAATGTCGTCCCTGGACACTATTTAGACAAATATATGTATGATATTTATGACAATTGCCAGTTTTTTAAATCATATCATCTAGGTACCATTTTTAATTCGTGTATTGTTTTGACACAGGTGTTCAGTTGCAACATAATTTGTATATTCTTCTTGGAAGAGGACTTGCAGTAGAATACAACCCAGTAGAGCAACCATGAATGAGTCAAAGGTCACCATGCTCAATGGTAATTGTCCTCAAGAAGGGTATAAAACCCTTTAACATTGTGCTGCATAGCAGTAGGATTGGATTCTCTGCTGTGATCAAACACCTTCAAATACATTTCAGTTGATTGTAAGCAAATTTTATAATCCAGGACCAAATGTCCATCATACCTATTTTTTTTTTTTGTGGCTGGATGCAATCAATGTTCCAAAGAATGCAATAGCATGTTGCATGTGTAGAAGAGCTCTCTATATATTATTAGGTGTACAAATTAGTTTGAAGTGTTTTTGTGTAATATTGTAATTCAAAATTAAAACAATCTCCAGCTATTTTGTGTAGTGTAGTATTAAAATAACAAATGTGTTTTTTCCTTGGTGGAACCCAAAGCAAATGCTGTGAAGAACAATTTCTATTCCTTTGCTGTTTTTAAATGAATATATTTTATGTAATTTTTGGTGAATAAAAAAAAAATTGTAATTTTTAATACAACAGTATTAAGTAGAAATATGACAAAAGATCAGGAGAACGTTTGAATTCTGATTTCAGTGTTTGAGGTCTCTAACCTATGGATACATTTTATAGCACTTTATTTTTTTTTTATTTTAGTTTTTTCCCCTCCAAGAAACTTCTGAATCAATCCAATCTCTGCCACTCTCAAGAGAAATCAGAACTTAATGCACCACATATGGCCTTCAAATCTGCACATACACACTATGAAATACACTCAGCTGAACTACTATACAAAGAATAATTAAGCGATAACAACCAGTTCAGCAAAGTCTTCAGCAGTAGACCATATTAAGGAGTGTACTGCAAATAACAGCATGTAATTGCTGTAATTTTGTCACAGGTATGAGTCAAATGTGAGTGTTTAAAATTGTCCAATGCAGGCTGCTATTCATGGTAATGCAATATGTTGAGCATTTATTTCCAAACGTTCTGTGATGTAAAGAAAAAAAATGAAGAAAAGTAAGTCAAAAGCAACCTGGCTGTGTTAAATAGAGTATCCAGTGTTTGTGTTAGATGTGTTAAATGCAGACACTTTTTGAGTGCACCTTTATGGCTCTTACATGGACAAAACAAAAAAAAAACCAAAAAAAAAAAACATTAAGTCTTCAAAATATTAGTGTTTTTTTTTTTTTATTATTACTGTTTTAAAGGTGATGTTCATGATTGCAATTAAAAAATTCTAAAGAATATTCCTTACCATTTGAAACCCTACTGAAAAATAAAGTGGCTTGGTCAGACATGCTAGGCTTTGTCTCTCTCTGCACAAAGCAGAGAAATGTTGAAGAGACATGAAAAGAGATGTGTATATTGCTTTAATGCTGCTCCATATGTGGGAAATATCTTATTTTGTTGTTTCAAATTATTATTCTAAATTAAGGAGACTGTTACGTGCATGAAAGTGCACACAGACAAAGTTCTACAAAACTTAAAAATTCGAGCCAACTAGCCCCCTTATTTGCCATATTTTAAATAACTGTTCCACTGTAGGGTGGGAAACTTGCACTTCTGTCTTGGAGTACAGGGTTTAATTCATTGAAAAAAGAAAACGACCATGTAGGTGAACTAGCTGTGTAAAAGTTTCTACAGTAAGTAACTACTGCAAAAATTAATGTGAAACACATGCACTAAAATGCAAGTGCTGTTCCATTTATGTGATGATTTACTAGACAATGAAACTGAAACACCTGTCATTTTAGTGTTGGATGTTTCATGGCTAAATTGGAGCAGTCTGGTGGCCAATCTTCATTAATTGCACATTGCACCAGTAAGACCATGTGCATCCAATGGTTCAAACATTGTATCCTGAAGGTGGTGCCATGTATCAGGATGCCAATGCACCAATACACACAACAAGACTGCTGAAAGATTGGTTTGATGAACATGAAAGTGAAGTTGAACATCTCCCATGGCCTGCACATTCACCAGATCTAAATATTATTGAGACACTTTGGGGTGTTTTGGAGGAGCGAGTCAGGAAACGTTTTCCTCCACCAGCATCACGTAGTGACCTGGCCACTATCCTGCAAGAAGAATGGCTTAAAATCCCTCTGACCACTGTGCAGGACTTGTATATGTCATTCCCAAGACGAATTGATGCTGTATTGGCTGCAAAAGGAGGCCCTACACCATACTAATAAATTATTGTGCTGTTTCAGTTTCATTGTCCAACCCCTGTATGTGTGTTAAAAGTAGCTGTTAGAAGTTGTAGTCGTTGAAGCATAAACTGAGTTGTTACTTAGCAACCATTCCTTGACACAGTTTCTGTTTGGGGGAGTTGGGATGGGGACGACAATGTTATAAATATCAGTGCATAATTCATCTCAGCCAATCAGATAGTGAGGTTGAATCTAATTGTATAATAACAGATAGCACCTTAATTCAACAGTTGCAACTCTGTCCAGGCCATGGACAGCTGTTATTATCACTGGATAACAGTAGATTTAGGAACATTTAGAATTGTGCTTTGTCACTCAGACACAGAAAAGAAACCATGAAAACACCCCTGGAGATGTTAGCATCTTTATCTCTCCTGTGCACAAACCACTGCCTCTGGTCATTGGTGGCCTTCCAAGAAGAGAACTCCAGAATTCTATCCCGAATTGCAGTGCAATGGACAAAGTGTTTATGTCCAGAAGGCGGTGTTACCTGGAAATCTCTGACAAACGTGAAAAGAATGAGTTAAAATATCACCAATCCAACTGTTGGAGATCAGAAAGAACCCTTTAAATGGCAAGATCCTCTGAAATGCCATTTTGATCCCTGGTGGCTATGCCTTCCTTGGCTTGTCATCCTGGACAGAATGAGAGATAGAAGCTCCCGTGAGTGGATGCAGAATGACAGACATTTCCCGAGTGGCTTTAGACACATCGGCCTCCACTGCAGGAAAAGGGAGTGTGCCCTTTCAGCCAGAAAGCAGGTGAAGCACTTTAGCCAAAAAGAGAGCACTATATCTCCAACATGCAATTTGTCTGATCATTCCTTGCAGTTCAAAAGGCAGAAAGGACTGTTATGATAGTCTTCAGTTTACTTTTAATACATATTTGTTTGCATATTGCATGACTGTACAAACATCAAGGATCTACTTATTTATTTATTTGCTTGTTTCCAATCAAAAATTTTTCATCAGGAAAGAAAAGTAGAAAACACAAGCTATTTTTTTTATTATTTGAAATATAGGAAAGGGCACAAACCTAAGCTTTCATGCAAGTGAATAAAAAAAAATGTATTCATTTTTACGTAACATAATTCAAATCTGTGTAAGTCAAAATTCAAACATTATCTATATTTGCTGCGTTTGTTCTTTGATGGAACTCAAAATAAATGCATTTGTGTATTTGTTTTTTCACTTGCCATTTTCAAACTACTTAATATCTAAGTTTTTCTTTCTTTTTTTTTAAACAAGATAATTTATATTGGTTTACTTATAATTAAGTATTCATGCAAAGTACATAACTGCAACACTGTTAAGATAAATTTAAATATGTAAAAGATCTCAAATAAATAGAGATTAATTTTGAAAATAAATTTATTCATCTTCTGTAACCACTTCATCCTGTTCAGGGTCACAGTGGGCCCGGAGTCAGTGTAAAGAAACCCACACAAATAAAAGGAGAGATCTCCTCACAGAAAGTAAACAAAACCAACGTATTGCCACACTTTGGAAAATAAATAATAATAATAACAATAATAAAATATATGATCAAATGTTCTAATATTTAGTGTTTGTTTCCACATCACCAATGTTCAGTTTTAGACATTGGCTGTAATTTTTTGCTTCTCACAATTCAGGTAATCCCAAACAAATTCAGTGTTTTTGAAAGCTGGGTTATTGGTTGGTTCATCAATTGTTCTGAGAACACCAGCTTCTTTGTTTTTGTCTTTGTTTGTCTACTTCTATTTCTCAGTAAGCACTTAAAGGAACTATTCACCTGATGATGGCAATTTGTGTGTACAACCAGGTCCTGTATTCTCTAAATCTTTTAATGTATTAGCTGTTGTGGCTGTTTACAAATTCCCTTAATGCTAAATAAAAAAAGATGGTAAATGGGTTTTATAGAACAATGTCTAGTCAAGAACCATTTAGAAATCTTGAACAAGAGTGTAGCTTTTCCCATAGATGCAGCATAGGTGCAGCATTAGTTATTTAGGATGTTGAAGGCATGCCGCACACCTTCCACACACCAAAAACACTTTTCAAGCCACTAGCCCTCCAGCATCATTAAGCAGTTCCAGCCATTTGGAGGAGAACAGTAACTGCCTGATTCTATCTAAGTGTCCAAGCAGATGCTCTGATTGATTGGTACATCGCTTACAGGCACTTTGCCATCCTTCCAACCCTAAGAGAGCACAGCCAATTTCACTCTCAGGGACACCCAGCCACAGACGGTATATGGCGCAACTGGGACTCGCACTCAGGGTCACCTTTGCACTTTGTGCTGCAGGAGCTGGACTTTAAAGTCTCTGAAATCAAAATGGTGTTTGGAAACTTCTACTATATATATATGAGGTCACTATATGAGGTCATGCACTGATGGTGGATGATTAGTTCTGGATCACAAATGCCACTCCAACTCATCCCAAAGGTATTGGATGGTGTTCCATCACTTCACAGCCCAATGCTGGTGGCCTTTATACCCCTCTAGATGACACTAGGCATTGGTGGTGGTGACCTTACACTGAAGTTCTAGTGTGTCCCATTCTTTTGAGAGAGCCTTTCTATGGACATTTCACAAGCTTTGAGTCATGTGAATATGGAGTGCAGTGTTCCAGCAGTACTGCAGTCCTATATCTATAAATAAAGCTAATTACTGACAGAATTATAGGGTCCATTTCGTTGCCATATATCTGCAGTGTTTTTCACTCTTAAATTCAGCTCCATAAAATATTGTCAGGTCTGCTTACATGTCTCATGGTAGGATGACAAAAACACAGATCTTAAGATTTTTATACAGATTTTTCACTTTGTTTTTCTACAGACTGCAGTCTATCTGTTGCTCTGCAGACCTTTTTAGCCTCCTTTCATGCTGTTCTTTAGTGGTCAGGACCACAGCATTAAAATAGTGGGTCATTCTCAGCACTGCACTTATATTGACGTGTGATGGTGAGTTGTGTGAGATTGTGTGCTGTGCCGGCATGAGTGGATCAGACCCAGCAGTGCTCCTGCAGTTTTTAAGCACTGTGTTCTTTCACTGTTCAGTCTTAATCACATGTACTTTGTTAGCTCACCTTGTAGATGTAAAATCAGAGACAGTAGGGCAGCTTTGGCTGCACAATGTCTTTTAGTATTCCTACATCTACAAACTGTGGTATGCCAAATTCCCTAAAAAATAAATAAATAAATAAATAAATAAATAAATAAAGGAAATTTAATAAAGGAGTTTTAATAAGTATGCCCCAATGAAATTTGTTAGGGTTTAAAAAATATAAAAAATAAAAAGTACAACGTGCCAAACATACACCACAGTTGATTACATCTGTAAGGGATGTTTTTATATATTTTATTTTTTCCCAGGGAGGGAACAGTGTTTTTGTGAAATTCGTGTAAATAAAGCCCACCTTCCACAGTTTACTGGTTGTAAGCAAAGACTACAGAAAGATGTGAGCAGTTTTGACTGTACTGTGAAGCATAAACAAGATTCTCTCTATAACTATTTTATTAATTATTTGAAATAATTTTGTGTAAAGCATGTTAATTTCAAGAAAAAAAAAAAAAAAAAGAGAAAAAGCAACAAAATATGCAACAATTCAAGTAAGACTTTGCCTTATGCCTTATTACTTTGTCTCATTTTATACCAGTGCAACACACACTAAGCCTATAGATATAATTTCTGTTAACTACATATAATTTTAAATATGGCTGACATTGACAGTATCAGAGGCACATTCTCACCAGTGTCAAAATGTATACAATTAAGCAGTTAAGGTGCAGTTGTTTCTTCCACGACTGTAAAATTATCCAAATCCAAAAGTTATTTATGGTCAGTGTTCTCTGGTCTGCCTTCTAATGGAAACCTCCAGTAACACAAGCTCAGTAGCCACCCTTAGTTGCCAACCAAGTAGCCAGTTTGGCTTAAAAGAACGAGTTATGGTCAACACGTGTCTCAAAGTGCACAGTGCCGCTCAGCGCAAATACTCTGAAGACCCTTCACTCGACAGTGTGTTGACAGATATGAAGCTCAAATATGAGCCCCACTGGTAATACTGTATGGTGTGTTAATATTTTAAGATGGTATGATGGTACTGCCCATCCCTAGTGCTAAGTATTGAAGAACAGGGCGAAAGGTCGCTAACAAAGTATGCAGAGCAACAGGTGGATTAGTCTATAAATATAGAATTATTAAAGTGCACCAAATCTAAGTGATAACATGGACATTGAGTGGAGAAACAAGGGTATCAGAATCAGTAAGGAACTAATTGAAATTTAGAATCAAATCATGCAAATTACTGAATAATGATAATTCAGAATACCTAAAACTTCTTATAAACTTATAACTTAATTTTTACACTATTTGTACTATAAATACACTATTTTTAGCTAATTAAAATAGCTTTGTACCTCCTTAAAATGTTAAACCACGTATAGTACCATTCCTAACTGCCATTTTAGGCCCATAACAAATTGTAACTGATGTCTGAGTCTGATGTAATGTGACCACATGGCTATAGATTTTCTCTTTGCTGTGTCTACCTCTCTCTCTTTCTCTTCTTGAAGATACTATTGCAAGTCAGGTCATACACGCATGCACTCGCATAGCATTTCATATGTTCTCTCCAGCCATTGAGATCTCTCTGGCTGCTGCTTACTCTTTCCCTTTCATGACTTCTATCCCTGTCTCCTGGGCCCTGTCCGCCCTCTCTCCAGCCATTGAAGATTAGACTCCTTCATTAAAAGATGATGTGATGGATTTGCCACAAGAGGCAAACCGACTGACTTCTTAGTTCATCTCAACTTGTCTGACGTGCGTCTCTCTGTCTGAGAGCAGCGGGATGATGTCTGATTACCTGCGACGGCTCATATTATTCTGATGGCGCCATTAAGATATTAGGGTGGTACATATGAGCAATTTTAGCAATAAGCGAGTGTATTTAAAAGGACTTCTGCTTGAGCCTTTAATGGATCTTCAATAGAAAGGTATTTCTCAGAAATTGCTTTAATTTAGGGTTTAAGCAGTCTAAATTTAACTGTGAAAAGAGTAATGGCTCCCTGAAACCATCACAGTTGTGACAAGATAATGAAAATGGTCCCACCATGTATCAAAAAACCACGGTACCAGACTGGTTTAAAGAGTCCTTTAATATTTACTAGCGAAGTACACTGTGCTCAGAGATTTGTAGACTATATATATATATATATATATATATATATATATATATATATATATATATATATATATATATATATATATATATATATATATTGAAATATAGAGTGAATTCAACAACTTTAAGGCACACTTGCTGTGGTTGCAGCTGTTCAATTTTGCATGCACATTTTATAGAGGGCATAGAAGGATGGAATGGAATGAGGTGTTCTGGAACAGCTGTGCATGAGCCTAAGGTCACCATGTCCAGTGCTAAGTGTCACCTATAAAACTCCTCAAGGAACGTGAGGCTGTGGAGAAGTTGAACTGTGTTGAATACTTTACATCAAATCTGCTGAATACACTCTACATATGTACCCTTATTTTCAGGAGAAATGTTGGATGAGCAGGTGTAATTAAATGCAGAATGTAGTTAGCGTTCTTGTGGCTAACACTGCTATAGCAATCCCAGAATATATTGCCCCATGCTTGTTTTGCTGGCTAATTATTTTAAGACACAAATTAGGTCATAATTCCTTGTAAACAAAGTCTAGTTTACGCTGTTTTCTTTTTATTATCTTTAGTATTGTCAGTGAGCATGGACTCAGCACATTAATATTATAAGTCAGTGTTGTGCACTACCCTTGCCAGTGGCTCTTAATGCACTAGCTTTTGCTGCGAGGATGTGAATAACACTAGCTGTCTCTCATGGGCTCTGATTCACTGTTTTGCTTGCTGTCAGCAATAAAAGGGCAAGACTCCCTTACTCGCACTAGCCGGCATGCCCCTCTCAACCTGAATATTTCAGCAGCGGGTGTCATATAAATCAGTGCTACACTTAAGGAAATCGATAGCATTTGATTAAGCAGGAAAATAAAGAGGGATGTGTTTTTGGATTCCAGCTCAGCGTGTGAGGCATACCAAAATGTTTCTCAGCGTCCTGGTTCGGGGCAAGATTAGTAAATACACAGGAAAAAATAAAGAAAGAGCTTTTTCCTAACACAGCCTGCATACCAAGAAACCAGTTCTGCAAATCGAACTAAGATTATGATGTCGAAAAGCATGACTGGAGGACGATTTCAAGACAGCTGTGATTTCAGTGTAATAAAATGCTAACCGTTTGGTTCCGGAGTAAACAATGCAAAATTTATTATCAACATAAATTACCTGTTAACAAAGGTAAGCCCAGACAAGGCCTAACCCCAGGCAATATCCAGCCACAGGCAGAATGTTTCAAAACACCCAAGATAGCCAAAGAGGCCTCCAGTACTGCTTTCCTCTTCCCACATATATTCTCAGAAAGTAGCGTAGGCCCCACACTAGAGTCGTTCAGAAGCAGGGCACAGCCAAATCTCAGTGCATGAAAGTGAGCCTGGAGGGTCTCAAGGCGCTGGAGCTTCAGCATGTGATGTGACAGAGCTATAACTCACTGTGACAGGGAGCTGGAGCCAGTCTGCCGCACTGTGGGCACTGGGCTTGCTGGTGCCACTGGTGGAAGTGTGCTCCTCCTCACATCAGCTCAAGGCAAGGAACATATGGTTCAGCGCAGCCCAGGGAAAGCAGCGCACTCACAGTCTGCCCCCGCTGGATAGGAGGATGTGCTGCGACTCACAAACATCAACACTGGGAGGACCTCATACGATCAAGTATGAAATATAGAGTATATTATATCATAAAAATAATGGGCCAAAATCTATTTCTACAAATCCAGTGCTGTGAAAATAAATTACACATTGAAATGTTTAAAGTTGTTTAAATGAGCAGGAATCATTAGAACAAAATCAATATTAAAACTTTATAATGGTTTTCTGGGGTAGTGTGTCAGTTATTGGAATTATAAACTTATTTATTTGATTTTTAAAAGAGTCCTTGTTATACCCGTTTTATACACCAAACATTAGTCATAAAAATAGTTCCACAAACCCCACTTGTTCCTTTATTTACAAAATAAATAAATACATACATAATAATAAACTCTCTCTCTCTCTCTCTCTCTCTCTCTCTCTTATATATATATATATATATATATATATATATATATATATATATATATATATATATATATATATATATATATATATTGTTGTTGTTTTTTTTAAACAAATAATTTTGCTTTATTGTTTATACATGTTATATATACAGACAAACACACACACCTTGATAGACCATAACATTAATATCCTCTGCCTAAAAGGGTTTGCACGTCAAATTAATATCCCTATGAATGCCCAGACACTGAACATTGCCTGGAGCATCACACTTCCTTCATTGGCTCATCATCTTCTCACAGTAAATCCTGGTGCCATCACTTTCCTAGGTAAACACCACACACGTGCCCAGTCGTCCATGTGATTGAAAATAAAACAGCATTCATCTGTCCATGCCACCTTCGTCTAACACTCCAAGGTCCAGTTCTGATGCTCACAGAATTTTAGCTGGACCAGGAGCCGCCGCAGCCTCACGGTTTAGTGCCAAATTATCTGGCCATAACAATGAGCTTCCTGTCAAAACTGCTTAGGTTTTTGCACTGCCCAGTTCTCCTGCTTCCAACATGCTGAGTACAAGAACTGGTTGTTTGCTCATGATCTAACATATCCCAGACCTTTACATGTTATTAGACAATCGGCATTATTCATGCCATTTGTAGGTGGTCTTAAAGTTTGGTTCATTTGTGTATACACTGCATTTGTGTCATATCAGAAAATTTTGTTTTACGGTAATACATGTCACAAAATCATTATAAAAATGTGTTTCATTCAATGTACTAGGCCTGATTCAGGGTGTTCTCCTATATATCTAAATGAATTAAAATGCCATAGCCTTGGGAAGCAATTAAAACTAAGTGGGAAGTGTTTTATATCCTTTTTATATAGGACAGCCTAATTAACACATGACAACTTGTGGATCACCCTGTTTTAAATAAAGGGTACCTGCACATTAAAAAGTAACCTTAGTCCACCTAAAAGATTATGAATTTATGTCCAGAGTAGTTAATTCCTCATAGGAATAATTAGTGGTAGGATATTACTGTACATATATTTGGAACAGTCAGAAGCTGATCTCTAAGATGGGTTCTCTAAGAGTAATACCATTTTCCAAAATGTGAAAGATTACAGCTTTCCAGCTACTCTCTATATCAAAAAGGACATAATCATAGCGTGATAAGTCAAACGCAGTTTATAGATATATGATGACACTATATGATGGGTTTATGTACACAATCTAGACCTACAGAAACTGAATCTAAATGTTTACATCATGGTGGGCCCATTAGCACTATTTCTTTGATAAGAACAACCTTCGTTATTCGTGTGGGTCCTCAGAAATACATTTGGGCATTGTGAAAGGAATTGGCATCATTATATTGCACTTTTCATTTTTCTCAATCAATTCCTCCATCAGCGATGTATTCAGCCATCTGAAACGCTGTGCAGTCTGCTTAACAATCCCACCGGGGCCACAGACGCGCTTTTGTGCTTCAAGTAATTAATTTCCTGGGAAAAGCAGCAAACTCTGCTGAAGATCCGCAGGCAGATAGGTTGGCTTTTGTGTGGCCATCGCAGCAGTGGGGGGGCAATGAATGTATGGCCACAGATTTTGGTTTGACTGAGATGAAGACAGCCTTTAGAATTCATCAAGTGAACGGACGTGGGCAGCTCCATCTATGCAAGATAAAAACGATAGCAATGTTTCAAGCACTTCAAAGCTGTCTTCTTTTTTTGGTTGTTGTTCATGAGGAAGAGGATGAGAATGAAATTAGCCCCTGATGCATTTGATAAGCAACTTGTAATAAGTTAGAGGCTGTGCGTGGGGTTGAAGAGAAAAGTAATGGTGAACCAGAACTTTTTGCTCTTGTGATTATCTTAGTGCGATAATCTGCAACTGTATATTCCATAATCAGAAATTCCTTTTGCTTGAAGCACTGTTAAAATTTTGGAAAGAAATCAAGCTAAAGTTCAGTGAACAGGCAACTGTTAATGAGTGCAACTTCTGACCCTGAACTTCTGAATGTCTCATGCGAATAGGAAATGCTGGAACATTACTGGTGGCCAGGCAGATTAAGTAAATAACAGACATTGATGATACAGACATATGACGGTAAAGATATGTGGAAATCAATGGCTTTTAGAAATATGTGGCTCGGTGGTTTCGTGTGACTATGGTTTATTTTGCAGTTTAGTTCCTGCCACTTCAGTCATCTTCTTCCTTTTTTTCTTTTTTTTTTTTTTAAATAAACGAGACTGTTTGCTAACTTGATCTTTTGAGTAAGGACTTCTGGCATTCAAAATAGCGAGCTTCTCCTTTCAGTGTAAACTAGTCATAAAGAGGACAAGCCTTTTGAAGGAGGTTTTACTGTAATATGGTCAATTGTTTCACCAACCTGGGTAGACAAGGCCTGATTAATTAGTCTAATATTAAAACTATATGACAAAAGCAGATGCCAAAACATCTGGACAGCAAATGTTATTGCCATTACTACAGTTGCTGCCTCATTTTCTGGGAAAGCTTTATACTGGATACTGTAACATTGCAGTTAGAATTTGATAGCTTTCAGCATTGAGAGAATGAGGTCAGGTGCTGATGTCACGATTAGTTCTGGATCACAAGCACCACTCTAACACACCCCAAAGCCTTTGGATGAAAAGCCATCAAAGTGAACACAGTTCCACTGCTACTCAGCTCAATGCTGGAGGGTTCTATCTCACTTAGCCCAAACTTTTCACTGAGAAAGGGCTAAAGAAATATAAGTTATGTAATGGACATACCTTAATGAGAGCACCATAAATTAGTTCAATACTTTGAACGCCACAGATTTTGGTCACAGTATACCAACAAATAATTATACATTTAAAAAGATAGGTGTTAAATATGTCTTTTCTTCTTTTGCTCATGTACCAGGAAGGGTGACTATACAATAGACAGCTTATGAAATTTTGCAGCATTTGAACATTATTAAAATAAGTTTAATGCAACAGTTTTTTTTGTTCTTGGTAATGATATAGGGGGGAAATTATATGGTAATTTGTATTTACCCAGGGGCAGCACGGTGGCGCAGCAGGAAGAATTGCAGTCGCGCAGCAGGAAGTGTTGTAGTCACACAGCTCCAGGAACCTGGAGGTTGTGAGTTCGATTCCCGCTCCGGGTGACTGTCTGTGAGGAGTTGATGTGTTCTCCTCGTGACTGTGTGGGTTTCCACTTGGTGCTCTGGTTTCCTCCCACAGTTCCCTAGTTCCTGTTTCAGTATTAATTCAATAACTCTACCAATAGTGTATTATACTTATTTATTTAATTCTCTAAACTGAACCGGGAATCAGTCATCTGTTCTTACTGATTTGTTAATTTAACCCTTGTAGGAAGCAGTGACTTTACACAAAACACCAACCACATGCTATATTAATAAGTTAAGAAACAAGATGAAAGCAGTACATCACTGTAATTTTAGCATGTAATTGACTGTAACAGGTCAGAAGCAATGTGAAATATGTAAATTTCTATTTTGTAATAAGTATTATTTATAATAAATGACCCATTTGAATTTAGTATATGTATAGCTATTTTTTACAATTAATATTGTCATAGAATTATTATTTTGTTTTGTTTTTTAGCAATTTATGATGTAAAGGATTACTGTAAAAATTCCTGGGATACTAGATCACTCAGAATGCTTAGCTAAGACAGTTGAATAAGCTTGAACTTGTCTTATGACAAGTGGGTTTTTATTTAGAAAATGATCTGTACAAAGTACCATTTGACTTTTGTAACAGCACAAATTAATTTAATCCTGAAATCAGTAATGAACGTTTGCTTTGATTTGATTAAAAAGCTATAACTCTGGCATTCTGGTGTTCTGGTAGTGTTCATACTTGATACATAGATGTGAGCATATTTTACTCCCACGTCTCTCACACACACATGGCTTTGAAACATCTCTTTCAGGTTATATCATTGCATCGTAACACCTGCTGTTCATTATATCTGACAAAATCTTCAAGGGATGGTTGGATTTTGAGGGAGTGTGGGAGGCCTATAATATTCATCAGTGACCATGCACCATTGAAAATTCCCTCATAACATGCAGGTCCACTAGCACCAGCGGAGAGCATGATGCTGCATGGGCAGGGCCTCATCATCCTTAGAGCTCTCTCCTCACTTTCTCACAATGGACCTGCATTCTGTCAGACACCTATAGAGAGGCAAGTGTACAACAACCCTCAGATCTTCTGTATCTCCACTGTCAAGCTTGATTTTTTTTCTTCCGATTTGTTGGTAGTACCAATATTTGAAAGCTGCATACTATCTAAGTTTAATCCCTCCATGGCGCGAACCTAGAAGGCATAGTAAATTTTAATTGCTGTGCAATTCATGAATGAATCATTCTTTTTCAACAAATTGTTTCCACAAAACAGTTCAATCAAACATTTCTTTGGCATTTTTGCAGTGAATCTGTCCTTTGTGTGTGAAAGTTTGTTTCGCAATTTATCATCATGAAACAAAGCAAAGCATATTAATATACTCTTTAAATAGCAAGGTATAAACCTCATTACCAAAAATGGTGGAAATCAAACAACAAAATGCAATCATGCACAAATAATTTAAAACCTATAATTATTTGAAAATTGTACAGATGCTTTTGAACTCTGCATATAACTAGTGGTATGGAAATAGTAATGGCTTCCAAAATGATTTCCATAAAGAATTTCAGAATTTGAACAAAGGACACTTTTTCACTTCACCTCTGTCAGTTTTTAAATTTTAAAGTTCAGGTTCAGATAAAGCCAGAGAATTTCTGGATTCTGTTTAGATGTTGTTCCTTCTTTGTGAGTTTTAACTTTTCAATTGTGGATGCAGTGAAAAACTATTCACAGACAATGGTTTTGGAAAGTGTTCAAGCAGTGATTTCCACTACAAAAACACTTTTTTTCATTTCAGTGTCACCTTTGGGCCCCAAGATTACAGCCAGCCAATACTGATTGTGTCTCACCCCATGCATTTAGAGATTTCTTTATTTTATTATATTATATATAATAGAATTATCTGTATCTTTTAATGTTATGTAACGGTGGTGTACAGTAATGATGTAAATGTTACTATACATAAGTAATCTGTATTTTGCTTGAGTGTTTTTATTTTGGGGGACATTTGACTTTACCTACATTACATTTCAAAGTCAAATATCTTACTTTTTACTCCACTACATTATGAGAAATCAAAATTAAAATTTAAGATAAAATGTAAAATATCCTATGCCAATCCATTAGAGCTGCACATAGGGCCCACCACCCTCTCTTCCTACTGGCAGCCACCAGAATTCCTGCTAAATCCTACACCTCAGCAGTGAAGTTGTTGTGGCCGTTTATGATCCGATCAGCAATCAGCTATTCTTAACAACTACGGTTACTCATTGAGCCCAGCCCATGAGTACCCAAACCACCCACTGCATCACTAGCTCTTCACAGGTGTAATGTATAGCCCAGTCTAGTGTGTTCCTGCTGTCTGTCTCATTTGTCTCCACCTTTGCTCCTCCCTCTTGTGCCTCCTTTGTGTTCCTGCCCCCTCCTTATCTGTCCCAGGTGTTTCTTGTTTGTGTAGTCTTTTTATAGTCCATGTCAGTGTTTCCTGGTTGTGGGACATTGTGATTGCATGTATGTTTGTGGGTCACGGCTGTGTGTAAGAATAAGTTTTGGTGTTCTGTTTAGTTTGTGTTCTGCTGTTTAGCCATCTTGTTTGGCCATGTTTGATGTTTATCGTATGGTTTAGTGTCTTGCCCCTTTAGATCTGTTCTTGTTTAGTGTTTAGCCCAGTGTTCAGTGTTTAGCTCTTGTGTTTAGCCCTTGTGTTTAATGTCCTAGCCTTTGTTTTTAGCCTTGTTGTTTATATTTTAGCCTCTGTTTTGTGTTCATCATCTGTTAAGTTTTTAGCCTGTTCTGTTTTGTTCTTTTTTACTTTCTGTTTTAGTCTTGTTTAGTATTATTCCCTTTTGTGTTTAGTGTCTAGCCTTGTTTAGTGTTCTTTGTTTTTGTTTCAAGATCTTTGTATTGTTTTTGTTCTATTAGTTAAATTAGTCTTGCTAAGTGGGTTTAGTAGTCTGTCTAGTACCCTTGTCTCTCTGTTTAGTTCCCTTTTTGTGTTAATTAAGTTTCCTGCGATTACCTACTCCCTGTTCATTGCTCTTTGACCTCCCCTACATACCATCATGTGACAACAGGGGTCATCAGACAAGCACCTCCTCTCATTGGTGCTTTAATAAATTAAACCCACAACACCTCCCAAAGGCTCAACCGTGACATCTGGCATCCCAGACCCACCCCCTCCAAGCTTTACATTCATACCTTACACTTAAGTATCACTAACCATAAATCCACACGGCCTTCCTGGTGACTCAGGCTGTACCTAACCCCATTGGCACCGTTAATCCATGCTGAGTTCCATGTGATCTTTGTGCTACATCACCAACCACTACAGCAACACCTAGCTACCCTTAACGTCTATAGTTACTCATTGAGCCAATCTCATGAGTACCCAATCCACCCACTGCATCATTAGCTCTTCACAGGGGTCATTAAGTAGGCACCTCCCCTCATTAGTGTTTTGTTGAATTAATCCCACAACACCTCCAAAAAGCTTAACACGGAAGTCTAGCATCCCAGACCCACCACCCTCCAAGCCAGTGTGATCAAACCAATTATGTTACAGCACATATTCTGTTAAACGTGGGTTGACCTAGACACAGCTATCCAGTTCAACGCCACTGCAGCAGCATTGAGTGCTAGCGGGTGTGCATATGCCAAAAGGATGAATGAACATCTTAACTTGCCCCACCACCCCTGGCATTGTCATATAGCTATTGGTAAACATACAAACTCTTTCATGTTTTGGCTTGTCTGTTTATGAAAATATGCCTACATTGCTTGTTTATTTAATTTATTGTTTATTTATTTATTGTTATTAGTTTTTTTTCTTAAACTTGGAACTAAGTTGCCAATAAATCTTAAACCAAAACTGCTTATTCGTAAAACGTAATTTCACCGCAATACGGTTCTACCTAATGCACAGCTTGCCTTCAGTATTTTATGCTTTATGATACTTTTAATAGATGTGTGTCACACTAATGCAATTTTTCTGAAATATTGGTGTACCAAGAGTGAGTTTGAAGTAGTTTGACTTAAAATGTGTTGATAAATCAAGAGTCTTGTTAAAAAATGGTAATAGGACATTAGTGCCATAATAAATCATGATACTTTTACTTAAGTAAAATTTAAAGCAAATACTTTTGTACTTTTACTCAAGTGAAAATCTAAATGGAGGACTATTACTGGAGTAATATTTGACCATGGGTATCTGTACTTTAGCTCAAGTACATGATTTGTGTACATTATCTGCCAAACGTATGTGACATACCCAATGAAATTTCCAGTTTCTTTACTTTTTTACATGGTGAAATGTTTTGAATTGTTGCACGATTTTGTACCCTCATTCTTCCACAGAGGGTTAAACCACTCCCCATCTGTATTTCTGAAAGAAGACTCCATGAGATAATCTTTTCAAACCTAATCAGCTGTTGTACTGTTTTCAATTAAATATTTGGTTTAAATTATTTGCACATATTTGCAGTCTGTTTTATTAATATTTTTTATAGGCATCCTGGTTTTCCTGGAAAATTTCCTGGATTTGTATTTTCTACCTGTAAATTTATATTTATATTTTGGCAAGTCTACTAATAATTTTTTTCAGGCTCTGAGGAAACACATTGTGCCCTTTTATTAGGCATGGTCCCTTGAAATGTTCCAATAAACATAGAAGTCTAGATCTGAAAAGTAAACTTTTCAAAAGCTAACAAATAAAAATGCCAACAACCTCCTGATCTCAAGCCTTAGGAATGGTAGTTGAAATAAATGGAAAGACATGCCCGACATGCAGATTTAACAATATGTAATTTAAACATATACTTATATCTTAATATATCTTATCTCATATATCTTAATCAGTTTGTTAATATTACATCTCTGGATCACATCCACACTACATGACTACAATCTCATTTTAACTTTAGAGTGAAGTATTTTTATGTAAATATTTTTTTCTTTAAATACGTTTAGTCCATCTTTAAGTAAAATATATAGTTCTTAAAGACTGTGAAAGAACAGTGCTGCATTCAAAACAAAAACAATTGGAAAAAAAAAAACATTATTATGCTCCTCAAACTTCCCAAAATCTCTGCTTTTCAATGCTCTAAGAAAGCATGCACACACTGCCCTGGGGGCTGACTTATTTTGGCTCAAATGGTACTCTGCTCTTTATACTTCTGAATTTTTATGCTTTCATTTATGAATTATTCTGGGTGCTTGTTAGCTAATTTAGGTAATGTACACTAACATTTAAGATGAGTTAATGGAAAGTAGGACTATCACTAAATATACAATATTAATAGAGTTCTCCTTTACTTACAGAATGCTACAGTAAATGTTTCATCTTATTGCCACTGAATGCAAATTGCAACAGAGACGTGTTGTATATTGCAAATATAGCCTCATTTCTGAATTCTCTGCTGTTCTGTAATGCATTCTCAGTAAAAAATACAAGACCACTTAGGCCCCATTTTCACTGTCCTGATGCTGGTGCCGGAAACCCAAATGGCTCCATGATTTTCAGCCACCATGGCCAGTACAATTGTAACCAATTTGGTTCTATAATCTTTTTGATTTTGAACCAAAGAACCTGAGATGCATCACCATGTAAAGTTGTTTATTCTCCACTATTTTCAATTAAAAGCAAGAAGAGAAACAGCAACAACAACCACAAAAATGAATCTGAAGTCGGCAGATTAGCCAAGCCAAATTACTCGTAGTGTGGTTTAATGTCTTGTGATTTCTGTGAATGCCCACATCCACATCCATTTATTGGGCTCTCAAAGCAGTGGAAATGCAGGCCCATTCATATATATATTTTTTTTTTCTTTTTTTTTTTTTTGATGTGTTGGTGTTGATGTGAACCAGCATGAGCACAAGCACTTTTTGGTAGAACAGTTATAAAAGTGTCTTTGATGTAAAAAAAATGTCCCCTTTGTAGACCAATTCCTAAATATTTGTAGTACTGAGAAATAGTTCCATTAGTGAAGCAGTTACTACAACTTGTTGAGTATGTATGTATGTATGTATTTATGTGAGTGAATGAATGAGTGAGGGAATTACAAACTACTTCCATGAAGTGCTTTGCATCTAGAAACTGCCCCTTCTAAGAAAGTCATTTGCCATCAAAAACTGGCATTAGTGTACACAAATCTCACAGTGAACCGGAGTTCTTTTAGTTGAAAAGCTCTGTGGGTGATAGCAAAAAATCAGTGTTCTGATTGGTAAACAAACCTTGCGAACTGATTGGTCCAGCTAAAGCTTTCCTATTGGTCCATCAATTGGCCGTCAATACAGAGTCTTAAATCCACAACGGCAAAAAGAATTTTGCACACGCAGCAGAGAAGGTGAATGTGAGGATTTTTTACACCACATTCAAAAACTCCCACTGTCACATTTGGAACCTCATATATGTTTGCTCTTGCACATTTTAAGCCATCTGAGAGGTACTGATTCACACATTCACATTTGATTTTCCAATACATTACATGGATCCAATACATGGATTTTAATATTACGGGTATGTAGTTGCTCAAACGCAGTTACAAATTCCGTACTCTATACACATCTAGCCAAGTACAGTCCAAATACCCGGATGTGTTCTTGCCTGTATTATCGAGGATGCACTGGGATGAAACTTCTTTAGACTTGAAAGAGTCACTTATCTCAGAATCTATTTCACACCAACCTCAGACAGTGACTCATCAAGTATGTTGCCGTTCCAATTACAGAACGACCACAGCGTCCTCACGTCCTCAGATCATTGTACTCGCGAGTTGAACTCACCAAGTCTGTACAACTGAGTACAGTTTGAATTTAAAGTATTGAGAAACAGCCTAAGTGAAATGCAAAAACCCAGTGTGACCAGGGCTTAACGCTACTGGTGCCAAAAAGAAAAAAAAAAAAAAACAATCACTGAGCACCACCCCAATTTCAAGTCTTTTGTTTTAACCCGCCGCTGTCACTTCTCTCATTGAATGGTGAGTAAAATCAAATAACTGTAGTTAGGCCTACCTACTTACATAAACTTAATAATTATTATAATCATTATAATAATAATATGATTACCACAATAAAAAATGTTGTCCTGTACTATGAAATAGTATGAGAATGACACACTGGCCTTTGTGATGTTGGTTGGATGAGGTGTACTGACGAGTTGTGCTACCTTGTATAAATGTGCTACATTGCCGCTCTGCGCATGCTCAGTCTAAAAGTTTTAATGTTTCATTGTGTTTTTCGGGTTAAAATGTTTTTCTCCAGTGCATTACACAATCATAGTTCACTGTTATTATTTGCTTGAGTGTTCCAAAACTGTACACATCAAATTAAATGTAAAAGACTATAAAACAATTTCTTATCACCGTAGTAAAATTATAATATCTTTAATAAGGGGTATTTGGGCTGTGCATATCTCCTGCTTATACTTCTGTAGGTAGCATCTCCTGATACACTACATTTAGTTTACCTACTATTTTATTTAAACAACTGTACGCATAGAAGTACACTATGGAAACAGATTTTGACAAGGTAGCACCACTCGTCAGAACAGTGGCCCTTGAGGAAACATAACTGGGGACCCTGGTGTAGAGTCTGTGGGAAATAGAGGTTACTAGAGGTCACAGTTAACGCCTGTGATGATAGTGTTTACATTTGCTGGCCACATTAAGGCCCATTAATTGATTGTTTATTGATTCAGTCACATGAATAATGGACTATCAAAATATCTATTGCTTGCTTTCCTTCTCCACTAACTGGGAGGTAAATTAACCTTGTCTCCAGTCTCTAGTAAACACAAGTGGACACCGGAGAGACATGTTTCTCTGAGTATCTCAATGTCTAATGCTTGGTTTATTTTCCTTGTCTGTGCTTCTCCTGTTCTTTACAGATGCTGACGATATCTCCTCTGTATGTGGGGTTAGACTTTGAATAAATTATTGAACGCTTGTCTATTCCACACGTGCCATGCAGCTTTGAATGTTACCGGCCGCAAAGAAGAGTGGAGAAAAAAAAAAAAAAAACTAACTGCCTAACATGATCAAATGTGTTGCCTGAAGTCTTTGGCTCTCCAGCAAAGCTTATTTTTCCATCACTCTCTCCTTCATAACCCTGTATTCTATTTCCCGCTAAATATGCAAGAGAAATGCATATTACATGTGAGACCTGTTTTGTGTTCTGAAGCGAGTGTGCAGCAAATATGGAGGGTGGGTGGTGGGGGGGGGGGCTCTTTTATCTGTCTTTCCGCATGGAGTCGTGCATGGAATGCTTGTGACAGTTTAATATATGAGCAAAAGGAGGGCTTCTGTCACTTGGTCTCTGCAATTTTAATGCGCTTATGATGTGGTGGGCTTTTCTTGGGACCACCCTCATCATTGTTTCCCTGTTTAATCGGATATGTCTAGTGGGTGGCTGGTCAACTTTGCCTTGCAACATTGATTAAAATGACAGCCATCTTAGAACGATACATTGTGCTTGGGTCAGAGGCAGTTCTTGGACTGTGGGGACACAACGGGCTTTTTGTTGATAATGCTTTCACAGTTCTGGTTCAAGGGCCAAAAATAAAGTCTTTAAATTCAAAGAGCTAAAAATATTTGATGGATGGTCTTCTGTTGCAGCGTGGCCTTGGGTCATTTCTGTGAGGAGTTTGGTGTGTCTTCCTGTCTGAATGGGTTTCCTCACACAGTCCAAAAAGACATATTTTATAATATATATTATATATATATATATATATATATATATATATATTGTGTGTTTTACTAGATATGTCATGTTCAGAGTTATTCATGTCCCTGAGTCAGTAGTTTAACCTTTGTGAGGAGCAATTGATTTGGTTAATACAAAAACCCTCAGAAATAGTTAAAAATGTATCACTAACATCTCTAACAAAGTGACAGACACTTTTTTGCCATGTCTTTTGTATCCACCAAATTTAATTTGAACCAGCAATTTACTGTCCTAACCCCTAGATGTGCATTTGGCATGGCCCGCCTAATGAAAGCTGATCCTTTTTTTTGGGAGGTGTGGGTTTTATTGGATTACTGGACCTCCTCCATTAATTTGGGAGGAGTGAGAGGAGTGGAGTGTTTTGAATCGTTCAGTGCTGAGCAGATGCTCCATGTAGGGCAGTGCCTGCACCTCTCTCTCTCTCTCTCTCTCTCTCTCTCGATCTATGATATTTCTCTGTTTTTTTTATGGTAGAGGCAATTCAGGTTAAGTTTGTCACTGGAGGGCACGGCGTGCAGCACTGCATTCCCACGAGTGTGCGGCTTTGGATGAAGCTGAGGCTCGGGCTCGGCTGTGGTCTGCCGCTGACTAGATCAGAGGAGCCAGCTCCATAGACAGGCAGCCCGGCCCTCTCTCTGCCTCTCATCTAACGTGGTGGCAGGCCTACAGATCCCCTGTTTGAAGGCAAGCCGGAGAGACAGCTTCATTCCCTGCTCTCAGCAGCTCACGGAGGCTCTGCCAGGCCCGGGATGAATCTCCAAGCTGTCTCATTAGTCCCTGTGCCTTCCCTAGAGTCCCCCATACGCAGGTGGAACCAATCTCCAGTCTTTAGCACCATCCAACAAAACAACTTGTGCCCAAGCTCCTCGCTCCCTCTTCCAACTTGCTCAGGTACTGCAGTCCTCTATCACACACACGCTTGCGCGCACACACACACACACACACAAAACAACATCAAATAAAACCAAAAAAAAGCCTTTAATTACTCCACACGAAAGCCATCAAACAACTCCATCAAGGGTTTTAACTCTTTTTTCCCTTCCACATCCACAAGCGTATACGTGCATGTAGCCCTTGTGCTTAAGTTCCACACGTAGCTCCAAAGCATTTGATGTCTATTTTCGGAGGCAATCAAGGCCGTTTGTGCTCCCTCCAAACAGCATGTAAAACAGAGATAGCGATTCACACCACTCAAATCAGCAAACAGACACACTTAGCAGAGCATCTGTGTGCATTTTCAGAAAAAAATGACCTGCCTTCATTCAAAAGCAAATAACAACTGAAAGGAAAATAGAGGAGCTTTGTTGACATTTGATAGTAATTCATATCTGACTTATATATATGACTTATATATTTTAATTATTTATATATGCACATATATGAAAAAGGAATTTCGTATGTGATTATAATTTAATATGTGATTATAATTACATTCATAAAACTTTATTAAGCAAGATTAGATAACCAGTTAGATTAGGTTCCAAAGATGCATTATAACATGTGTTAATAACAACAGCAAAGAGAAACAAGGCAAGCCTACTTTTGTCGGACCATCCTTCGCTATGTAGCAAATGTCATAGAGGTGTTTCTTGCATTTCAAAAACAGGAAAGCCCAAAATACATACCCTTGTCATTGGAAGGTCTGGAGAAGCTTTGGTGCTTCATATCAACGTCTTTGTTTACATTTTGGGTTTTGTTATGGCAATGTGTTTTACAGAAAATATGAAGGACAGGACTAATAAATGCAGAAATGAAAAGAAACACAAAATATTGTTCATATTTAAGACCAGCATCAGTGTTTTCTAGTTTATTTTATATAGAAATAAATACCAGATGGATCTTCCAACCAAAGAAGAAAGAATTCCAAGAACATTTTGTTGATTTTAAGAATTAAAATGACTTATTTATTCAATGTAACAGGTTAAAGCATGTGAAGTTTAAGGTGTCTGTGCGCAGCTTTATGGAGTTTTATAAACACACTAACCCCACAAAATGTCTCCCCACTATTTCCTTTTACAATATTTCAGGTACATACACATGTGAATTAATGAAGTAGTCCTCCTCTCTCTGAGATATAATATGTGTGTAAAAGTTGAAGAGTTCCGAGCAATACTGCTCAGCTTGTGAACTAACCAATGCTGAGGCGAGGCTATGGCCAACGCACATGGTGTTTTGCCAAACACAGCCCCAGAAAAACACACAAACGGAGCATGTTCCTGTCTTATTTCCTGTTATGCAGCCATGGTTTGCATCGAAGAACCTACTGTTATTTGGTTACAGCAGGGAACAATTTTTTTTCTGGTTTGCGAACCAGTTTATGTTGGTGGAAACGTGCCAATATTTTCCAAATTAAGTTCACAAACAGGAATGTGAAATATGGCTGAAATAACAACATGGTGTAGTAGCGCCACCTTAAGTTCGCTCTGTGAAATACAGCTGAAATAACAGTTCCTACTCACGCATGCGTGTTTCAACATTAGTAGTCAGTCACTCAGTCAGTCAGTCAGTAAGGGAAAATGCCTCTTCAAGGCAGGCATGGTAGGTAGTCGGCAAAAACATTGTAGAAAAGATCTTATTATAGTGTTACACTTTTTATAATCAAATCATATTTGATAATGTGTTTTTAATTATAATTGCAAATATGTATAAGAAACAAATCAGTGTATATCATCATTGAATTATTGCTCCATGCTCAAATGACTGCTTGACTGAATCACAAGACCTAAAATAACATTTGGTTGCTTACAAACATGTGATTTAACTAAGGTGTCACACTCACGTCCCGTCTGGTCCGTTTTCTCAGCACATGGCTTTGTTTTGTTGTTTTCCATGTCTCCGCCTTTGTCTCTACCTTCGTCTCCGCCTCTTTTACGTCACCCTCGTTATTTGTCTCAGGTGCGTCTTGTCTGTGTTGTGCATTTAAGCCCTCTCGTCTCACTTCCTCTTGTTGTTCATTTGTTCCGTGTTCCTTATTCTCCGTGTTCGTCGTATGGTTCATTTGTTCTTCGTGTTCGTCGCAGTGTTGCTCGTTTCTCTTGCTCCTTTCCCTTGCTCGTTTCATGCCCCAGTCGAGTTGTGTTTGTTTCGTGAAGTTCTTGTTAATAAAGTCTGTGTTCTAAGCGTTTGCGTCCGCCCTCCTTCAGTCCGCACCCCGCGCCCCTAACATAAGGTTGTTGTTATGCAGCAATCAGCCAAAACATTACAATGCTTCTTCCATTTTTTTACACTCATTGTCCATTTTATCTCCCCCATATACTATATAGGTTCACGTCAAGAGTTGCAGGTTTTAGTCCACCTGTTGCTCTGCATGCTTTGTTAGCCTCATTTCACACTGTTCTTAGTGTTCAAGACCACCACAGAGCAGGTATTTTTGGATGGTGGATCATTCTTATTGCTGCGGTGACACTTATGTGGTGGGTTGTTAGTGTGTGTTACTCTGATGTGAATGGATCAAACAAAGCCGTGCTGCATCTGTACAAAGTAAATTTCAGAAAGCACCAGGCCTTTACTGCATTTTACATTCACAATGCACAGATATGCTAGTTCACTAGCTTTTATTTACTCTGCATACATTTTTGAATGGCCAGAACATGTAATATATAGAAATTTAAAGGACTAGAACCCTGTTTGTTACTGTATAGAACAGATTTCTAAGAAACCGATTCTACTCTACACTAAAATATATGAACTAAGCAAAACAGGAACCCACAGATTTCACAAATCTAGTTCCAGTTTGCTTAAGCAAGAACCTATTCCTGTAATATGTTTGGATCGGTTTCATCACTCTCACACTCTAAAAAGTTATTCTGGTGGTCTTTAGCCAATACTTAAAAATATGCACTCCTATAAGATTAAAAAAAAAATTAATTGAATGATTATATTTTCATTTGGCGTTTTATTGAGTTTTGGTAACATAAGTTATATGTGTTGTTTCAAGTGTTGTTTTCTCATTCATTTGCTTTCTCCGGTCCACTCGGACAAGATGAATTTTTTCTTCTATCAAGATTAATTTCTCGCTTCAAATGTTTCTCACGTCTCTCAAATCAAAATTTGCCGAGGCTGGACGAACTGAGAGCACCATCTCAATCTTTGTAAGGTCGCATACTTTCTGTGGTGTCTTTTTGCCTGTTGCGTACTCTCCTCTACTGCAGATGCTCTTAGAATTGCTCTTCAAAGTTGTCCATGTTTGTGATGTGACACGCCTCTTTTGTACTTGTACATTGTACCAATGAAAAGCTGTGTTGTGTGGCATTTATGCCACGGGGTTCGCCCAGCTTGAGTGTGCATGACATGGCGAGCGAAGCCTCAGCATGGCATATGCAGTTGTTCGTTTTCTCCTAAATTTTGTCATATTTTTCGCTGAAGATTCCACCTACTACTTCAGAAAAAGATCTTTGAGCCAGAGCCAGTACAAGTTGATACATGGAATTGCGTATACATCAATGTACAGATAGCCAATCAGAATCCAACTGGCAGAATCTTCAGAGAGGCCAACATAATGCCCGAAAAAAGTATCAGACTCTCTGTCTACTTGTGTTGCAGAACATCTGTGGCTGAGACGCCTTTAACCTAAACCCATAAAACTACTGGACCTAAATAGAACTAAAGCACAGATTTATTTATTTATTAATTTTTTTTTTGTCCTAAACATCCCAGGTCTTTCAGTTCTTTGTGCAGTCCTATGAGTGCATTGTATCAATTTCAGAGTTACTATTGTTGTACGTCTATAATTTTCTTCTTTTTTTCTGCAGTAAATGACATATCCTACAATGCACAGATGCCAGCAAGTTTAGATAAGTTTCCTCAGGGGGTGGTAGGTGGGTACATCGCTGCTGTGTGAATCTTGCTGCCTCTACACCTTTGGGACTGTGAGGAAGTATGCTGAAACAAACCTTTTTATTCGTCTGATCTCTGATGTGATGTGTGTCTCAAAATATGACACGTTCATCAGAGTGAGGAACTTTTGTGTAGAGGGAAGGGGAGAAAGAAGGGAGGAAATGAGTTTAAGATCTGTGGTGTCAGGAGGGCCATGCGGAAATCAACAAAGTCTTGGGTTCTGTTGCGACATGGTCCTTTTGGCAAAATGTGATCAAAGCAGCAGAATTAGTTGAAAACAATATTTTTGGGACGAATTTCAGTGTTGCATTACCATTAATGTGGGGCGTAATTGATGGAATGTAGTTGCATGTTTGTGGTTCTCGAATGCACATAATACACCAATTCTGATGCAATCTGGCAACCATTATGCAGCGCAAGCCTCTATTCTTAGAACAGGTCTGTTACCCAGGTGGCATTTTATAGCACTGAAACAGGCTCTCAGGTAGCATTAAGATTCATTACAGGAATAAGACACTCTGGAGCCTCTTGATGCACTCAATTAAGAATGCAGGTTAAGATCCTTGCCACACTAATTGTGCGGACCTCTCCAACACAGCTAGTGGAGGAATCTGTTTTTGTTCTTGTAGGAGTCTGTCACTGGTTTCTCTTTCATGTCCTCTCAAACATTTATGCTGGATGAAAAAGAACAAGGAATAAGTGTCTGACAACAGGAAAAAAAAGGTCTAGGGTATATGAAGGCAACAGAGATGATAAAAAAAAAGTTGTTTGCTTTGAACTGAGAGTGAATCTGTGTGTACACAGCATGAATAAATGTAACATGCTGTTCTGGTTCTGTACTTCTATACTGACCTCCATATCAACAAGTTTTTCCAGATGCCAGGTCAATTCTCATGCTTCTCTTTGAACAAGTTTTGTTTGTAGCTGCAATGTTTTTAAAGACTTCATAAACTACATGTAGATTGGCATTATCTCCTATCTCCAGTTATCTTCATTCAAAAGCTCATGGCTCTCACAGTGAAAGTGTAGAGGTTAAATCTAGTGGACATTAGAGTGCCACTACATCAGCTGCAAAATCCCCTAGCATTTATATTAATACACGTTTCACTGACAGCCAGTGCATCATAATGTAAGGCCAGAAAATGAGTCATTGATTGTTTTGCTGCATGCCTTGATTGAAAAATGCTTATTAAGGTCAACCAACTTTCCGCTGAAGCCGGTCCATAGCCATGGAGCACGTGTCTTTTTCCTTTATGAAAATATTTAGTTATACCACAGGAATTAGGATTACAATGGTTTGTAGTGGATCTTTTATATATATGGGATCTTCTTTGCATAAAAAAGTTTTAACGTGACACAGCGTGTCCACAGTTTTTCAGAAATGTTTCTGAGCCCATGCAGTGATTTCCACTACAGATCCATGTCTGTTTTTAATGCACTGCTGCCTAAGGGGGTCTGAAGATCACGGCCGTCTGGTATTGCTTGCTTGATTTGTTTCCTGCATACAGAGATTTCTCCAGATTCTCTGAACCTTTTAATGATACTGTGCACTGTAGATGAAGAAATCCCCAAGTTCTTTGCTGTTTTATGTACAGAATGTTTTTTTTCCTGAATCCTACACAACCCTTCAGAGTGTTGAACAACTCCCCATCTTTATTTCTAAAACACTGAGTTTCTATGGGATGCACTGTTTATATCCAGTTGGATTCTGACCAGTTACATTTTAACTGAATTATTTGTGAGATTTTACAGCCTTCCTAGTTTTTGGTTGCCCATGTCCCAGACTTTCTGAGTTGTGTTGCAGATATAAATTTCAAAATGGGTGTAGGTTTTAATATAAATGGTTAAATGATTTGCATGTTGTTGCATTATGTGGTTGCCCAGTGTTTACACAAAAATTTTAGAACAGGCTCATAATTAATATAATAGCAAAATAATAGCTGATAATAAATTAGCAAAATAATAGCTAGTAGGTTATTAAACTGAGAGTGCCAATAATAAAATATCTCAAAACCAGATATATTTACTAATCATAGTAATTAAACTTGACTATATGCTAAAGTAAAACGGGTACTGTGTCAAAAATAAAACTGGAAATATAGCTGTCAAAGCCTTGTCATTGGGAGACAGCTTTTGATGCCTAAGCCGTCCATAGCCACAAAAGATCACAGATAACACTATTGATAACAATAGAGTGATAACACTCTATGTGAAGAGGAATCCACACTCTCTATTCAGCATCAGTTAGCAACTGCAAAGGCAGTTAGTGCTCTCCTCCAAGTGTGTTGAGTTGTCCAGTGGGGTTGTGTTAACAGTGGTTAGAAAAGAAACAGTATAGTCTTCACCTGTCTCAGAGAAAGTATGTGATTAACCTCTTCAGTTGGTGTTCATAAAATTCATAAAAATTACAAAGTACCGTTGTGGACAATTTCTTATTCTTATTTTAATCTTTTTTTTTTACATTGATATAAAATGGGGTGGTTGAAGAATTTGACTGTGAATCTGGTTTTACAACTAGCACAAAGAAAGAAATGTCACTGTTCTCTGGGTCCCAATAAAGGAGCTTAAAGCTCTTAAACACTGAGAGTGAAATGAAGTGAGGAATTCAGAAAGAATCTAAATGTTTCTCTGACTGTGACGGCATGCTACACCAAATGGAGATTCCATCAGGCATGCACCATCAACACTCCCCCCCATAGAAGAGTTTGGGCCCCTCGCCACTCAACGTGAGGGCCACAGTCACTGAGACCATTAGTGTTGTTCTCCAAACACTTAACCTAAAAGCATCTCGGTCTACAGTGCATCTTTTATTCATCTGTTCCCATGCCCCGCAACGCTGCCTTTTATTCAAAGTTACCTTACACTTTCATGTAAGTTTGATGGGGGGGTGTTTCCATTTCAAAACAACTGTCCTTCTGGTGTAACTAACAATGAGTACTGTGCAAACATTTGATATTATAGAAGGAAGTTAAATGAAACATGTTAAATATTTTAGCAGCGGGTGTGCATGCATAAAGGCGGCATTGTCAGCATATCCCCCGCAGAAATCACTAAACGTACTCTAGCTGCATGTTTCAGGGTTGTTTGTCTTCAGAAGTATGAGCTCTCTTATGTGTAATGGAGCCGGGGGGAAAGGATTGTTTACGCTAGCCTACGACTCGCTCGGCTTCTGCCATCAATTGTGCTCTCACTGCCGCGGCGCTTTCACTGACATCAGGAAACATCGTATTTATCTGGAGACACCACTTGGACTCAGGGCATCGAATAATATTCTGGACCTGTGGAATACTAAAGCCACTTCAGAGCTCAGTCCTCATCTGCGCTGTTTAATAGTTCAGAACCTTGACTGAGACTCAGATGTGCTTTGTTTTTTAAAATGAATACCATTATTTTTTATCTTCTGTGAAAGAACAGAAATACAATATCTCAGTGTAAACAAATTCAGAGGAATCATTTAGTTTTATTACAGTTTAAATTGTTGGTTGTTTGAAAAAAAAATCTTACATCCCATTCCTACCATGTCCTTGTTTTCTTCACCTCATAATGAGAACAAATTATGTTAGGCTAGTATTCGCAAGGCTTTATAAGTGCTTCATGACAATTCACATAAACCTAAAAAACATTTATTCTTTGTCTGCAACCGCTTATCCAGTTCAGGGCTGCGATGAGTCCAGAGCCTACACTGAGGGGGCTTCAGTGCTTCACAGTGCAGCAAACACAGATACACACACATACATTCACTGGACACTTTTGAGTCACTAATCTGCCTACCAAGGCGTGGTTTTGGGCCATGGGAGGAAACCAGAGCACCCAGAGGAAACCAACGCAGACACAGGGAGAACACACCAAACTCCTCACAGACAGTCCCTGGAGCTGTATGACCTGCTGCACCACTGTGCCACCCCTACATTTCTATATTTTTTTAGTTGTTTTAGCAACCTTCAATAGAACTTACAGTGGTTGGAGTGAAAATATTCAAAGGTAAAGTAGGATTAAAAATGAAGGTTTTTGTTGATGTTAAGCTGCATTATAAATAACATTCTACTATGAAGTTTTATTCCTGGCTGCAGCTGTGTGTTCCACATGCTAGAGTATTTAATGATTATTTCAAAAATCTGATGCCCTTTGTAGACTTTGTCTTAAAAATATCTGCAGAGCCCTAATTTGGATTCCACAGAGTAGTAATTATGTACCACACACACTGGTTTGGCTCAGAGAGAAATTTCCCAGTGCCTTCTACAGCACCCATTTCAAAAAATAAACCCAGAAAATCACAACCCCTAGATTTTATTAAGACCAGATATTTTAGGGTGAATGTATGCCCAGGTTGAGACCTGTCCCCTTTGTTATGCTTGACAAGTTTACATTATTGACATCATGGCTGTGGTTTTCATTGAATAAGGCAAATGAGAGCATTTAAATATTATTCCATGAATAAATATTGTTTTTCCCTGTAAGGAATTTAAACAGCCAAATAGGGCACTGTCGAGGATTACATGAAGAATTTATGGCATATTTATTAAAAATACAGTAACATTTCATTATGATTAATGATCCATACTGAAATATTCATTGAATAAATTCATTAATGTGTATGTTTTTAATGTAATGAAGTGAAAGAAATCCTCTGTAGTTTATTGAACACGTTATTTATTTAGTATTTTCAGGGAAACAAATATGATGCTAAATATAAAGGTAAATACAATAGTTATCCACCAAAGACTCAGATGCAACACCTTTGGCACAAATTCATGAGAATAGCCAAAAAGTTCAAATAAAACATTTCTCATATCCAGACTGGAAAAATGTACATCTTTCACCACGTATACATATTTTGAAATGATACAGAATATCCAGAGAAACTTCAGTCAATGTTGGCCACGGCAAATTCTCTTGGCCCAAGCTCATCTGAGATGGACCAAAAATGTGCTGTGGTCAGACGAGTCCACATTTCAAGCTGGTTTGGAATGAAACAGGTGTGGAGCTCTTGATGCCAACAACGAAATTGACAATCTCAACTGTTCTCAGTGAAAGGTGCAAAATTCTTATAATCTTTGACTATAGCAAGGGCAACTTCCATATGCTTGAAGGTATCATTGATGTGTATTGATGTGTGATATGTATATGTGTCAGTTAAATAAAGGTTCAAAGCAATGAACAAATTACAGTTAGGGGTAACTGGATCGGGTCATAGGGTCCACAGCAACCCCACTGATCCCTAAATATTACAGGAATGTTGTGGTTGCAGGTAGGAAGAGTGGGGCGGGCCCTCTAATGAAACTAATGGATTATCATAGGATATATTACATTTTATTCTGTGTATGATTATTATTGCATTATATTCAAAAGCATTATTAATATATTATTGCATTCTCTTGGAGATGATGGAGTTTAACTTGATTAAATTGTATTAAAAAAAGCACTACATAATATTCATTATATATCAATATATGATGCAAAGAATTCAGTATATTGGCATTTGTTTTACCAACTATATTGAAGTTGTAAGAAAAGAGAAACTTTTCTCTTTGCTACTGTAATGATTCACAGCTTTTCATCACGTTGTTTTATATAAATCCCTGTGAACTTTTACTCCCAAGATTCTGTGTCAGTGGTCAGAGATTAAAATGCAGCTTGGCATTTCAAGTGTTCCATTCTATATAAAGTGAAGATATTATCACACTCTCACTTCTGTCTTTTCACAGCTTTTTTTTTTCTTTTTTTCTTTTTGTGTGTGTGTTAGACATAGCTAGCTTTACACATGGAAGACTTCAACTGGACAATCACACTTCATTCCTATACAATCCAGTAGAATAATATTGTCTCAGTTTTTCTGGCTGTGGCACAGATTTAGCCAATGGAATTTCTGCTTCACTACCACAACGGCTTCACCCTATCTCTCGGATCCCTATCTCCCTATATTTTTTAACATCTCAGACTAAGGCTTTCACTCTGTGGATTGGGTTAAACCCAGGAAATGTCCCACAGAATGGGCTGATGTCATGATTTAATCCCACCTAGAAGCCAAAGTCAAATCAGATATCTTTTGAAAAATGTGTAGAAGAAAGAAGGAGTGAATATATGAATATAAATAGAGACTCTTCCACAGAACGGCTGCCTGAGTTTTAAAAACCTGTCACCAAACCCTGTCATAAATATTTCTTGTAACATGACATAGTCGTGTTGGATAATAGAAGGGGATTAAGTGCTGGGTGTGTTGTAGCAGTTCCGTAATTTCACTGGACATAATTAAGCCCTGAAGGATTAACTGCAGGATTATTGTTCTGCCATATAATTCTGTGATTTGTCTAGTAACAGTTAAAAATGATATTGGAGTCGCTATGAAACTAATAAGCAAGTTGTGTTGCTATTACTGAGAGGAATTAAAGTGTGGCCCAAATCAAGTGTATCGATGTTTTGCCCTTTAGCTTGAGCACAGATAGAAAAATGTACCGTGATAATAATATAGCAGTCTAATAATATAGACATGCATTCTTTATAGGTGCAGTAAATGCATATACAGCATAAAGAGAAAACGATGTAAATATAAATATATTCATAGTTCAAACTATTAAGCGTGTTAAGCGTTGAAAAACAGATCATGCAATCAACTTTTAAGTCTGAACTTTGGAGGTGTGTAAATACTAATGCTTCATACTTAAAAAAAAAAAAAAGATCTAGTCTCATCCAAAGAAGAGAAGGTATAATAAAACAGCCCCCCATCTCTGACAAAGTTAATAATATCTTATTAATAGAATATTTGATTAAATATTAATGGGCCTGCCATTTATTTTATATTAATAATAAATCATATGCATTTTGGTAAAATCAGAACGCAACTACTTTTTAATTTGAAAATTTCAACTGTACAGGTAAAACATAACCTAAATATTCTGGAGAAAGGATGTAAATATTCAGTGGTGCAGGATAAAAAGCAACAATTGTTTGTTTGTTTTTGAAATATACTAATCATCCAAAATATTAAAAAAAAAAACACTAATTATATAGTTTCCCTTTGTAGCTATTTGTAGTTTTAGAGTTTTTAGTCTACAGCAACAAACCACTACTTCAGTGTCACTGCTTTATCTGCTTTGTAAGGAGTCTAAGAATGTATGTAAAGATACAAATTGACTACACTCTGTATGGAACCTGTATGGTGAGTGGAGCTGAGAAAATGATCAGTGATTGTAGTAATAAGGAGGTTTTAATGTTTTGGCTGACCCTCATCCAGATAATGAGGTTATCGGAGATAAATAAATGAATGAATGAAAAAAAACACAGTACATGCATTTTTTCTTTGAACTCTAGTGAAACAGCTGGATTTTATGTGATGCAGTGAGATACTGGTAGACTGTATTCTGTGTGTTAAATTTTAGCTTTAAGTGTTGGCACATTTTGGAGGGAAAAATAATGTGTTGCTTTGCTTTTGGAGTTGGAGACAGCCTTTTAAAAAACAAACAAAAAATGTGAAGTTTTTAAAGCAAATGGAATTGTTTAAACACAAAAAGAATAAAAGAAAACTCTAATAGGAATTGCTTTTGCCCCATGAGCGCACTCCACCAAAATGATGAAAGCATGCTAGAGCTTTTCATCTCCTCCAGCCTAAATTAGAGATAGCATCATGGGTTAGCACACTCCAGCACTGGGGCTACATTTTCCCCCTCACTCCAGCTCTTGTCAGGATTAGATTTATTTTCTTGTTTGTCTTTCCTCCTTTCCTTTTTTCTTTCCTTTTTCCTTATTTCTTACTTGCCTTTGGGCAGGCGTATTTTGCTGGTGCTAGAGCCCCACTTGTGTCAGGAAAATAAAAGTGTGCAGAGTGAAGGAGAAGTCCTGATTGATGTAAGCAGCAGCCCTCTGATGCTCTACCTGCTTAATGCTCTATTGATTTATGTCTATTGTGGACCCTCTTCCTATGGAGGATGTATGTGTGCACTTTAAAAATATCTACTTATAGTTTTGTCTGACATTATGAAATACTTTTCTCTTTTTAAACAGCTGCTTCTTTTTCAAAGTCAGCCTGTATGTGTCCTACAACTACTTTTGGTATTGCACAAAAACAAATTCTAAGGGATATTTTGTGAACACACTAAGAAAATTGGGCCTTGTATTCGGGATTAAAAAGGGGTCATAATAATAACAGAACTCTTTTAGGTACACTATAGAACCACTAGTAACATTTTACTGTAGGTCATTGTTCAGAATAACCATAAACTATTAATGTCTGTAAACACTTATTCCAGCAAGTAAAAAGAAAAAAGAAAAAAGAGCCACTTTATTATTGAGCCACTTTGGGGTGTTTTGGAGGAGTGAGTCAGGAAACGTTTTCCTCCACCTGCATCACGCAGTGACCTGGCCACTATCCTGCAAGAAGAATGGCTTAAAATTCCTCTGACCACTGTGCAGGACTTGTATATGTCATTCCCAAGACGAACTGACGCTGTATTGGCCGCAAAAGGAAGCCCTACACCATACTAATAAATTATTGTCGTCTAAAACCAGGTGTTTCAGTTTCATTGTCCAACCCCTGTATATTTGCAGTGTTTGAAAGGTATGTGTAGGTTTCATACAGGCATGAGGACTGAGAAAGAAAAAAAACAATAATACAATTACAATAGAATTGGCATTAGGTTTTCCATGATAGAGAAGGAATATTTATGTGAGTATTTCTCTGATGTAGAAACATATCCTTAATTAACAAACCTATTAGGTTGTATTTATATTTTTAATTTCTCACACGTAAATTCTCAGGGGCAAATTATTATTATTATTATTATTATTATTATTATTTGATTTTTTTTTTTTTTTTTTTTTGGGTTATGTCAAATAAGAGTTAGATTAAGAGTTAGGTGTGTAGCAGTGTGCTTGATCTCTGTAATGAACACACCACCCATGAATTCTTATAAATGTATTTAAAAACAGATTTTCAATATATGTATATTTCAATTTCCATATGCCATCAAAAGATTAAACTATGTATTTTAAAATATTTATTTACTTACAAATCCAGAGATTGTCATATGTGGATATTAAAAAAAAAATTCCCCTTCAAGTCATCAATTTAAACATGTATTAGTCAAATGGATGGATTTCGAATGTATTTTTAAGGAAATGGCCTAATGCGTTTCATGTGTCTCTTTTGCCTTCATTTAGTACACAAAGATCTACAGTTAGTTCTTGCCTCTATTTTCACTTGCATGCAGCTTAAAGGCCCCACCATACAACATGGGATTGGTTTCTTAGGTTTGTGATGTTAGAGACGCTGACTGTCTTAGTTTTCAAAGCAGAAATGTTCAGCCAAGGCATTGACTGGGTATTTCACTCACAGTACCTCTTCTTAATAACACCAAATGCATATGTTTTCTCGGTTAAAAACAGACTGTACCCTGGAGGCATTTTTAATGGGTTCAGAACTACTTTGAATAATGCCTGAGTTTATTTTTGATTTCTCAAATTTATGTCTGTATTACTGCAGTAAGAAATTACAGATAGAGTTGACTGAATTATTCATAGATGAGAACTTGAGATGTACAATTTAGAAATATGCTTAGCCCAGTGGGCTGTGGGAGTGAGGCAGACTTGTGAGTTTATTTGAATCAGTCAATTGTCATTGACTTGTGGTGGAGGAGGCTGTCAGTTAAGGGAAGCTTACTAATGCTATCGAGCTCATTGGAAAATCCAAAGGTCATATAAGAGGTCATACAGAATTCAGCTTAACCTTCCAGTAGCTGACCACTAGGGAGAGAGAGTAAAGCGTGGGAGCACATGGTAATTATCCAGGCATATCTGTAGACTGATTTACTAACAGTGAACTGTCGTATGATAGAATAAAGTGGAGCATCTGTGAAGCATTAGTATTATACAGAAACAGCAGCAGCTCTATGTTCCTGTAATGAAGACATCTGAGCTGAGCCAATCTTTAGGCACTAGTCCAGTAAATGAAATGCCATACAGAACTAGTCATTATACCTCAGTACTCCATGCCTGCTGATGAAAGAATGCAGGGGTAATTCCAGATCTCAATCTGAAAGAGCACTGCTGAAAGTTTTGCATACAAGGAGAATAATCAGTGCTTTTTGACTCTGCAAAGCTGTGGCTCTGAGATCCAGATAAGACTCATCAAAGTTTCACAACTGTCTGCCCCCCACCCCTCAAAGGGAAGAAAGAAAGATGGGAAAAGAAAGAAAGAATTAATGAATACATTTTCATGCACACATGAAAGAGACAGAGGGCTGCCCCCTTTACATGCTTATCTAGGTAGAGACTCAATAGAATTAGAAAGTCATTTCCAAGCTCTTTAAGCAGCCAGGGTCTGAATGAAAGGGTTATAGTGTGCATTACAGCTTCATATGACTTGCTACAAAATGTACCATTCATAGTATTAACCCTTGCAAGGTGTTTCCTGTATATGATTGGTTATTACTGTGGTAAAGTTAATACATTTAGCAAAATTTAGCTGCTGTAGTTTCTGATGTAAATATGCCTTATGTCCTAAACATATTAGTCTGTGACACCTGTTTAGCCCACATTTTTTCTGAAACACACCCGCTGAATGCTGCAGTAACAGCTTCTACCATTCTAGAAGATTTTGCAGGATTTGATGGCTTTCAGGTATAAGACCATAAACGAGCTCAAGTAATAACATGGTGTGGTTAGTTCTGCCACTCCAAATTGTCCTACAGGTATCGTGTGCTGTGTCATTATTCGGCTGTGTACTTGTCTAATAATGCAGAAAGTCAATTTTTGGCCAGACATGACAAATGCATGTTGTTGGGAGTCATAAGTACAAACATATTGAGTCGTTTGCATTGAAAAAGTATGTATCATACTGAAGGGATGAGTGCAAAAAGAAAAGTTCTGGTGTTGCTGTGAAACTGTAGCAAAAATCTCAGTGAGTAGAAAGTGATACTGTGAACTGAACTGACAGTGTGGGGTATGTGTTGCTCCTCATTTGAAAAGCGGTACAGTCTAAAAGGTGGAAGAAACCTATCAAATCCAAGCTGAAATCCTCAGGGAAGTTACAAATAAACCAGCCATTCTTTTCAGATGCCTGGATCTTTTCAAAGGCTGCAACAGCCAGAAACAGCATATTTTGATTTAGATTTCTGATTTTATTCCTTTATTTGACAGAGACAGTGATCATTAATTAAAAGACCAAAAAAGGTTCATTTTCAACCCTGGCCTGCTCTTAATGCAGCAACCTAAAACATTACAATAAAACAAATTCTAACATGTGTTCTATAAAGTAAAAAAAAAAGATAATGAAGCAAGCACAGTATACACAACACAACACAGATACCTCCCAACAAACAAACAAACAAACAGAGAAGACAACAGAAAGAATGAGTAATCAGCTATGTTAATCAAAACTGAAAATGTGTCCAAAGTGATCGGGCAATAATTGTTTAGATGCTGTTACAGAAAATGCTGATCGACTAAAATAACTTCTTTGATAAGGAATGTTGAAAGTGTAACCTGAACACTTGTTTTTGGCATGATAAAAATCTTATGTGGATGATTTAAACGTTTTCCCGTCAGTGTCTGATGCTTTATATATGCTCCAGAATGTCTGCAGTAAGTACATTCCTTAAATTCTCAGTGTGAAAGAGCAGCCTAAACTGATGAACAGTCATATGAGATTATGCTCATGCCAAATTCAACAAAAGTTTGTTTTGTAGGTTATTTTTTTTAAAAACAAAGTAGTGGAAATAAGACACAGATCTTGAAAAAAAAAGGTTTTCCCTGTTTGAAAAATTCAGGTTATTCAATTTTCTCAAATATTCGCAGGCCAGTATGACATGTGTGGGAGATATGGCATAAGTGTAAAAATCATTCGGGAGATGAGTGTTATGGGTGAAACGTGTAATGAAAGATAAATATCTGTGGCTAAAATTTGGGACATTGTTAAACATCTGTGAAAAAAAATAAATCAGATCTGTATTTCAGATTGTAAAAAAGAAAGCATGAAATGCCAGCAATAAGCAGGCAAGTGTGCTTGAGAACCAGAATTAAAGGTTGAAAAGAGTGTAAGTGAGAGTGCCCTTTTCTATCAGAGAGGAGCTGAGCTCATCTAAAGATTACTGTCCAAAACTGGCATTTTGACCCAAAGACGAAGTGTAGAAAAAATGAAAGATACAAAAAAAATCTAAAGTGCTCTTCCATCTCTTTTTCAAAAGCTTTATTTCTAGCTCAATAAAAGTGAGTTTGGTTCTGTTAAAGAGCTGTACGTATAAAATACCATGTAGTAGTTTGTTTATGTAGTAATTTCCTTATGGATCCTGGATAAATAATGCCTTTTACATGTCATACAGCAGTGGCACATCTGCATTACAGAGTCATTGCCACAGAGCTCCTAGGTCCTGAAACTGACAATCCAAAAACACACATTGGTAGGTACAGGTTGTGTGAAATTGTCCAGAGGTGTAAGTGTTAAGTGTAAGACACCCTGTGATGAACTGGCACCCTGTACAGGGTGTTTTCCTACATGTGCAAAAAGATTCTGCTTGGGCTCCTGACACACTATGAGCCTGGATAAGATTCAGTGGTTGCAGGGGATGAAAGAATGAATAGTAGGTACACCTAATAATAGGGCTGAACCTGTTGGAACTTTTGGGGTAAACCTATAACTGTGTTTACCAATATTGAGATTAAATTCAGATCATATAAATAGAATTTTTAAAAAAGCATTGAGACTAGTTTAATATAGGAACTCAACATCATTCATGAGGCGGCACGGTGGTGCAGCAGGTAGTGTCACAGTCACACAGCTCCAGGGACCTGGAGGTTGTGGGTTTGGTTCCCGCTACGGGTGACTGTCTGTGAGGAGTTTGGTGTGTTCTCCCCGTGTCTGCCCGGGTTTCCTCCGGGTGCTCTGGTTCCCTCCCACAGTCCCAAAACACACATTGGTAGGTGGATTGGTGACTCAAAAAGTGTCCGTAGGTGTGAATGTGTGTGTGTGTGTGTCTGTGTTGCCCTGTGAAGGACTGGTGCATCCTCCAGGGTGTATTCCCACCTTGCGCCCAATGATTCCAGGTAGGCTCTGGACCCACCGTGACCCTGAACTGGAAATGCGGTTACAGATAATGAATGAATGAATGAATGAACATCATTCATGTATATTGTCAACCTTAGGATGGTTTATCACAGAATTTTATAGTGTATAACAAAACTTGCAATTTGTGAATGCAGAAATATTCAAATGTATAATGCCTGGCATGAACCTGCATATTTGGATTTGCTTGTATAATTTGAAGCTTGCGACTTTATATGAATGAAATTAAATAAGTTGTTTTATTGCGCAATATAAAATCTGGTAATAAGACATTTGTAAACACTACAATGCACATAAGAAGGTCATGGTCTACAGAACTTTTTGAATGTTTTATGGTAACTGATAAAATCATCAGAATGCTCTCGTGTTTGTGTTATTGCCGGTTCACCTACTGGGCCGGCCTAGAAGAGGCATTTTCTTATACAGACTGAATCCTAATGTTGAATTGTGCATGTGCTAGTAGGAACTGTTAGTTCAGCTGTATTTCACAGAGAGAACTTAAGGTGGCACTACTACACCGTCTGTTGCCATATTTCACATAGCACTTTCCCACCAATGAAAAATCAGAATGGTTTCAGTTTGTGAACTAAATTTGGAACCGTTTGGCGCATTTCCAAAATCATAAACTGGTTCGCAAATCAGAAAAAGTAGTTCCCAGCTGAATGATGGGAAATAAGACAGGAACACGCTCCATTTGTGCATGTTTCTGGGGCTGTGTTTGGCATGACACCATGAACGTTGGCCAGAGCCTCGGCTCTGCCTTGGTTAGCTAGCACTACGTTTCTCTGCTGTTCACAAGTTCAGCAGGATGGCTCAGAACACAGCAACATTTGCACAGGTTGTGGGTCAAAATAACTGTCAATGTAGCAGCAAAACTGCTGATCTTCAGGTTTTTTTTGTTTGTTTGTTTGTTTTTTTATATATAATGTTATCATTATTATGTTTAATAACATGTACTACATAAGGCTAAATGTTTGCAAATATAACACTCAAAGTCATGTGATTCATATGTACATCAGCTGTGTCATATCTCCACATGACAAAATGTTTGTGTGAATATATACATGACCCATTTGTCTCTGAATCATCAGCTTTCCTAAAGCAAAAAACAGGACAAACTATAGAAACTAATAATGACAGTGGAAAAGACTTTATTCACATCTTTGTCCCATCGTTCCTGACTATAGTGAATGCAGAACATCCTGAATTTGCCATAGTGAACCTAAAAGCACTGTTCCGTTTTCCATCCACATAATTGTATTTAGTATTTTACTTTCATAAATAACCAGTGTTCATTTTGTCAAGTCTTCTGCTGTTACACACCTCTTATAGCCTTTGCATGTTGTTTAGTTTTTCATTGAGAGGTAAAACTTATATAGCAGAGTGTGGAATTTATTCTGTGGAGAGGTTATATTGTTTGATGTCAGTCATTTGTCCATTAGCCAGTGATATACTAGATCCACATTACAGACATATTGGGGCTCAAGTGAGAATATCTTTTAAACAAAAACAATACAGAGATGTGCAAGTGAGGAAGACCCAATGAAAGAAAAAAGTAATTCTCTGTTTACGAAGTGGTTTTTAAACCCTCCTTTTATAACTGACAGTGCTCCCGTTACACATTATGATTTCTTGTTTATAAATTCTGTTATTTTGGCTCTCATGGCTTTATGTTTACACCATGCAGTATCAGCAAAATATAATGACACCCCATGCCCTCCATCTGCCCAGGCACAGCAAAAATGGCGAAAGGTGTCAGCCAGTTCTTGCTTATAAAAAGGCTAGAAAGCCATTTCGTGAAGGCTTAGCATGTTTTTTAACTGCATGCTAAAGGTTTTAAATTTGGGATCCCTAAAATAGACATTGTACTTGTTTCTCTGTATAAAGCAAGTGACATTGTTATTAAATAATTCCTTCAACCTCAGGCAGTCACCAGTGAAGGTGAAAAGATCACATGTTGTATGGATCCATCACCCTTATGTAATTAAACATGTTTATTCACTCAGTCTCCTCAGCCTCTCACCACTTTATGCTTTCACTGAGCTCACTGAGCTGTGGGATTATTGCCAAGCTGCATTCAGCACATAATATTCTATCTGTTTATTCTTTGAGGCAGTGGAACATGCTAACATATTGACACTCGACTGTGCAAGCCCTGAAGCAAAGGTCATGAATTATGGAAAGCAAAGGCCCATGGAAAAACGCATCCCCGTCGTACCTCGGAGGACTCTGAGTCATAATGATGTGCACATCATACTGATGGCATGGCTGGTGTGTTTGCCTGACCTGATCCGTATCAAGCTCCTGGCTCTGTTTTTTAGGATTTCAGAAATTGTTCTGATGAACTTATCCAGTAGACCAACTGCAGCAAAAACATGGCTTGAGCGGGAATACAGGGCAGAGATATGGTTATTATATTTGCTATTCTGTGAAATTTCTGGCAGTCCTGCTAATCCCACCTTTCTTCTGAAATGAAGGACATTAATCAGGAGTTCCAACTTTCCTGCAGCATAAGCTTTTAAGCATTTTTTATTTTTTTTTTAGGAAGGATTTACACTAGACGTTAGAAAACTGCTATTATGATTTGATTGCATTCAGCCACTAGAGCATTGGAGAGCTCAGTTGCTGGTATTGGATCATTAGTTCTGGATCATAGAGACCCAGCTATGGGGACTCGAGTCGGCGACCCGGAGATGCAGCTCGTAACTAGACAAAACTGAAAATGTCTCCACAGACTCACATTTATGTGAGAGCACAAAGACAAGGTTAAATGGAGCACAATAAGCACAATGGACATGGAGAAATAGGTGCAGGGATTAACACTAGAGATTAACATGGTGAAAACAAAGCAAAAATGTCTAAAAACTAGTGTTTCCACACCTTGTGGCATGCTGCTGGTTCTGTGATGCTTGGAATAAACAGGGGATGAAACCAGTAATTCTGAACAGGGCTATTGACATAGGTTTAAAAAGAAAATGCTGTGTAGTTTGACAGTCTTGATGTTTTGACCAAAGTATGGTGTAGATATTTTAAGACCACAAGGAACTGTGTTAACTTGTGGAAAAGTGGAATAACATGCTCACTTTAAGACCACTGTTTAGTCTTTCGAAATGCTTAAAAATGCATTATGTGGCCCTTTATGAAGAAGATAAATATACTGTACCTGAACAATGTACTTTTCTGTGCACAGCTGTCACACAGTCCTGGGGATATGCTTTCAAGCCCTGCCTCAGGTCGCTGTCTGTGAGGAGTTTAGAGTGTTCTCCCTGGCAGGGATGACACCATCACGAAGGTGGTTCACCCAAGGCGAGGCTCAGCCATTGCACCTCGTCTCTGCTGACCCTTGCAAATTCCCCAAATGTGGGAATCTCGACTGCATAATTTCTGGTAGTGGGGGACTGTATTTGCTCTCTCCCCTGACAATTGGGCAGCTGTGGCCTTGAGGTTAGAGAAGCGAACTTGAGGACGGAGGGTCGGCCATTCAATTCCCAGGACCAGCAAGGAAAATTCATTCATGGCTGAGGTGCCCTTGAGCAAGGCACCTAACCCCCAAACTGCTCCCCGGGTGCCAAGGTGGTTGGCAGCCCACTGCTCCGGTTGTGTGTGTGTGTGTTCACTGCCCCTAGTGTTTCTGAAGAATTGCTGATGTTGTGTTTGTGTGTTCACTACAGACAGATGGGTCAAAAGCAATTTTCCTAAGGGGATCAACAAAGGTGTTTCTTCTTCTTCTGTGTCTGCATGAGTTTCCAGAGGCATGAGTGTGTGAGTGAATGTGTAAGTGTGTGGTGACCTGTGATGGACTGGCCCCATCCAGGGTGTGTTCCTGCCTTGTGCCCAGTTCTTCTGGTTAGGCTCCGGACCCACTGTGACCCTGACTGGATAAACAGTTACAGACATTGAATGAATGTTTACATCAAGAAGCTTATTCTTGATCTTAAAATGGGCAGTATACCTTTGGGGCGCCAAAACAACAGCGAGACCAATATTTAAGACTGTTTCACTGTTTTGCCAGTTGAAACTGGGCTGTAGTGTTGCAGCAGTGGATTCACAACCCTTCAAACACATGAGGTCTGCAAATGGTTATCGTTGGCACACAGCTGAGAAGTTTGCCCCATACTAAAAAGGTGTTGTGGTACAGAGCAAGGTGAGTTGTTAAGTATGAGGTGCAAAAGGATTTGTTCTGAGAAGATGATACATTTGATGTAAATTAAGAGACTTGCTTGGCTCTCAACTCATCCAGCGCTGCTATGCTGTACCATTAAGGCAGTATTGATTAGTATTAATGACGCATTTCACACACCACAGAAGTGCATTAACAGGGAACAAAAGACTGAGTAGAAGTGATAAATGTGCTGCTGAATAGCTATAGCCATTCTGACATATTCCAGAGAACTAAATCAGAATAGCTGTTAGATGACCTCGTAATTGCCATGAACGTCTGCAATATGTACTGACTATTATGAGATACATTATATGTTCCATATCTTAGTGTTCAGTGAGGAACATACGCTGATTATTTAAGACGGTAAATCCCTATAACAATGGCTTTAGGAAAATAGATCATTTGGTGTTAATAGTTTTTCTTGTTTTCTGACAGCAACCTATTTGTTCTGTTGACTTAAATTACTTTTAGTTTGGACGTATTTGAATGTTTTTGTAAAATGCCATCTTATGAATACCCACAAATACTAACAGGTGAGAAGCCATGAAGATTCTGATTTGAAAGCTATATCCCAAAGTGTTAAAACCTCTTGAAAGGAATGGATTCAGCTAAATTAAGCCTGTATACTCTCCTTAAAACAAAACGAGAAGCTCTGGAGCAGCTGCACATGAGCCTTAGGTCAACATTGCACAATGCCAAGCAATAAACTAGATGTGTATAAAACACCCCACAACTCCAGTGTTGAGAAGTGAACCTATGTCCTTTGAAGTGATTATCAAGGTGGAAAACAGATGCAGACTCAAATCAGATCTGTTGATCTTTACTCAACATCTTAAAGATGATGAACATGATTTTAATTCAGTACACTTTAAAAAAATGCAAATAATGTTTCCTCACCATATGCTAGTTCTCTAGTTTGTTTGCACTCTGGACAAATGTCAAGTGGCTCGATCCAAAATGGTCCAGGCATTCTCTGTGCATCTCCGGCTGAGCCATAGCCAAGAGACTAAATATGGGAGTGTTTGGATGGTGGAAATTTTGAAAAGCATGAAAAAAAACTTTCAGGATGTTTCTATATACTTCACCATATGTGTGTAAGAATGATTCATTTTTAAGGTGAAACTGACACCGACCCCAAACTTTTCATGAAAGTGAACACATACCAGGTTGCCCGTTCAATTCCCAGGACCAGCAAGGAAAATTCACAGGGTAGCATGGTGGCACAACAGGTAGTATCACTGCCACACAGCTCCATGTTTCCTGGGTTGTGGGTTCAAGCCCCACTCCGGGCTGACTGTTTGTGAGGAGTATGGTGTGTTCTCCCTGTGTCTGTGTGGGTTTCTGGGCCTGGGGACTGGTGTGTTCCCATCTTGTGCCCAGTGATTCCAGGCAGGACCCACTGTGACCCTGACCCGGATACGTGATTACAGAATGAATGAATAAACTCATGGTAAAAGTGGTACAGCACTGAACAGCTCAAGTTACAAATAAGTGTCTCTGGTAAATCAAACAATGAATAAAAACGTACAGTCAAGGTAAGCTTCAACCTCGAAACAGGTTTATTCAGTTTTGTTTTGCTGTGGGACAGTACTTCTCCAGAACTATTGTCTTTTGAATTAAGACTAGTGGTTATTGCAATGTCATTCTCCTGCAACTCAGAATGAGGTCAGGGTTCAACAATTCTTCACATAACAAGCCTTGATTTAAAGAAACCCCAAGCTGCATGCATTTAAGGCTATATTTAAATGAAAAATAGCAAAGCTACATGAAACTGTGGACCAGCATGTAGTTTTGCAGGTAGCAAATATGCTAATGTTAGCTAGCACATTGGCTGTTATATCTGGTGTTTTTAAAAATGTAAGTGAAAATGTCAGCGAGATTAATTATTGACCTAGCTTACACACTACATGTACCACAGACTAACTAACCGTTTAAAAGTAATGTATTATACCACTTACAAGTTAGCATGGTTCTCTAAGCTCTTAATGAAAATCTATGACATGCTTTGGTCAAAAACCCACAAGGATCAAACAACACAGCACCATTCTGCTTACCCAGACTTGAGTGAGCAGGAAGGAGAAAGAGGCACAAGTAATCTCAATTAAGCTGTTTTTGTTGTTATCTTATTTCTCCACTATTTTTTAAAGTAATATGAAGTAAGAATTGGCTTTTTTTGTCTCCTGAGCTCCCTCTACCTGCTGCTGAGTGTAATTCACATTTACAGTACTGTCATGAAATCACCTCTCTCATCTGTCTGTCTGTGCTGCTCACATACTGGCTCTCAGGGCTCCTACTAACATGCACTATCCCTCTCTCTCTCTCTCTCTCTCTCTCTCTCTCTCTCTCTCTCACTCACATACATACACACACACACACACACACACACACACCAACCAAGGGATATTAACATAAGTTGTGAACAGCTCTCAGGGCTTCAGCTGATGTTGAGCCGGGGAATGTGCGTAATTGAATAAATTAATACATGATAAAACCCATATATCACTCATAATATACACTGGACCATGTTATTGCAACCCTGAAGTGTAACTTTGGTTTTACTCTAATCATTATAACCACACAGCAACCGACAGAACTGCATTTATTACCAGAATTGATGTCCAAAGATTAAAAGTGAGCTAATCTGGCTGAAGTTAGCAGGCACTACCACGGACCCTAGTTCATCAGTAGCACTCGAAAACCTGATTATAACATTGTCCTCAACAAAGCTTGGGATCCACTGGCTCTAAGTGTAACTCTAGCCATTTCAACCACACAGCAACTCACAGAAAAGCACTTATTACCAGTTGATGTCTAACAGGAAAATGTGAGCTATTCTAGCTAAAGTTAGCAGCTGCAAACCCTGGCTCACTGCTCAGTAACTCTCAAAACCTTGATTATATCACTTTTGTAAACAAAACATATACCGAGCTAGATTATTCTTGTAGCTAGGTAACCATCTGTGAGATTTGTTCCATAAAGCATCCCACCCCCTGATTCAGAAATTGCTTATTCCAGTAAACCAGCAGTGGACCCAGCATAGCAGCCACAGAGGCTCTGTTCTCCCTATTACAGCTCCATGGAACATCACAATCATTTAGAAGCTGAATTTTAAGGTAGGAATACTACATATTGTTCTTTTAAGCATTTTTGATTGCACCTTTTTTCCCTTCTGTTCACACAGTGCCTGTGTTTTGAAGTTCAACCTCACTTTTGTGCTTGAAAGCTCACTTGAAAGCTATTCTGATGCTGTGATTTGAGACACTTATGCAGCCAAAAAAACAGACGGACTCTCTCTCTCTCTCTCTCTCTCTCTCTCTCTAACTCTCTCTCACTCTCTCTCTCTCTCTGTATATATATATATATATATATATATATATATATATATATATATATATATATATATATATGTTTAAAGGGGACATATATCCAGCACTGGGCTGTGTGATGTGTTTTAGTTGTGTTATTTGGGCCGAAAGTTTTTTGCATAAAGAAAGTTTATTTGAGGAAGGTGTGTCAAACCTGGCTGAGGTTTTTAGTCAGATTTTTTTTTACAAATAATGCATTGCCTGCAGGTAATAACAACACTTAAAAGAAATTCTCTGCCAAAGACTCAAGACTCAATATGCACCCCAGAGACTGTCTCTCCAGAGACTCAAACCTGACTTGGACTTGTGGACAGCTCTGCTGGAGGGATGATTCCTGGTGGGTTGCTGAGAATGAGAAAGAGAGAAACTGTATGAAAGTACTGGGCTATAACATGTGCAGCATTGTCATTTTTGATGAACTTAAAGTGAACTCACTTCACTCTTTTCTTTCACTCTCTCCTCCCCTCTCTCTCTCTCTCTCTCTCTCTCTCTCTCTCTCTCTGTTAACTGCAATGTCTTTGTAAGGTGCATTTAGAAACAGGTAAAACAAATTGTCAGGTGTTGCTCAAATGTTGAAATATTAGGTGAAAAGTGTTATGAGCCACACTGCTGATATCTCCACAAGCTTTTTGTGTGATCCCACCTCGATTGGCACAGCTGAATGCATATGCCTGAGGGAGAGAAGCACATTTTGCATGGCTTATGCACCAGTATTATACAGAATGCACTGGTAGAATATATCTGGTGTTCTCCTGAAACGGGCACAAAAGGCTTAGTACATCGGGTCTTGGAGTACAGCAGCTTAAGAGGTCTTAAAAAAAAAAGAAAACAAAATCTCTTCATGGCTTCCATTCTTATGTCTTCATGATGAATATGTGATGCAGCCTTTATTCTGGCTTCTTCATTCAAAATAATGCTTTTCACTTTCCCTGCTGGAGACTGCCTTCTTAAATATCTTTGCACTCCTGCTCTACTGGAGGCAAGAAGAAGTGTGAGAGGTACTTTCCTTTTTCTCTTTTTCATCAGTGGGGGGTCTGGGGTGTCTACCTCAGGGCTCACTCCTCAGGCTCTTATGCATGGATGGCTCTAATGGTGCCCCCTCCTGAGAGGCCTACCACTTCACCAACACTCGCTTAAGCCCCAAGGTTTACTTTTGAATTTGGGTTTCCACCTTGCACATTAGAGGAATGTCAGGGCTGAACAAACACATTAACATCACAGCAGTGGCCTGCCAGGCTCTTGCTCTTTCACCTCCTCTCCCTCCCTCACTCCCTCTGTTTTTAAATCTATTTTTTAACGAATACTAAAGTTGGAGACTTTTCTTTTAGACTCAGATAAAGAGAACGAAGCTAAAGCAGCACTGTCAGGAGAAAAGGAAAGATAAAAGCAGGATTTGTCATTTGTATCAGATCCAGAACAAGACAATAAAGGCATGAATATGGTAGGATCCTATCTCTTATATTCAACCCCTGATATGCCTACCTTGTCAGTACAGTTCCCTTGAGCCAGAAATGTCCAAAAAGAATGGTATTCTTTTATGTTAGATGTCTACAGATTCTTCCTGATCTTAGACAGATCTTAAGCAGATTATCCTTGTTGTTGCATAACCTTGTGATTTATATTCAGAGGGAAACCATGACGATTAGACATTCAGTTTGGGGCATAATTTTCACACCTCAGTCAAAAACGGGGAAGAAAATATCTGCTAGTCTCCCTATTGAATTCTAGCAGTATGACGTTTCTAAGCTAATGGCCTGTCGTATTAACTTTTTTTTATTTTTTATTTTTTATTTATTTTATTTATTTATTTATTTTTTTATTGTTTTACAGAATCAGGGAGCAGTTGGCGATTATTTTTATTGCTCAGAGTGTGTACTTCAGCCACGGATGTTGAGGGAGGGCAAAGTGCAGCTTCTGTATGTTCCTGCCAGTCCAGGAAAACAACCCAGTGACCTTCTGATCCTGAGATCACTTCTCCAACCTTTAGGCCATAATTGACACCTAAAAAGGTACACTTTTCCTGGATGTAATGCAAAACTGGGTTGATGTGTGGAGCATATGGAGCAAGCTCCTGTTCTGACTCCCTGCTTTAAAAATTCTAATACACTGATAAATGCAGATACTACACTTGATCTTAATCAAAATGCAGAGAAGCGATTCTGACACATTTGGCCTTCAGTTCAGCTTCTGAATTCCTAAACCATGGCAGAGCTAATTTGGCTTTGTCTGTTTACATGACTTGAAAGAAAACAAATCTGATTATTTTCAGTAGGGCTTTTCAAGATCTAACCCTTTTATTTCCCACCTGAATTAAAATGAGGTAAGATTTATTACAATAATTGATGTATATTTTATTAAAAGTAGGATAATGTCTGTAAAATAAAAATGAACCAAAAGTTACAGGTAATAGATTTTTTTTCCCAAAAACTTTTCTCTGAAGGCCTAGACGGTACAGAGGGTTACATTCTGTTTGTATTTAATTCTGAAATGTTTGTTCATATTGGCATGTGCCTTTTCTTTTTCTAAAATAGTACATTCAAAACAGAAATAAAGGGCTCTATATTTGCAACAGTAATAAGAAGCAGAAAAAAAAAGCCTTGCATAAGCTTTTTACGGTTAAATAAAACAGCTTTTGAGATGAGAACTTTTCAAAAACACAGTCTCTCCCAGTTCACACTGGGTGCACTTCAGGAACATACAAGATTTACAGAATTGTTGACTTTCCCCTCACATCTACAATTACGACTCGCCGCTGCACAGAATCAGCACGCTTATTTCTGCAAACCACAGCAGTGTCTTCCATTAGACTGCAAAATGGATGTTATTTTTACCTTTGGGTGCTGCATTAAGCTAGAGACTGTGGATGATTGTGAAAGTGGAGAAAAGTTCTAAAAGTGGAAATAATATTGCAATTGCATTATGGAATACAGCGGCGGAATCTACTGAGCTTTTGCTTGCACTTAGCTCTTTTCTTTTATGCTCCTGGAACATTGCTTACACCGTTGACTGCATTTAAACCTCTCTGACTTGATTTGTTAAGTACATGCTCATTTCTGGAGATTGTCTCCAGATAATTCCTAAAGAAAAAAAAAGAGAGAGAGAAACAGCAATGAAAACAAGTGTTTTGACTGTGTTGAGTACTTCAGTTCTTGCTCAGACGTGCTGTCGTGTCACAGTCAGCAGGTCCCGTGTTATTAAAGATAAGACTGTTACGTCAGGGCTATTACTGGGCTTTAATTGTGTTCCGGAGAAAAGTTTGGCAGAGGAGAGAGGCACATCATTAAAAGAGTGTGGGGCCACCGTCATGCAGAGGTTGCTGCTGTGTTTTCCATGAGGAGTTCGAGCTTGTTAAGCATGCCGAGATGTTGGAGAGGAACAGCAGCCAGCGGCTCCCTCTACTTTGGAAACAAAGATGAGATTTTACATTTTGTGCATCGACTCAATTATGCGGCGGTCGACAAAGGTCGCACGCGGAGCTGATCCAACCCAAACAACTAGCGCCTTCCCTTGAATAAGTGAAGACTCTTTGTCCCTGCACCCTGAAGCCATGAATACATTCCCCCACGCCATTTTGAAACGCTCCCGCCTCAGCGCCAAGCTGCCGTAATGATGTCGGACAGGCTGGAAGATACCTGCAGCCCTCAGGCAAAGATTACTCATTCTGAGCTGGAGAGAATTGTTTTGTTTTTCTCTTCCCCTCCCCTCCTCTCCCTTCCCTCTCACACTTTGCCTTTCAATGCGTTTTCTCCTCTCTTTCTTTATTCTTTCTTACTTTCCCTTTTTTCCCCTTACATATCCAACAAGTATCATGTTTAAAACATCAGTTACAGTGAGTTGAAATCACAATGAGGGTGAGACAAACCCTAATCTCAGAAGCTGCAATCGTAATGGTGGTCATATTCCATGAAAAAATGAATCTCTCAAACTTGACAGTTCTATAACTGGATACATATGCCACTGTCCACTGTATGGGATGGCATTAAGAAATGCTATCACTATTCTACTTGGTAATCCCCAGGGCTTTCACGAGGTGGATCGGGTTAAACCCAGGAAATGTCCAATGGAGCAGGTCGATGTCAGGATTTAATCCCACCTAGAAGCCATAGTCCAATCAGATAATATTTGAAAAATGTATAGAAGAATGTAGGAGAGAATATCAAAAGCAGAGCCTCTTCTGCAGCACGGCTGCCTGAGATTTTAATGACCTGTCACCAAACGCTGTCATAAATAATTCTTGTATCATGGCATAGTCATGTTGGACAATAGAAGGGGATGTGGTGTGTGTGATTTGACAGTTTATTAATTTCAGACAGAATTACCGCTCAAACCCAAGGCTTATTATTACGTTTAAAGATGTAATTCTGAAACTAGTTTACATATTTGATAATTATGAAACTGATATGTAAAAGTGTAGGAGACCTCAACTGGCATTCCAAAATGTACCAAACCAAAACCTAAACACTGATGAGTTTATTAGAATTATTATTATATTTATGTTTAATTTACTCAACCATATGAATAATAATTAATTCAGTAATTCACAGAAGAGGGAGTGGAGGCATGTGGATGTCTAGCCACAAGGATTCTACTGCTAGGAAATCTCCCTGCAGATCATGAGAAATAATAATAATTACTACAATTGTTAATCAATATCTACTTACTGTTAACTCTGCATGTGTCTCAATCTGTTAGTTCTGTTGGACTGGTCCCCGGTTATTTATTCATTCATCGTCGGTAACCGCTTATCCAATTCAGGGTCCTAGTGTGTCCAGAGCCTACAAGGAATCACTGGGTGCAAGGCAGGAACACACCCTGGAGGGGGCCACAGTCCTTGGCAGGGCGACACACACACAGACATTCACTCACACACTCACGGCTATTATCACTTCTGAGTTGCCAATCCACTTACCAGCATGTGTTTTTGGACTCTGGGAGGAAACCGGAGCACCCGGAGGAAACCCACACAGGGAGAACACACCAACTCCTCACAGAGAGTCACCCGGAGCGGGGCTTGAACACACACCCTATGACCCTGGAGCTGTGTAACTGCGACACTACATGCTGAACCATTGTGCGGCCTATGGTCCCCAGTTATTCATGCATCTATCCATTGTCTGTAACCACTTATCCAGTCCAGGGACGCAGTAGGTCCAGAGCCTACTCGGAATCATTGGGTGCAAGGCAGGAAAACACACTTGAGGAGGCGCCAGTCCTTTGCGGGGCGACACACACACACACATTCCCTCACACACTCACACCTATGGACACTTTTGAGTCACCAATCCATCTGACGTGTGTTTTTGGACCATGGGAGGAAACCGGGGCACCCGGAGGAAACCCATGCGGACACGGGGAAAATACACCCCAGTTATTCAATTTTGTAAAATAAATATAAATTCTAATAATAACTTAAATAAAGTAATAAATCACATTAATAAGGACTGGTGCCCCCTCCAGGGTGTGTTCCCGCTTTGCACCCAATGATTCCAGGTAGGCTCTGGACCCACCGCGACCCTGAACTGGATAAGCGGTTACAGATAATGAATGAATGAATGAAATCACATTAATTTTATACATTCATGGAAACCTACTACAAAGGTATATAGTTTTAAAACATTTTACAGTAAGTAACCAATCTTTTGTATTTTCTGGATGCTTAATATCCTCAAAATCAGTGACTTAAAGGACATAATTTTTTATGGCATATGATACAGATATGTGCTCTGGCATGTCTTACCAATCTGTTGTAGTGCTAAGCTAACTCAGTTTCAGGCTAAACTGGCTCAATTGTGTCTTGTGTTCCTCTTTATTGATGGCATTGCTTAAGGTAGTGCTTGGGAATAAGTATATTCTTGATTTTAAGCTGCCTAATTCAGCAGCACCTTCTGCAGCAGATTACAATATGAAGAAGGCAGCCTCTAATCCCACTCCATAAGCCCTCTATAGCACCTTAGAGCACCATGCTTGCAAACCTACAGTCATTTGCAAAAATTAATCTTAAAAGAGTGAAGTAAAATGCCTCTTCTTTGGCATCATGCAAAGAACCTTTATATGGTCCTTTATGTTTAAGATTGAGGTTAACTATTTAATGTGTGCCAGACCTCCTGACTGCTCCTGACCATTGAGCAATATCATGTTTACACTGAGCATCCCACACCATACATGCATGACAATTCGGTGGATCAGTCCTTTGCAGTTTCAGAGCTGAACAACAATACACTGCCATGTCATGTGTCTTGACAATACAGTTGTAACCCAGCCACAGTATAAACAGTGTGGAAGGGAAGGAGTAAATAAAATGAGAGCTGAGAGCTGCCTGAGCAGATTAGCATCTGAAAAGCAATGGGGAACCGCCGCATGTCCCAGTTAACTTTAAAGGAGAGACGTGTGACAGCTATGATACATTACTGGTGGAAAGCGACAGTACCTGAAAGCAATCAATCTTCACTTTAATTCAAAGCTGCTCTCTTCATCATGTTGTCAACGAGCTCGGCCGCTTAGCTTAATGCCAAGGCTCGACAATGGCTACAGCAAGCCGTGCCTGAAAAAAAAAGATGATCGACTATCTAATGGCAGAAGAGACGCCATTGGAATCTTCTCATTTGTTAAGACGACTTTGATTAATCTCTGTTAACGTTTCACAAGTCCGACCCAAAGTGAAATGAGAAGTGTGTGTAGTGTTGCACTTTTGGCTCTTTTTGGACCTCCACTGGTATTCAAGCCTTAACCTTTATATGGGGAAGCTGAAATCATGACATTTACATTACCACATGGTTCAAGTGTATTATATGATGTGGGAAGCTCTATGCCTTCTGTAAGTCATTGGGGACAGTCTGAACCTAGCATATGACACCACAAAGATGTTTCCAAACAGCCTAGCTATGGCGGATCTGGGGGAACTAAGGTCCCTTACTATGAAGCCAGACTGCCCGAGATTTCAAGACTTTTCAAAAAGAAGGACATTCAATGTCAATAAAAAATGAGTTTGTGTTAGATTCTCATAATACAGCATGGAGCCCATGGAGTACTTGCACAGCAAATTCACCAGTGTTAAATCAACACTATTAGTGTTAACTTAACACTGAGAGTGTAAAATTATTACCCTAACCGTGTTAATTAACACTAATAGCGTTAATTTAACACTGGTGAATATGCTGTGTGCATGTGTCTCAACCATGTTTCAACCATGAAACTCTCAGTTGGATCATTAAGCTTTTCTTAGATCATCACCCATTTTCAGTGTTAGATATCGCCATTGGCAACATGGACACAGTTGTATGCCAAGATTGATTCTGGTACAATGTAAAAATGTAGTTTTAAACCATGTCAGCATATTTAAAATTTTATTTATTTTTATTTATTAATTTAAACACAGCAATACTCTGGTTAATGACCCTCTATCCACTGTGGTAGTCCATAAGCTTTTATATCAAGGAGGCACTTAATATGTCAGTCCTACAAACCTGATTCCAAACAAGTTGGGACACTAAACAAATTGTGAATAAAAACTGAATGCAATGATATGGAGATGAATAATGTCAATATTTTATTCGTAATAGAACATAGATGACAGATCAAAAGTTTAATCTGAGTAAATGTAACATTTTAAAGGAAAAATACGTTGATTCAAAATTTCACAGTGTCAACAAATCCCAAAAAAATTGGGACAAGTAGCAATAAGTGGCTGGAAAAAGGAAATTGAGCATATAATGAACAGCTGGAAGACCAATTAAAACTAATTAGGTCAATTGACAACATGATTGGGAATAAAAAGAGCTTCTCAGAGTGTCAGTGTCTCTCTGAAGCCAAGAGGGTAAGAGGATCACCAATTCCACCATTGCTGCGCAGAAAGATACCATTGCTGGCAGCAATACCAGAATGGTGTTACACAGCGTAAAATAGCAAAGACTTTTATGTTATCATCATCAACCGTGCATAACATCATCAAAAAACAAATAGAATCTGGAACAATTGCTGTGCGTAAGGGTCAAGGCCGTAAAACTCTACTGGATGCTCATGCTCTCTGGGCCCTTAAACGTCACTGCACCTCAAACAGGAATGCCTCTGTCAAGGAAATAACAGAATGGGCTCAGGAATACTTCCAGAAAGCATTGTCAGTGAACGCAATCCACCATGCCACCTGCCGTTGCCAGCTGAAACTCTACAGTGCAAAGAGGAAGCCATTTCTAAGCAAGCTCCACAAGCTCAGGCATTTGCACTGGGCCAGGGGTCTTTTAAAATGGAGTGTGGCAAAATGGAAGACTGTTCTGTGGTCAGATGAGTCACGATTTGAAGTTCTTTATGGAACACTGGGACGCCATGTCATCTGGACCAGAGAGGACAAGGATAAGCCAAGTTGTTATCAACGCTCCGTTCAGAAGCTTGCATCACTGATGGTATGGGGTTGCATGAGTGCTTGTGGCATGGGCAGCTTGCATGTCTGGAAAGGCACCATTAATGCAGAGAACTATGTTCAGGTTCTAGAACGCCATGAAATTTTGAAACAACATATTTTTCCCTTAAAATTATACGTTCTCTCAGTTTAAACTTTTGATCTGTGATTTGTGTTCTATTCTGAATACAATATTAGATGTTGGCACCTCCACATCATTGCATTCAGGTTTTATTCACAATATGTTTAGTGTCCCAACTTTTGGAATCCGGTTTGTATTTAATTTCTTATTTCCTCTCTGGTTATATTAGTAACCCTGTATGGCCAAAGGCAATTAAGGGTACATACAAACCCAAACCCAACCAAATCAACGCAGACAGTTTTTGTATGCCGTGCCTAAGTCAAACATCATGAGAGAATACAAGTTGTTCTGATTATGCTCAGCCTCTGATATCAAAAGCTGAGACTATGTAATTGCTCTGCCGCCTCGCCTGATCATATCCAAATACGGTTATACTCTCATTTATGTCTTAGCATGAACAGTAGGTGAAACGGCATAAAACAGGCACAAAAACACAGAAAAATAAAAGTACTGAGCAAAACAGCAGAACACCACTCAAACTCAGCCCTAGACCTGATTCTGACCTCCCTGAGGCCCTAAGCAGAATTCTACTCAGGGGCCTGCCTACCTGACCCTTGAGCCATGTAAACCATTTGCCACTGCCACACAGTCACACCTGACACCCCAGTGCCCCCTCTTCAATTCTCCCTCCTATTAAACAGGTTGCACCATCTGTCAGTAAGTATAAGCAGACCCATACAAAGCAGCATGAGGTATAAACATTATTTACTAAATATTTTCTAGAATACTGTTAATGATTTTATCAGCTGTATCCTGTCCAGTCACATTTTCTCACCCAGATTCCTTTTTACACATTTGCAAATACAAAATGCTATATTTTATGCTATATTTATGTATATTATGGCTTGGCTGAAACCTTGATGGTTAACTGAGCATGAGCATCCATACTGCCCAATATTCTCATTCATTAATTCATCCATCCATTAATTTTCTGTAATTGTTTCTTCTATTCAGGGCAACAATGGCTCCAAAACCTAACCAATATCATTGGGCATATGTAACACAGGATGGATGGGGCAAAAGTCCAGGACATTACACGCACACTCTAGAATAGCCTACATGTCAATGCATGTTCACACATACAGGACAATTATATTTTGCATGCTGCATTTTATGAGCGCAATTACCGATTAATGATTAGCAAACAGAACATTTGCGTTTCACTGTCAATTTTTGTCAGGTGCAAAATCACAGAGCTCAGTCCTAGAAGAGGTTGGAATGCAAGCAAGATCAAGAGAGACCAAGAATTGCATTGCCTAGCTCGGTTAGTGAGACAGACAGACTAGAGGGAAATGCAGTACAAGCTAGCACATCAACTTAACGTTACTGTTATTTGCTTACATCAAAAGTTGGAGAAGAGAAAACACAAGTTTACCTGACAGCGGTTCCTGCAATTCACACTCATGGTGTTTTTTTTTTTTCTCTTTATTCATGACAAGTAAAAGAGTTCAACTTCAACCTGTAATCAGAGTTGTAAACAATGACTGACAACTCCTCAATGTACTGAAGAATGTGAGTTGTTTCACTATAGAGTTGTTTCTGGGATATAATACCTCATCAAACTATTACCACCCCACCTCTAAAATAACATTGTGGCTCCACCACTGCCACGTGCACATCATGTAATAGCCTCTAAACCCCTGTGAGAAGTATAGAAGGTCTGGATATCATTGACTAATGGAAAATTCCACTGAGCTGGAACATGATGAATGGTTTATGTGTACAATGTCTGTAATACAGTAATGGAAAAGACAAATAATCCATAATAGATGTCCTTGTTTGGAGTCCTCCACTGGAATACTGATAATTGACTGGTGCAGATGAATAAATCACATTGTTATTACTGTTGACTGAATCTCGGTTTCATAAGTATGTTACATTAAAAGACTACATGTACAGTTGTAGACCTGAGAACAAAAGTCACAGTAAGATTAACTAAACAATAGTTTTACAGTGTGTGTGTGTGTGTGTGCGTGAGTGAGTGAGTGAGTGAGTGAGTGAGTGAGTGAGTGAGAGAGAGAGAGAGCAAGATAATGAGAATGCGAATGTGTGTCCCCCTGTCTACCTCAGGCACAAGCTCACTGTTTGGTGTGCATGAGCTTGATTTATTTGTTCAATTTTCCTTCATTTCCATCGGACTGATCAGCAGTGTGAAATGTGCAGCATCATAAGGCGGCACTAAATATAATTCAGCTCAGATCGGAGACATAAAAAGACCTCTCCAATGTTTTTCCTTACTGGAGGATGAAATGTGACTGAGTTAGGCCTGTTTACAGCCATATACATTAAACAGGAGTGAACGTTTCTTCATAAACACTCTGCTTCTCCCATATGACCAGAGGGGCTTGAAGAGCTCCTCCTGACATTTTGCTGTTTTTAAAAGTCAATTATGGCCACTAGATTAAGATAAAATGGAGAAACTCAAAACCTTTCTGTATTATGCATGGACCAGTGTTTACCATTTGCAAAGATTCTGAGATCATAGATTTTCAAGTGGTATCCTCTGGGCTTTACTTTAATAAAATGACTTGAGACTGGCCGAGGTGTTCTTTGTGAATCAATTTTGTCTTTGTACAAAAATGTTACATTTTTTTTATATATATTAATATATATTATTATTATTATTTTTTTTTTTTTTTTCAAATTTGTTTATACTTTGCCCCCTCCGTGGTGTATTCCTGCCTTGCGCCCAATGATTCCGTGTGGGCTCTGGACCCACCGCGACCCTGAACTGGATAAGCAGTTACAGATAATGAATGAATGAATGTTTATATTTTTGTTTATATTTGCAAATTTCAATCAAGATTATAAGTTAAAACATTAAAAATTGTGTAGTTTTAAGTGCAGATGTGATGACAGAGGTGGGGAAAACTGACAAATTAATTTATCACACTGTTTTGAATTTTGATTCTATCTAAAGATCAAATATTGGAATGTAATATTTTACTTTATTTATAAGCATTGTCGCAGACTTAAGAAAATAGTGAGATTGATAATACCAGCTTTTTACACTGTGCGTGAAAGAGAAAATACGTCAAAATAAATATAGACTACGTTTTAAAGGTGACGTTCAAGACTTGAATCAAAAAAGTTTTCTAAAATTCATCCACTCTTTGATAACACTTCAGTCTGATTGTGTGTTTATGAATTCCTAGTGTCAGTAAATGGATTAAAATATGTGTGTACAGTATGCTAGGCTTTCTCACTCTATGCTCATGGAGGATAAAAGTCATCTGGACAATGGAAAACCCTCCAAACATTGAAAAGTATGAAACATGATAAGGTTATTGCTCTATTCCTGCTCCATTGGCGGGTACTATTGGTTTATTTTTGCTGTTTCTGATTACTTAAGGTGGAAATGTCTCCACATTCACTAACTGCATGAAATGAAACAAAGACTGAACAACTTGAGTTACAGATTAGTTTCTATGGTAGTTCAAACAGTGATTTACAGGGAAGTCAAACTTCAGCTACAAACTAACAACAGTTGTGGAACAAACCATTCATTCATTCATTCATTCATTCATTATCTGTAACCGCTTATCCAATTCAGGGTCGCGGTGGGTCCAGAGCCTACCTGGAATCATTGGGCGCAAGGCGGGAATACACCCTGGAGCGGGCGCCAGTCCTTCACAGGTCAACACAGACACACACACATTCACTGACACACCCACACCTACAGACACTTTTGAGTCGCCAATCCACCTACCAATATGTGTTTTTGGGGAACAAACCATTTCACCTTAAAAATAAATGCTGAGCTTATGACTGTAAACAAAGGGTCAGCAAAGGATTATGTAAAAGAAAAAAAAACTGGATGTCAAATAAAACATAGATCTTAATACTAGGTTCCTATACTGAGAAAAATACACCTGCTTATGCTGCCAAAAAATATAGATTATTTATCAATAATAAGTAGTACTATCATTAAAAAGTTTTGACACGAAAAAAGTTTTCAGTACAGCTCTGACATATAACAGTCACATATCCAACATAGTCAAAACCGCTTTCTTACATATTTTAAATAAATAAATACATAAATAAATAAATGATTGAATGAATGATTATATTACCCTGGTTCTCTGAACCCTACACTGGCTACCTAGTAAATTCTGCACTCACTGTAAAATATTCCTCCTGAAAATCCTTTAGTGGTTTGGCCCCGGTATGTCTGAGTGAACTTCTAAAACCCTATAACCCATCACGCACATTTCACTCACAAGATGTTGAACAACTATCAATTCTTCTTATTAGGAAAAACAATGTAGGAGGGAGAGCAATTTTCTATAAATCTCCAAATAAACATTTCTGTTACTGTTCGAGACTCAGATACACACTCAGGCTTTAAATATAGATTGAAAACCTACCTCTTCAGACAAGAGTTAACTATCCATTAACTATCCATGTGTACTGTCATGTGTACTGTCAGCACACTGTTAAAGCACACAGTGTACTGTTTTATTGGTGTTGTAGCTGGTATATGTCGTATATTTGTCTGTATTAACCCTATCTTTTGCTACTTTCATAGTATGTATCAATTATTCTGCTGTTTTAACTACTTGCTGGTATCACTCCACAAGACTCACTTTAACCATACCCTCTCTTCACCTTCTTTCTTCCTTTATTCCTCTCTCTGAGAGAGATGTCCTGATCCTGCAGTGATACCCTGACCTAGTTTTCCCTCTTCGTTTTGCCCAAGTTGACCTTACAACAGTTAGACATCCACCCACTCCCTCCCTCCACATTCTACCAATACTGAACATGTGTCCTGCAGTCACTCACATCTTCATATTACCCAAAGCTCTTCAGTTTTTCTATCAGATCTATTGTATTTTGTTATTTGTTGCGCTCTCCCTGTGTCAACCAGAGGAGGACGGGTTCTTGCTTTTGAATCTTTGTCCAAGGTTTCTTTTCTGTTGCTTGAAGGGAGTTTTTCCTTGTCACTGTCACACTGGGCTTGCTTAAAGTAGGCATCTCTGTCATGCTGCTTTGTGAGGACAATTGTTTTTTAACAACTAAAACTCCTTAGGTGGTTCATTTAAAAATTTTGGATCATATACATTTTGAATGCATCATATATAGGCATATAATAATATATTTTTTCTTTAATTGGTCTTTCATTTAGTTCACTGCATCAGTTAAAACAGTTAAACTTCTTTACAATTTTTTTCTTAATTTTGATTAATTTCATTTAAATAATGAATAGTAAATGATTGCCTCTGTTCTTCAGAACTTTTTAGGAAAACATAACATTGATCTGATGAGAAACAATGCTCCAGAGGTCCTTGACCTATTAGTACTCTGTTCTTCTCTCTGACTTTCTTACATATCATATACTGATGGTAATAAAAACACAGAAACCACAAAGGCTCATTTTTGTTGATCTGCACATCCATGTTTCAACAGGAAACTACAGTTGTTTCCTCCGAACCTTGGCTTGAGGTATGAGGTTATTCAAGAGACTTTCTCACAAGACTTTTTTTAAAACTAAAAATACATTATTGATTCATAAAAGAATTCTTGGTAAAATTGTCTAAATATGTTTTTCTGCTGTACAGAACCATTTGAATTTTCTGAAAATGTATCATAATTAATGAGCATTTGACAGGTAAAATACACTACATCTATGAAATGGAACATAAATGCTTAGTTTTACTACAAGTAACATCATACAAATCATACCTGATATTGCTTCAGTTTATCAGAAATGTAGTCTTGAGATCTTCTCCTTTGTTTTCATGCAACAATTTTGTAATGGTTTGGGCTTCCACTTCATTCACAGTTCAGCAGAGAACCCAGCACACTTGTCTGAAAAGGATGGAAGTTTGTTTTGGTATTTCTTTTCATTAGATAATGAAAGAGCCACCTCCAAAATCATGTATCATATATGATACATTTGGCTTTAAAGGCTTAATCTGACACATTAGTTCTTCTGTTCAGCTCCTGAAGTAGTAATCAATGGGAGAGCTCATTTGGCTGTACCAAAATTTCACGAATAAACACATAAGCATATGGCTACAACACTTGAAGAATATGATTTTTTATTTAGTAAAATCAATATATAGGCCTTCTCTATAGGCCTATAAGGCCCTGAAAGTTCCCATCTGCTGGATATGTAGTCTCACAGCCCAAATGACACTTTCATTTCTGTAAACAATCAACAGACCATTGTAACTGGTAATGTACAAGCGTACTTGCATTGTGCAGGTTATTGATTTCCCAGTGGGGCGAAGAATCGCTCTAGAAATCAAAGCCTACATTGATTTGCATCTCTTGTAAATTCCTGACATTTCATAAAAAAGAAAAAATGCCGCCCATTGTTGTCTCATAGGAAGGCACTATAGTGTTGCACTGGGAAAGTAAAGCAAATTAGATTGAATGACATAATGTTTCATCTAAGTGTGTGCCGGGGTAGGGATAGTAGGTGGTGGGGGGGGGGGGGGGGGGGGGGGCGTATATGTGAGTTAGTTTTAAATGAGTGACCTGAGTGAATGTGTTTATAACCAACACATGGCCTCATGGCCCTGCTTTTGCTTGAAATCCATTTGCTTTGTGTGTCTCAAGAGCACAGAAAGTCTGCAAACAGAGGTAACAGACGAGATCGTAAAAATAAAGAATTAGAAGCTCAGCCACATCATAGTTGTTATAAAACCAGGAAGCTGTGGTCTGAGCGCTCTTGGGAGGTGGAGAATAGCATGAGCATGTATGCCAGGGTGTTGGGTGTCGTGCCCGCAATGCCAAGAGGAGGCACTTTGAGTGATCTATCCATCACGAGCTGCTGTCCGCAGAGAGAGCAGGGGGAAAAAATGGGTGCTTGCATCCACAGGAAGTGCTGCTTTTAGCTGACCTTGGGAAGCCAGAGCTTTAAAAACACACAAGATTTATGTGATGCTACCGTGACGCTGTGTATCGCTTAAGTGATAGGCCTCCTGCTCACAGTTGGATTGGTGCAGAGAGAGAGAGACCTTGATTTAAGCATTCAAGAATTCATCCTTCAAGCAGAGTAGAGTATGAGGTGTTTTTTTTTTGTACTCAAGTTTTTAATTTATTTCCTCTATGCTTTTATGCAACCACATATTAAGCACAAACTAAAGCACATTATGCTTCTAGAATGTGTAATGCATGCAAAGAATTTCAGCCTATTACAGCGTTTTAATAAAACACGTGTATGTCCTTAATGTCATTACATTCCTTTATCAAGGAGTAGTCTTCTTACAGACCTGTAGAAAAAATGGAACTGCATACATCATACATCATTATGCAGATCATATAGGACACCATAATTTGCTGTGAGAAACATAATCCTCCAGAATTTCTGCTATGACAAGGCCTTAATTAGGACCAATGTGTATGCTGACCCACAGATTTTTTAATTAGATTTATTCTCAGTGATTTACATTTGAAATGGTTGATAAAGCACTGCTTGAAAAAGAAGGACTAGTGCATTTACTGTGGTGTGGTGTATTTCACTGTGGAATCCCAAGATAGGCCCTCACTAAATGTGAAGTACCTCCTGTAAATGCTTGTCAATTAGATCAGTGCATAGTTTTGTGGTCATTTGATACCTTTTCATGTTTTATTACTTGTTTGTCAATCAAAAATAAAATAAGCCATGCAACAGATTCTTTCAAAGCAGGATTATGGCTTTAGAGACCCTCTCACAGTGCATTTCAAAGCAGGACGACAGACATAGTTACAGACATGGAGAGTATACAACACATTTTCTGAAAGATATTTGACCTTGGTCTTTCAAAAAACAAGATTTTTGTGAACTGCAGAAAACCTGAAAAATGCTTTTTTTAAGGCAGGTTTAAGGAGGCTACAGACACTTGAGAAAAGTCAGGAGTGTGATGTGACCCTATAGAGGAGGTAGAAATACACATCACCAGTAAGTGTAGAAGCCGATGTCTAGTGCCCATGCTGAGAAAAATGCCTGCAGACCTATACTCATACAAAAAAAAGAGATTTAAAAATATTTTTCCTAAAGTCCACTTTTTTGTTTCTTGATATTATATACAACACTGTTTTCTTCACAAAATTTGTTCATTTTGGTCTTATAACTCATTGTTTCTGTCAATCTGGATCAGTAGTGTATACTTTACAATTTGTACAATGAAAAATATATTCTTACATTATAATTACCCTATTTTATATTCAAAAATAAGACGCTGTGTTCAGACAGCTACCTATTTCCGAGCTTAGTTTTTAGATGTTAATTTTCACTTTTGAATTACAGCTTCAAAATCATTGTGTTGCTTCATTGACGTGTAAAAGGGAAAACAGAGCCTCTGCCATTTTTACTCCAGGCTCAGGACTGCAGGAAATTTCACTATGTCATTTTGGAGGAGGGTATGTCGATTTGAGTACAATGCTGTAAAAATTAATTAGACTAGGGGGAGCCCTAGTCTAAGACTCACCGCGACCCAGAAATGGACAAGCGTACGAGAGGTCGAGATGAGGAGATGAGATGAGAGGGGGAGCCCAATGACCAATAAACCCAAATTTTACGTTGTGTTTTTTAAAGAGCTAATATAGATCACTTTATAGTTGAAGAAAAAAGCAATGTTACTCTTCTCATATTTTATATTCTTGACATTTACATGGTATTAAATTATGTATTGCATTTTCCCAGTGATTCTAAATACACACTGATGTTTTTTTCTGTCCATTAGTCACACCCCTACACCTTTATCAAATCTGAATTCGCATTTTACACAACATTTTACAGCCAGCTGCATACACACAGTGAATCACCATGGTCATGTTTTGACCTTTGACCTTTTATTAATTCTCTTTGCAAACTCTGCAGGCATGTGTCAGACCTCAATTAACTAATTTGCAACAGCACATAATGTACATCACGCACATAAAAACCCAGGGACATAAAGAAAAAAATATGGATGGGGTGCTGCATGAGGGCTGGGGGATATAGACTCATACTAAATCAAAATGGTCAAGATCACATCCTGAGAAGGATAACTCTGAAAGACCTGCACTGATCTACAACAATATTACATCTGAGTTTTACATTTCAATTCAGTTCTTAGCCCTGTGTCTGCAACAGTGAAGCATGTGAAAGTGAAAGCCACTGTAGACACTGCTGAATTAGTCTAACATGCCTCCAGCTAGAATGGCTGATTGGAGTTGGCCAATGTTTTACAAATTTTAGCGAGGTTAATTAGCATCTGTAACCCCTTTTTTGACATCTGTAATAAAATGCTGCCATAATGATGGTGTTTTTATTCCTAAACATCTGTCAAGGTAAACTGTGATATTTTTATCTTGCAATGTGCAGAAGTATACAGATTCCATTATGTACATTTCAAGTAGTATGTTAATGTGTGTTCTGCTGATAAGAGTAGATCAGACACAGCAGTGCTGCTAGAGTTTCTAAACACTGCGTCCACTCAGTGTCCACTCTCTTGGACATACCTAACTTGTTGGTCCACCTTATGGTCAAACACAGGTGAAACCAAAAGTTTTTGGTTGGTGCACTATTCTCAGTTCAGCAGTGTGCCACTTTTGAAGGATTTAAAAATTCCAGCAGCCTAGCTGTGTCTTTCTGATCACTGTCTGTCAATTTCTGATCACTGCAGCACTGATAATGATCCACCACCCAAATCATACCTGCTCTAACCATTGAAAAAGAAAGTATGCAGAGAAACAGATGGACTACAGCCTGTAATTGTAGAGCTACAAAGTGTTCTAGTATATTCAGTGGAGATGATAAAATGGACAATGAGTGTAGATGCAAGGAGATGTCTCATAACAGGTGGAATTTTAGAATTTTTAGTTCAGCTGTTATATTATTGTGTACAGAGTATGTGGCATGGTAGAAAATGATCACTATTGGATACATTATACCTCTAAACTGGTAATTTTACTAGTGAAAGAAAAGCATTTCTTGATGTCAGCTAGTGTAATGATGCCTTATTATGCATCATTTTCATTTTCCCTTCATCATGTCATATTCACAAATCATAAAGAGCAGCTGGCATTTTCCACCATTCCAAGTGCAGGCAGGGGACTCATATTGGGGCCTGTAACACAGAGGTCGCTATGGCAACCAGACCCCTAATATTTGTGTCACTACATGTGCAGTTTTTACACCTGTGATTCATGAGTACCTATTAATACAAACCTTTAGCATCACATTAGTGGCAATTGAGCATACTGAGAAGAAATAAAGCATACAATGCAACCTGTGCCCAGACTTTTACACATCACATTTATTATTTGGCCTCAATAAGTTATGTTAAGTTATTATTATTATATTTTATTTTTATTATATTTTAAATATTATTTTAATTAAATTATTCATAATGCATTAAAATCAAGGCACACAAACATAACTCAATGTCAAGTCATACGAAAGATATTCATAGAATGATTTAAAACCTACAAAGTTGCTTAAGATAGCTACATATACAAGTAGGATGAAGACTGAAAAAAAGAACATGCTGCTATTATTTTGAAGCACTGAATGGCAGAGTGAGAGAGAGAGAGAGAGTTCAAATTTAAAAAATGCCAACATTTGTGCAGCAGTGTGTATTTAAATGTTCTATATTGTCCAGATTTCTGGACACTTGCTCATCCAACATTTCTTTCAAATGAAATGTATTCATTTGTAATCTGTCAACCATTTGCAATAAAACATTAACAGCTGGTACTGTTTTGGGAAGAAATTGCACTAGATGTTGGAACATTTCACTGAAGACTGGATGACATTCAGTTATGAAAGCATTAGTGAGGTTAGCTGATGCTAAATAATTAGTTCCGGAACATAAACGCCAATCCATCTCATCCTGAAGACATTGGAGGGAGCTCCATCATTTCAGAGAACATAGATTCACTGCTCCACAAAGCAATGCTGAGGGTGTTATACCCACTTTATACCCTTTAAAATAGCTGAATTTCCTTTTGGAAAATTACTGTAACTAAGCCTGTGTTTTGATCTGAACTACCTATATGCTCTAGGCCTCTGGGCTGGGGGAATCTCTTACTACACTCTCATTCATGGAAAGAGGATGAGACAGGGTTTTTTTAATACTTGCTGTTTATTTCATATCATCTAGCTCACACATGCACTTTAGTCAGTCACGTCAGAAGACAGGATTGTACATCTTCCTGTTGGCTCTGAGATGACAGTCAGATGATCTGTGTTTTGTACTTTGCTCACCACATGGCAGAGGACAGGGCACAGGTTTCCACTTTGTTGAGTTCTGGGTTTGGGCAGAGAAAATTTGGTTCATGGAACTTTGTCTGTCCAATCAAAAAGTGAGTACGTTCAACCTTGTTAATGTGCTATGGATGTATGGTGTTGCAGTTTCAGACTATCTTGGGAGAATCTTTTACCTTTTGCTACATAATGTGGCCAAGAACCGCATACTACTGCAGGAAAAGACATCTGACTGATACACAAATGGACCAGTCACAAGTCTGCTGTTTTGGCATGACATGTAGAAGGCAGACAGCCAATCAGAATACAGCTGGCAGAATCCTGACACTGAGGCCACAACAGAGACACAATAAGATATTCTTGGCATACTTTGGTGGCACAGAGTATGGGAGGAGCTAGGGAGCTCACTGCAGAACTCCCAGTATGCTCAGTCGCCCCTTTTTACATTGTTCAATGGGTTATTTAAGGGTTTTAATGTTGCATGTGTGTGGGCTTGGAGTGCTGCGAGATGTGGTGTTGTGTGGGGGCTTACCGTCTCGAAGATGAGGGTCTTCACTCTTGTTATGCCCCTGAATCTCTCTACAGCAAGCCCAAATTGCTGCTCATTCCCTTGTTTTCTTTTCCCTGTGCCCTTTTAAGTGTTCATTTAAAGGTTGCTTAAAAAAAGTAATGGCTCAGTGTCTGTGGCGTGAGAATCTGGTTCTCCTTCATGTTTGTAGAGAGTGAGACGCATGTGCCAGTTTAAATGAAGAAGTCTGTCTCATTGGCGTCACTTTGGAAAGGTTATATTGGCAGAACGTCTTGTGCATAAGCATAGCAGCAAATCTAAGCTGCAAAGTGGCAAATCTGAGCAATGGTAATCGAGTGGCAAAACAAAGTGGCACCACGCTCTCAATAGGAAATCTACTGAGTGGCAAGCAAAAAGCATTTCTGCTACTTTTCATCTGAATGCTCCCTAAAAGATATGGACATTTTATGTTTGAGCTAAAGCAGCTGTAGTGTCTGCTGAGTCAGTGTTCCCTTCAAAGTGGTTTCTCCAGTTTCTTTCTTCACAATTAATGTTATGAGACCCCCATTATACGATACTAACACAAAGTGGCTATGCTGTAACAGAAATTCAGCCCTAACCTGGCTTTAGTTTAATTAATTTTAAACCTGTCTGCTCCCATGTGGCAGACCCACTCTCTGGAGCAAAAGCTAGTTCATTCATGGAATACAAAGCAATTTGATTCTTCATCTCATGTAAGTTCATATAAAAATCTAAAAATGATAAACAATCATGTTCATAACTATTGTTTGACACATTCTGGAGGTAAAAATGCCTGGCAACTCATTAAAAACAACAAAATGAGCAATGTAGTGGTTAAAAAAATCACAGTTATCTGTTTCTTATTTTGCCTCACTCTGTAGCTTTGCTTCTAATTAGCGAGGGCAGAGATTTCCACCTTTGTAGGAAACTACATCAGACTCAAAGGCATCTGGTGGCCATTTTGTGGAAAACTTTTTCAAGGAGTTGCCTTGCGCTCTCCCGAGGCCCTGACAGCAGTGCGTTCAACAATGAAACTGGCCAATAATTGCTTTGCCTGAGGAGCTAGCATGTCTCTCAGCCCCACTCATACACTAGCACAGACAACACGCCGCCCTGGGAGACGCGCACACGCACTCATGTCTAGAGGGCAAGAAGACAACTGACAAAAGCACTGTGGGGGAGATTTTTGTACAGTCAACAAACCAGAGGAGGGACAGGAAGAAGGCAGTTTTTGACCTTTTTCATCTTATCTGCTCCTTGTTCTGAACTGATTGTGTTTGTGCTAAGCACCCTTTTTCTGGAAGATTAACTCCCTTTGAAGACAATTAAATGAATTCCTTAAGATTCTAGTACTATATTAGTGCAAAACTTTTGTAAGGTGTAGAGGTCAAAACGGGCCTAAAGCAAGACAACAAGAATAGACACAAACAATGTTTGGACAAAAGTTTGTAGACTCACACGTCAGTGTTCCTTATGAAATGAACGTTATCAACATTTGTCCCTACTTTGTAGCAGTAAATGCTTCACACAATGATTGCATTCAGCCATAAGAATATTAATCAGGTCAGATACAGAAGTTGGATGATTAGTTTTGGATCACAAACGCCACTCCAGTTCATCCCAAAGGTAATGGATGGTGCTACAGAGAAGACAGTTTCACGGCTCAACAGCCCAGCACTGGGGAGCTGTACAGCTTTGGAAGGGAACAAAACTGTACCTGTAAGCTGATTAAAAAAGCTCTGGTAATTTCCTGAGGGTTGGGGGATAAATTATACTATAGATCCGCACTTGAATAAATAATTTTGAGGGAATCCTGAACTAATATTTAAGATGCCATTTTTTATACGCTGGATCGAGTAACTGATTATTTTCCATATCTAATATGAATATATAATAATTAAAGCAAATAATGCATTTAATATATTTAATATGTCTAAGATTGAATGAATGAATCACATTTTCTGTTTTCTCAAAAACCCTAAGCACATACAAAGTTAGTACAAAGAACACCGGTAGACAAACAAAAACACAGCATTACTAAGAGTACAGAACAGAACAAATAGCAGTGGGGAGTGTACATAGCCAGGCAGTGAGCAGCACCTCATGTGATTCACTTTGATTCATTTTGCCATATGAAAAACACGGCACATAAACATATCACAACTTCCTGCTTTATTTTTTGTGCCGGCAGAAGTGAAAATTTCCACTGCCATTTGATATTTAGTCTTTAGCATCTTGATAAATATTGAATTATGTATTTATTACCTGTATGTTACAGTGATCATAAACTAAAGGCTAAGTGTGCAACAAGGTAAAATAGCCAGTTGTATTTACTGAAGGAAAGGGAATTGTGGCAGGAGAGATGTGTGGAATGGCATGTGGCACCTGTCACTGGTACAGAAGAAAATGATGTTTAACATGCCACTGGCACAAGCTTGCTGAAGGGGCATTCACTAGTCAAAAGTTTAACCCATCACTGACTTCTGCAGCAAACTAATGAGTCCCTGCCACTGGCATGCGATTTGTATGAGTGGTGGTTGGTGTAGCATAGTGGTTCAAACTATAGCCCTCAATGTGGCAGGCTGGGGATCACTTCTCTGCCCCGGCAGACACACCAAACTACACCAATAACACTTCTTAGGCATGACTCCTAACACTACTGCAGCCTCTGTAATAAAATTCAAATGCAAGAAGTTGCAAGTCATGTTAGGTTTTGTTTAAAACTGTGGGCTACATCTGATCTGAATTTGATAACAATTTAAATCTAAATGGGAGTAAAGATTTCTTGTGTTCATCTTAGAATTTGAAGATTGTGTTCATTTTCCTCTAAATAGATTTTGAAATTTTGCTGCATGGAATAGAGCCAAAAAAGAATCACAATCCCTTGCTTAAATTACCGTTCAGGCAACCAGCTGCAGAGCAAATACAGTATGAAGGCAACCCGTTAAGGGGCTTCTGAGATGTGAAGCAGTCTAAGAACTGACCCTATCATTTTGAAGAGTGCCGGTTCAATCCTTTGTGATATCTCAGCCATCCCAGGCAGGGAGTTTAAGAAAGGCCAGTGGGACACACACTCTCACTCTCTGTGGGTAATGTTAACATGCCCAATGGCATTGCATTAGCTGCAGTTCAGAAAGAAACAGTAGCTGTTTTCATGTGTTTTGGAAGAACAAGGTTGCTCGCCTCTATCCTTGGTTCGTGGTACTGTGTGGAGGTAGTAGCTAATTGGGGAGGAGATATTTTTTTCTAAATTAAAAGGTATCTCATTAGCTAGCACTGTCACTGACATATTACATTCTCAGTATGGCAGCAATTATACACTATAACTTCACTTGAAATGCAAGAAAAGATCTTGTTCATTCTCTGATACAGATATTTTTTTATGTATTTTACAGCAATCCAGTCCAGATTTCTGGCTTATTAAACATTCTTCATAGAGCTAATCTGCTAATTAGCAAAGCCTTCATGTGTTGAATTTAAAAAATCCACTGGAGAAAAATGCTAATCTCTGTGACTGTGACCTGGTCAGAACCTAGTTGGACACATTTGTTGTACAGTCATTCTTTGATTAATGCATCAATGAATTTTATCCAGTTCAGGGTTGCACTGCATCAAGGGCCTACTCAAAATCATTGGACACAATCACAGAGAAAGTATTGGATAAGAAGCATACTCCCCTTAAAAAATATATGCACATAATAAATAAAAATCAAGTGCTTCAAGAAGGGCAGGAGTTTTCTTACTTACATTGGTGTAGTATCAGCCAATCACACATTCCACAACAAGGATCTGAGGTTGTGAATCAAATCTGCTGGCCTTCAATATTTGGAATCCTCTTGATACAGTGAAATGAAATCAATGATTTCAAATGAAATCCTCACTGGCAAAGGTTTATTTCAGCTGATCTGTCTCTGCAGGAATGTGACTGTTGTCTTTATTTGGGCTGTTGCACCATGCTGTAATTTGTGCAATTTTTTGCATTTGCCTACTTGCCATGACACACTTCTTAAAGTCACAGTATCTGTAAATAATCTGTCCTTTTTTAGGCTGTATTGTTTGCACATTGCTGAGTAGAGTAATGTAAAAGCTTTGCTATTTCCATTGCTGCCTATGAGCAAGTGCAGCAATAGCATGTTATTTAGACTGACAGAGTGCAGCCTCTTCCTGTCCTTGAGTGAATAAGGCTTTAAAAGCATGGCGTGTATGTGGACCACCTCCTACAATGTCATTCAACACTTTGGTCCATTTTCAATTTCCTGAATTGTCTTCCAGTGACATTCCCAAACACAAAGCCTCATTGTAAAGCTTTTGAGCTTCCCATACGTTTAGTCATGTATAAAATGCACATTTCCACACACACATATAACAACAATGTGATTCTGTACAATGTAGTGGAGTCCTTCTTGAATATATCTGTCAATTGAGCAAATGTGACAAAGAAAGAAATTGCTTAGCTTTGGTCACAGAATACATTTTCTCATTGGATGATGAACCTGGTGCAGCAGCGACCTGCTATGGTAATGGAACAGTGATGGAGTTTGGGCTCAGTGTGGTGAGGAGGCAGATACGCAGACGCGTGTATGATTCTCAGCATACGCCTCTGTCAGAGGCAACGGCCTGGAAATTGCTTTTAAACCCCTAGGTGCATGCTTATTTCGCAGTCATGCTTAAAAAGGCAAGAACCCAATCTTTAAAAAAAAAAAAAAAAAAAAAAAAAAAAAAAAAAACTCCTTACTCGAAAACAGCTTAGAGCAAGAGACACATCAAAATCAGGAGTGGAGTGAGGGAGTGAGCAGAGCCAGAAATCGCAGTCCATTGTAAAGCCACGGGGCACTGTGTGCGTCAAGGTACATGCAAGTGTAATCCCGTAATTAAGTGAAATTCCTCATAAGTTTAGGGCAAAGGAGCACAATTTGACAGTTCTATTAAAAATAAGAATGGAATACATTAAGGTGGAGTGAGCGCTCTTTTTGTATTTCTTCACAGGGAAACTTTTATGTCCTTCTTCATTTTTAGATACAGTCATCTTGCAGAATGCAGTACTCAGGAAAATGATTGCAGTCTGAATATTCAATGACTGTTCCAAAACCCAGGCCTGGTTTCCCAGAAGCCCCGTTGTGCAAACAAAGCAGAGAGATCAAGCGTGAATCAGATTTTTGTATTTATTTATTTATTTTGGGGGGGGGGGTGTTATTTATTTATTTATTTATTTATCTATTGTGATTCTTAAAGCTCTGAAGATCATAAAGAATTGACAATCCTTTAATTATTTAAAAAGTCAAATGGAGTCTCAACAGCTGAATATCATTTTGTTCACTAATTAGTTCATGCTTTGTCATATAATGCCACTTTTCATAATTTTTCATCAAACTTTGCTTTAATGTTTCATCAAAAATATATTCTGGGAAATACTTCTTACATCTCCAAATTCAGTCTATGAACCTGGATACTAATTTTCTGCCTCTATACCAAACACATTCAGAGGTGTAGAGGTCTGGGCTCTGATGTAGAGGCTGTTGTTCTTAATTTCTCTTCACAGTAGTACCTTCTTGACAGCTACATCCTTTCAGACATATTGTTTTCTTGTTGCAGTTATTTTTGAGGACTGTGTATTTCTGATCTGAAGTCAGAGTGAATCTTAAAGGATGTAAGGTTTAACTATTCTTTATCTGACTAACTGTTAGGACAAACATTTCCTGTTTAACTGTAACATTTTTGTATTGTTTTTTTTTTTTTTTTTTTTGCCTTCCCCACTTCTACCTTTGTCTTTCACGTTCCTTATAATACGGTTATTCTTCACAGAATTTTTCACTGGAATTTACATTAATAAAAATGGTGTCTATTATTTGCACAGTACTAGCAAATGCCTTTATTAGGGACTCTCACTTTAAAGACATTAAGAAAGAAAAGAACTGCACACTCTATATTTACCTTAATTATTTGGTAGAAGGATTTTTTGTGTGGATGTTTGTCTTTGTGTTATTCTGTTACTGTGATGCGTGGGCTTCAGTGATTCAGTGGGCTTGTGTCAAAGAGGTTGTTATCTGTGCAACATGTAAATTAAGCTGGCAGTAGATTAAAGACTGAGATATATATCATTATGCTCTTCAAGAGAACAGAATCCTGGACTGTGTTTCACCAATGCCTGCTCCAGATGCCATTTAGTTCCTACTGTAGCACTATGTAATAAATCTTAGGATAGGGTTTCCCAAACAGGGGTGACCGGCTTTACAAAAATGGGGGAACTGGGGAACAGATCGTATGTGCCTTTCTGTGTTATATTTTACACAAAATACATATGACCAAAAATATCTAATGGTTGTATATTTTTACTGGTTTATCACTGCAATACGTTAATGGCATATAAAGGTGTTGCATGATAAAATAGTTTTGAGGTCTCTGATGATTCGTCTAACCACGATCAACCAACTAACACACTAACACATATTTTCAATTTTCTATATTTTTGGCACTTAAACATTTACGCACACAGATTATTCACAGCTCACTTAATGCCATAATTCACTTATGATATTAATTAATAACCCTGTAGTTAAAAGACATTGGGTCATGGAACATTCTATTTTAATGTCTCCTTAGATCATTTTGAACAAAATAAAGAACTCTTTCTTTAGGATGCAATTGTAAGGGGTTAAATTTAACTGAGTACAGTTTAAGCATTAAGGTACTTTCCAGAATACATAGTGAGTCAGATGATGAGGAATGTGTGGCTCAGATCTAAGAAATAAAGGGTGGGTAGGTTTGCCTTTGGCAATAGCTACTTTATCAATAGCTAATATATTGGGTTCACATAGACCGTAGCTTTATGTAAGAGACATAAACACCTTTTACATTTCATTCACAAGTTAACTAAACTGTTTAGTTTTGTGTTTGGCTTCAGCCTCCTTAACAAGTGACCTTGGATTAGATGAGGGGAAGATCATAGCTGTTTGAATGAACATAACATATATAAATGATTTATTAAGAGCTACAAAAAAGAAAATGTACTCAGTTAAACTGAATGTAACTAAAGCATACACTCGGTGGCCTCTTTTTCATGAAAAAAAGCTTAGTCAGACTGTCCAAGGCCAAGGTTTTCTATGACTAGGAACTGACCTAAGGTTTGAGTGTGTGGGTTGTTAAAGTGGAGAGCCTAAGCTTATTTGGGTTTTTGATGTCCCCATAAGGCATAATGCAATCGTATATAGATTCCTTAACATGATTCCGATTTATAAATATATTTGTATATACACTTCTATATGTGAACCCACTGCGCTCAGAGTGTGTTTTATTCTGCTTCTACCATTGTTCAAGATCCACACAGCAGATTAGATCACAGATAAATTTTGTTATTACTATCTTGGGACAGTTCTAAGTTTCATTTCAGTACACCACTTCACATTAAACTTTGCGATCATTGACACAATATCTTTTCTGTCTTTTTATGTGTACTTAACAAAGTTTGAAATATTATGGATCAGTAGAGGTCATACAAATATACTTAGAAACGAATTATTTTACATTACCTTTATAATAGTTAATAGTTCAGAAGGTTATTATTATTATTTTGTTTTACTTTTTTCTTTCTCTCACTCTCGCTCTCTCTCTCTCTCTCACTCTCTCTTGTAAATTTGCAGATACTAGTTTTTATTCAGGGAGAATTCCATTTTTATTCAATGCACTTTCCCCTTGGAATGGAAGCACTTTATAATTGGTTTTGCTATGACGACAATGATCTACACCAATAGTTATGCAAACCTTTACAAATATAGCTTCATACAGTTAAAGCATAAAGTGCCCTTTGCTTTTCATGAGGCAGTGACACTCCAGTGACAGCCCGTTCTAAGTGGCACAGGCCTAAGGGAAGAACATAGGTTGATTTATTTAATAGGAACAGAGTTCCTGTAATTAACTCCTGTGTGACACAGAACCACTTCAGCTGCATAGCATCACATGCCTGAGTGACAAGAAGGTCCAAAAAAGCAGTCTCTCTCTCTCTCTCTCTCTCTCTCTCTCTCTCTCTCAGGATGGTGCATCATGAACCAGTGCTCTTATGTTTTGCTCCATGACTCACCCTCACTTCTGCTTTTCCCCATAGTTGTTTGTGCCCATGGGCCTTCCCTCCCTCCCGCAGATGAGGGCGGGTTTCACAAGCTGGCTGAGGAGCCCACAGGTCCTAAACGCAATCAGGGACTGCAGTGCTGGCCGTGGCCCCTGGAAGCACACTACTAATCGCATTAACGCCGTCTTACAGCCACAGCGTTGCAGGCCTTCTGCACACACAACACAGACCTTTATGTGTTGTTTATGGACTGGAGTTTACTAGCTGTGATTTGTAGGTTCCTGCAAGTGGCCGGGTAGGATATAGGTCAGAGAGCTTTCAGAATTCATCACTGTTGGAATTATCTCAAATTTATTTATTTATTTATTTTCACATATACAGAGTACATGTACATTTAATCCATCACCATTTACAAGATGCCTTCTTTGGTTTACAGTTTTTTTGACTTACATAATAACAGGTAATTTGGGAAATGGTCCAAAATGACTCATTGTGCTCAAAAAATATATTGCATTCAATGTTGAAAGTTACAAAAAATATGACTTTGTCTTTTAAAGTCTTTGTTTTTTTTTCTGTGACAACATACGCTGAATGATTGTTGGATTCTGAACACATTCACTGTATCTACAATCATTAGCCATTTTATCAGCTCCACTGACCATAGATGAGCACTTTGTAATTCTACAATTACAGACTATAGTTCACCTGTTTCTGCTGCAGTGACACTGACGTGGTGGTGGTGTGCACTGTCTGTTTTGCACTGGTATGAGTGAACCAGACACACCAGTGCTGCTGGAGGTTTAGACAAATAACCAAAAGAACTTGTTATATTTCATCATATCTATAGAATCAAAGAGATAGTCCTCACTTTCCCTTTGGCGATAAAAGATTAGTGTCACATCCTGGCCCAGTCCCGTCTCTTTTCCCCACCATGTGCTCATGTAACACATGGCTCTGTTTGTTGTTGTTCCTATCTCCGCCCTAGTCCCGCCTTAGTCCTGTCTCTGTCTCATTATTATCTCCAGGTGTTCCTTGTTTGTCTTGTCCTGATATACCCCTGTAGTTTGAGTGCTCCTTTGTCTGGTGTTGTGTGCATAGATGTATGTTTCATGGTCTTTCTGTTCACATGTGTCTACCCTGGTTCATGGCTCTTCCCTGTCCTTCCTTGTTTAACTCTGTTTAGTTAGTTTTGTCTTTATTTCCGTCTGTATTTATTACCTGTGTTTATTTTGATTCTGTCTTTGTTTAAATAAAATTCCGTGCATTTACGTCCATCTCCTCATCCTCCCTGCGCAGCCGAGACAGAACACCAGACCTTTATAATGGACGTAGCGAGGAATCAGTTTGCTAGGTGTGTGATTAGGTGCACTCCGTTCAGTTTGGGTTCTGGCACTCCAGCAGTGTATGTTGTGGAGGCTAAGGTGTCCTCCACATACTGCAAACAACGGAGTCAACGGAAGCAGCATGCTGGAGTCTCCCCCTCGCCAGAGGACTGCCCCTTCAAGCCCGGGGAAGATTTTGGGGGAGTGTTGAGGGTTGGTGCTGTTAGCCTCGAACCTCAGGGCAGAAGAGGTAAGGCTAACAGGGGCGTATTTCATGAGGATCCTTGGTCAAAGGATTTCATGGACTTCCTCATGAATGCACCCATTGGACCTCTCCGACCCTCAATAGCTCCAGCACCTGCTCCTCGAGCAGCCCAAGTCCCTGCCTCTGTGGACATTCCACTGCCTCAGTGGATTTAGCAGGGCTTAATGCTTACCTGGAAACCTTTTAAAGACGACTCCTTGTTCCTGATCCCGTGAAGGCGGCAATCCAAAACTCTCCTGATCCCATGAAGACGGTGATCCACGCCGCTCCTGTTTCCGAGATGGCGGTGATCCAGGCCGCTCCTGTTACTGAGAGAGCAGGGATCCACACTGCTCCTGATCCTGTGAAGGTGACGATCCATGCCGCTTCTGTTCCTGTGCCGGCGACGAACGCCGTCACTCCTGTTCCCATGATGGTGGCGACCTCCGCCGCTCCTGTTCCTGTGATTGCGGAGACCTCTGCCGCTTCAGTTCCTGTGCCGGCGGCTTCCACAGCCACTCCTGTTCCTGTGATAGCGGCTTCCTCAGCCGCTCCTGTCCCTGAGATGGGGCGAACCCCGCCGTTCTTGTTCCTGTGATGGCGGCGGCATCCGCCACTCCTGTCCCTGAGGAGGCAACATCCACCACTGCTCCAGCGAAGGCGGCAAACAAGGCCGCTTCTGCACCTGTGACTCTGGCCCCGACCGCTTCTGTGACTGTGGCCCCGACCACTTCAGTTCTTGTCCCTAGGTCGGCCCCAAGGACTTCAGGGCCGATCCCTAGAACTGTACCCAGACTGGCCCCTCAGACTTTTGCCAGTCCTGGGCACTCCCCAGTTTTTTTGGTACCTCTCTCTGTCCCTGTTCTAGTCCCTGTCTCTGTCCACGTCCCTGTACCTTTGTCCGCTCTTGTCTCTGTTCCTGTCACCGTGTTTGTGTCAGTTCCTGTGAATGTACTGGTGCCTGTTCCCATGCCAAGTCCGGTCCAGTCCATGTTTCTGTCCAGTATCTTGTCTCATGTCTCTTCTCCTGTCCTGTCTCAAGTCCAGTCCCCCATCCTGTCCCAGTACCCAGCCTCAGTCCCGTCACCTGTCTTGTCTCCATTCCAGTCACCTGTTCAAAATCATGTTTAGTCTTAGTCCCCATCCAGTGTCCAGTCTAATGTCCTGTCCCCTGTCCAGTCTTCTTCCTGTTCTGTCCCCAGTCTCCCTTTTCTACATCTGTTCTGTCTCAGTCCTCTTCCAGTGTTCAAGTCCAGTCTCAGGTCCCCACTCCCATCCTGTCTCATCCGCTCCAGTCCCTGTTCCATTTCCGTCAGCTGTTCCATTTCATCAGTCGCCTGTTCAGTCCCCTGTCTGGTCTCCCGTTGCTCCCCTTTGTCAGTTTCCTGTCCTGTCCTGAGTCCAGTCTCCTGTTTCCGGTCCTGACATGTCTCCTGTTCCTGTCTTGTCCTGAGTCCTGTTGGTTTGTTGCTCTGCTTTGTTTTCCAGGCCCCTCCTGTGCCAGCTCCTGGGTGGTCTAGGTTTACACGCCCTGGGAGTTGTGCGTTTAGGAGGGGCCATCTGTCACATCCTGGCCCAGTCCCATCTGTTTTCCCCACCATGTGCTCTTGTAGCACATGGCTCTGTTTGTTGTTGTTCCTATCTCCGCCCTAGTCCCGCCTTAGTCCTGTCTCTGTCTCATTATTATCTCCAGGTGTTCCTCGTTTGTCTTGTCCTGATATACCCCTGTAGTTTGAGTGCTCCTTTGTCTGGTGTTGTGTGCATAGATGTGTTTCATGGTCTTTCTGTTCACACGTGTCTACCCCGGTTCATGGCTCTTCCCTGTCCATCCTTGTTTAACTCTGTTTAGTTAGTTTTGTCTTTATTTCCATCTGTATTTATTACCCGTGTTTATTTTGATTCTGTCTTTGTTTAAATAAAATTCCGTGCATTTACGTCCGGATTTCTATTTTTTACATTTTATATTCTATTTATATATTCAGACGTCTATATGCTATTTTCTATTATATTTTGTATTCTGTATTTAGTTCTACATTCAGTTCTATTTTCTATATTTATATTTTTGTTGCCGTTATCATATTTTTATGAATTACTCTTGGATACTATACTGAATGTTTTGAATTTCCCTATCTAAAGTATCTCTTTATCTAATTATTTTTCTCTCACCTAGTTTCTGAATTTTCTTCTTAGAACAAATGACAACATAATAAACAGTTGTGTGGTCCCCATGTCTGTGTGGGTTTCCTCCGAGTACTCTGGTTTCCTCCCACTGTCCAAAAACACATGTTGTTAGGTGAATTGGCAACTCAGAAATGTCCATAGGTGTGAGTGTGTATCACCTTGCAAAGGAGTAGGGCCCCTCCAGGATGTGTTTCCACCTTGCGCAAAGTGATTCAGGGTAGGCCCTGGACCCACCGTGACCCTGAACTGGGTAAGTGGTTACACACAATGAATGAATGTTTCTAGAAACTGGTGAGGACCACACTATTGTTACACTATTGACACTGATGAGTAAAAACTAACTCATCAGTTTAACTACTTAAGAGCAATTATGTCAGGCCATATCAGTAATTATGTTTACCACATACCACCTTATAAATGCAGAGTATTACATGGGGAAAACAGCAGTGACACTGAGGGTTTTAAAAACACCAGCAGCACTGCTTTGTGTGAGTCACTTCGTCACTACCACATCAATCTAACTACAGTGCTGAGAATCATGCATACTATGTGCAGTCCTGACCTTAATTACAGAGCAACAAATGGACTATAGTCTGTAATTGTGCTTCTGTGTTGTCAGTAGAGTTGAGACAGTGAATGTAGAAATAAGGATGTGGTAATAATATTATTGCTGATTTGTGTGTGTGTGTATTCCCCTAATTTTCTCGAGGTAAGAGGTTTTGTGTTATGTTTTTCAGCATAAATGTTTGAAATGTTTTGTCTTGATTCTTATCAATGAATTATAAGTGTGACTTCCTCCCCAGATGTGTAAAAACAGCACATATGAAACTTTAAGTCATTTCCTCCTTGATCTCCAAAATTATACACCTAATTAGGCTTTAAAATCATCAGTAATTGTCTTGCATTATAGAGTGAGAAGGTCTTCTTAAGCGCATTGTAAATGATGTCTAATGCTGTTTTAATGTGAGGACTACACTCTATGTTCAAAGTTTGTGTATAAAGCTTGTAAAAATCAACCTACATTAAGGTTCTCCCTTTGTGGACACAGGTGTCCCATTGTAATCCTATAGAAACGCATGAACCACAATGGAGCACTATATTCAATGTCACTGTGTCCCCCCCAAAAATAATATGCTTGATTTCTGAAGAAATATTGGATAAGCAGACTTGAACGATCTTTGGGCCATATAGTGGTGTGGAATGTTCTCTGGGAGTAATATCTATGGCTAGTAGTGCCTTGCTCAAGAACCCTAAATTTGTATCCTTATAATTTTAGAAATAAAACATCTTAAATTAATAAATAAATTGCTGGAGCTATGGCGTATATTTTTAGTGTTTTAGACATATTAATTTGAGTTCATTTTTACATTGTATATTTATAGCCTTTGATAGGGACACTTACAATCTTACAATCATGGTATAGATGTGTCTATATGTAGCACCAGCAATCTTGTTCAAAGTACTAGTATAATGTGGTGTGATTGCCTGGGTTGAAAATGAAACCCCAGTATGCAATCTACCCACTATGCAAAGCCAACCACTGAACATGCACACAAACCCACACACGCACACAAACACACTGTGTGTGATCAGGAAATTCAACCCACATAGACTTTCTGGAGAAATTGAGATTGCTTTTAATTATTTGTTTTATTAGTATGTATTTTATAATTGATAAATGACTGAATAAAGATGATTGCAATTTAAATCAGGCAAAATCTTTTAAAAACACATCTACTGAAGACATTATCATTTATTTTCATTATAATGTAAAGCTCTGTGGATTTAAGCATTCTACTATAGAGTTATACTACATTTAGCAGCTTGTGTTAATACATTTCACCAGTGCAGGAGCATATGCATTGCTTAAAGTACTGTGACAAGCATTTTATTTCCAGTGCATGCTACAGTTATAGTATGTCATTTATGGAGAGAAATTAGTCTCAAAATAATTTACAAATGCCTAAATGTTAATCCACAAATTAAACACAAGTCACAAATATGTTTCATTATTCACCGATGAATACATCCCAACCTGTGTCTCATGGTCTGCAGTTAAATTAATAAATACATTATTTTGTTTTTCATAGATATATCATAATTTTATGTGAAAATTAAATATTTATAAAGTCTAGGAATGAAAATGTATTTGTAAATCGTTGAATCTGTATTTGTGAATCAAGTCACTCACGTTTTTCGTGACGTGTATTTGTTCATTTCCTCTCGCGGGTTTTTGGATTTTGAAACTTTCCTTTCGCATTTCACCTGATCCAAATACAAAAGCAGCCTGATCTACAAATGTGGCCAGCAGGCGAACACTGCTGTTTTCCCCAGTGTTTTAGGACTGACCTGTTGCTCTCAGGGCTGCAGTAAAACAACCCCCTGTAGGTGGGACTATGACCCCATTGGACGCCGCAGTAAATGATAGACCGCTAACTCTGGCTGCTGATTGGCTAAATAAAGTGATGACCAATGAAAAGCGCATTTTCTGTTTAGGGGCATTGGGTATCTGCCCCTCCCTCCGGCTGAGGGAGAGCATCTGTCTGAAACAAATGACCCATTTTAACAATCCAGTCTCAAAAATACGGAACACAACGCGTCCCGTATCAGTCCAATACATCTGCAGCTGGACTTTATCGTTGTTAAATTTAGGGCATCTTCAAAAGCGTTCCACGGTGATCACCCGCTCCTAGCTGTCTGTGATATGAAGCTGAATTCAGCGGCTTGGGCGGTTTTTGTTCGAATTTCCACATGAAATGTTGCGCAAAGCCCTCTCTATTTAAGTTGGCCCCACACGTCCTAAAATAACAGTGTCACCTAGCGGTGGCTTGTTCGCCTGCTGGCCACATTTGTAGATCAGGCTGCTTTTGTATTTGAATCGGGTGAAATGCGAAAGAAAAGTCCCAAAATCCTAAAACCCGCGAGAAGAAAATGAACAAATGCACGGCACAGAAAACACGTGAGTGACTCGATTCACAAATACAGATTCAACAGTTTACAAATACATTTTAAATTCAAGACTTCGACTTTACAAATATATGCAACGGGCGGCACGGTGGCGCAGCAGGTAGTGTCGCAGTCACACAGCTCCAGGGACCTGGAAATATATGCAATGTAAATGTAAAAAATCAAAAACATGTATTTGTGAATGTAACTGTATTTGTACAAACTGCAGACCGTGAGACACATTGGGATGTATTCATTTGTGAATACTGAAACATATTTGTGACTTGTGTTTAATTTGTGGATTATCATTTACGCATTTGTAAAGTATTTTGAGACAAATCGCTCTCTGTAGGCATCATACTATATTTCCATACACTCTTTTACTCTTTGCATCAACCTATAGAAACAGTCAACAATTCCTATGAAAGCAGCATTTAGAAGTTATATAAATGTTGCATAATCTGTAGAACAATACAATAAATGCATAGCATGATTTTCTAATGTACATTTTCAAAACACCTAATAAATTGTAAAGCTAAATTTTTATTTAAGCATTTACAGTATCTGTATTGTTATAGTATTTACAGTCTCTTATGAGCAGTTATCGCAATGAGTTGTGAAACTTTGCTTTATCACGTCATATGACGTTATTCGTGAAGCACATATATGCAATCTTATGACGGATATTACAAAACATAACATTTGCCATTGAATGCCTTTTAAATGTATATAAGTTTGATGAATATTTGGTTAATATGAAGTGTTACCAAAGGTTCTCTCCTTAAAGATACTAGAGACACTTTGTTTTTTCGATGCTGATCTTGAAAGATGGTTTAAGAGAACGACCTGCTGCTGCTGGTGCTGAAGGATATGTGGTCCTTTAAGCAGGGAACCTTTTGGACCAGCAGTCTGCGAACATGATTCTGGAATTTCCTCCCCAAAAAAGTATAGAACACTGGACTGATGCAGAAGTAGAGATGGGCAATGTTATGAGTGATGTATTCTGGGTAAGAGAGACTGTAGTCACAGAGGTTGTCCTTGGCCTGCTCCTTCATTAATAATATCACATTGTATGGAGTCCAGCACAGGAAGAAGAGCACCACTATGACAAAGATGAGCTTCACAGTGCGGTGCCTGCCCTTTACTCTGGTCATGACCACCCTGAGGCCAATCCTGATGTAGCAGTAGAGGATGACCACCAAGGGGAAGAGGAAGAACAAAACAAACTGAGGGTAGGTGCTCATGATCTTATTATCTGGGTCGTGATCTTCACAAATCTTACCCAACTCGGGGTCATCTTCCACAGTGAGACTGAAGTAAGGCTCCAGGCTGCCCAGGACACTGACACTCCAGACCACTGCTGTCGTAGTGACGGCGTAGCAGTTGTGCCGTTGCTTGTTGGCCACCACCACATGTACTACAGCCAGGTAGCGGTCAAAAGTCATGAGTGTGAGGAAAAGGACGGAGCTGTAGAAGCCCAGAGTGTTAGTACTACCAACCATCTTGCAGATCACGGTGCCAAATATCCACTCTGAGGTATGGTACACAGCATTAAAAGGGAGGCTGATGGAGAAGATCAGGTTGGAGACCACCAGGTTGATGAGGAATATGTTTGTGACTGTTCTGAGCCTCTCAAACTTATATATGATAAACAGCACCAGGCCATTGCCCAGCAGACTGACAGTGAAGATAAAGTAATAGAATGGAGGCAAAAACGTCTGACCAAATTGATTGATATCCACTATGTTGCATGGGGGCACGGAAGTTCCTGTAAAGTTATAATCATAGTCAGTCTCTGTAGAGTTCTTCATGTCTCAAGCTACCTGTGAAGCAGAGTTTTCATTAACAACCAAAAAAATTATAAAAAAAATAAATAAAATAAAAGGGTGTTATGTTTGTTGTTTTTAGTAAAAAACCAAATGCATTTACCATGACCAAGCCTTCCCAACCAAAGACAGTTAAAGCAAGGATATATCTCAGTAAAATGTTTATGCTTTTTAAAAGGCAAACAACATCTGATCAAAATCTTGGTTAAAATTTGATAACTTGTATATACAGTGTACAAAATAAACAAAGGATTTTTTTCAGTCTATACAGGGACACCTACAACTGCTTTCCCAAACGACTGACACCTGCATAAGCCTTTAAAATCAGCTGACATTAAACCTACATAAACATTTATTTCAACAAACCTCAGATGCAAGTTTAGATGTAATTTCACATCTGCTGGTGTTCAAACAAAAGTTTTAATAAAGGTCTTGATACATAAATGCAAGAAAAGCTTATTTAATTGTCATGCAACTATTAGAATGGCCCCCTTCAGTAAAATATTAATTAATGAAAAGACAAATAATACTTACAGCTAGGCACTTCCGAAAGTCTCTTGTTTTGTGCTGAATAACAGGAGTTACTAAAGGGACAGGTCAGGGTGGAACTTCAGTGGAAGATGTCTACATGAATATGAATATGTGTGTGTGTGTTTGCTGCAAATGCTTGACTCATCCTGTGTATCACTCTTTAGTTCCTTCTTTCACAAGCTTCTGTGTATCTCTACGTATCATGCAAAATCGTTGCATTTCTTTGAATCTTGGTGTTGTTGTAGTACAGGAAGAATTAGAGGAGTAGGTGCAAAGAATGTGGTACATGTACTTACAGGGCTAGATCCAGCGAGGAGGGTACATTATATGTTTTGAATCAGTGAACCTACTTTAATATAACGACCAAAATTCCACAACTGTATGAATGGCTAAATATGTTTTTTTTTTTACTCCCTGGAGTAACATGAAAGAGACATCCATGTTTTTGACTACAGCATAATTAATACTTGTTGGGTTTTTGTAGCACATTGCCTCTAATTCTGGTTCTGTTAGCTTGACCTGCTCTCTCTCTCTCTCTCTCTCTCTCTCTCTCTGTGTGTGTGTGTGTGTGTGTGTGTGTGTGCGCACACAACAGAATTGTAATCATAAATTACATTCAGCAACATATAAGGGGAGCCCAGGACTGAAAAAAATCCAACTCTTACATAGTTTTTCTTTAAATTCAATAATAATAATAATAATAATAATAATAATAATAATAATAATAATAATAATAAAAAAAACTTTTGTAATACTTGAACATGAAATACAAGTTTTGATTATGGTTAATAATTATTTTATAACTCACAAATCATCAGTCATACAAGTAACCATAGGCAACGTAATCATAGGCTTTAATAATCAGGATTTTTATTTAGTTCTGCGCCACAACATGTGAGATAATCAATGTGCCAGCAGTCAACCGAGTACCTGAGCTTGCGCTGTTCTTTCCCATTTTTCAAACCAGCTGCTGCCTTAAAGGTGAAGTTCACGATTGTAATAAAAAAACACTTTATAAAATTCAAAAGATGTTTCCTTACCATTTGCTAGCTCTCCAGTCGGTCTGTGTGCTTGAAATGGGTCTAATGTGTTTACGAAGCCCTAGTGTCTTTAAATGAGTAAATAAACAAATCAGTATGCAAATTGGTCCAGTATGCAAGGCTCTCTCTTTCTCTCTCTCTGCTCATGGCACAGGTGCCTGGAGTTCTTTTAGACAATAGAAACTGCTACAAAATTAAACAGCTCGAGTTACAAATGAATCTCTGTGGTAATTCAAATACTGAACTGGGTTTAAAGTTACATGTGTTAAAGAAGGTGAGCATAGAGACCATCCATCCATCCATTATCTGTAGCCACTTATCCAATTCTAGGGTCGCGGGGGTCCAGAGCCTACCTGGAATCATTGGGCGCAAGGCAGGAATACACCCTTGAGGGGACGCCAGTCCTTCACAGGGCAACACAGACACACACACATTCACTCACACACTCACACCTACGGACACTTTCGAGTCGCCAATCCACCTGCAACGTGTGTTTTTGGACTGTGGGAGGAAACCGGAGCACCCGGAGGAAACCCACGCGGACACGGGGAGAACACCAACTCCTGAGCATAGAGACCCTAACTCCAAAATGAAACAGTTATAAACACTGGGTAAACCCACTGTATTTGACTGAACATCAGGCATCTGCAGTTCTCTTGCTTTTGTATCTTTGGAATAAACAAGATTTTACAAAGTTTGATTTCTCTCATCATCAAGCACTGTGTTTATTCTCACTGTGAGCAGTAGCCTAATACCCAAGAAGAGTTAATTCATTTGGAAATCCAGCTAAGGGCATGGCAGGGGACACGGTGGTGCAGCAGGTAGTGTCACGGTCACACAGCTCCAGAGACCTGAAGGTTGTGGGTTCAAGTCCCGCTCCAGGTGACTGTGAGGAGTTTGGTGTGTTCTCCCCTTGTCCATGTGGGTTCCAAAAACACAAGTTGGTAGCTGGATTTGCAACTTAAGAGTGTCCGTGAGTGTGTGTCACCCTGCAAAGGACTAGCGCTCCCTCCAGGGTGTGTTCCTGCCTTGTGCCCAGTGATTCCAGGTAGGCTCTGTACCCACCGCAACCCTGAACTGAATAAGCGTTTACAGACATTGAATGAAAAATTAAATATGCTGAAAACAATAACAGAAAAGAAAGAGAACAAGGTGAAAATGACTAAAACTCAAAAGAACTTCTCCCCCTGCCTTACTCTTGGGCTCTGCCTTTTGGAGTACACAGAAGGTCATTTTCATTTAAAGGAACATACATTGAAACCTGTCATTCTTAACAGGGCAATTTCATTCATTCATTCATTATCTGTAACCGCTTATCCAGGAATCATTGGGCACAAGGCAGGAATACACCCTGGAGGGGGCACCAGTCCTTCACAGGGCAACACAGACACACACATTCAATCACACACTCACACCTACGGACACCTTTGAGTCACCAATCCACCTACCAATGTGTGTATTTGGACTGTGGGAGGAAACCGGAGCACCCGGAGGAAACAATTTACACTGGGTAAAAGGTGTTGTTTTATCCTTATGGCATTTTGACCAAAGTTTGGATCAAGTGGAGTCAAGGAATCGATTATATCAACACCAGCAGCAGGATTCAAGATTCAAAGTCCACGCCAGAACAGTCAGAGTCATTAATCACAAAGTATAACATAAAAACACAAAGTATAATAATAGTAACAGAATGCAGAGTTATGATGAAAACAGTAAAGAACTTTCATTCAGTTTGTCATTAAGAAGCATGTGAATTTTATGGAGAGTGGGTCATGTTCAGTATTAATTACATTTCGAGTGAAGTAGGTTAATAATTTAAAAAAAGAATGCTACCATTGAAGTGAACTTGCAAAAATCTCAGTGCTTGTCATGTGAATGACAGGATACTACTTGAATTCTTGGAAAACAGAATAGAATAGTTTCTAGTGACTATCTTCATTTGTTAAGTTAATGATAAGTTGTTGGGAAATATTCCACCCAGTGGTTTCGGGTAGGTTCCAGACCCACACCGACACTGAACAGGGTGAAGTGGTTTCAGAAAGTGAATGAATGAATAATAAAAAAATTAAAATGAATGTGCAGAAGTTTAATCTTTAATAAGAGCTGTTTAGCCTCTCTTTACTGACTGTATATATTATCTGAATTCACAGTTTCTCACTGCTCTTCTAATTTACTGTAGCATAGTGTCCTGGAGAAGCAATTGTATCATTACAAATATGTTGGATTAAAAGCCTATATACTTTTGTATTTTACAGACACTGTTATCAAAAAAAAAAAAAAAAGACTTGCAATTCGTATTGATGTTTTACTGAGTGGTGCATATGAAAATATTGGTGTTATTAGGTGAATTGAACATGTATTACCCCAGTATTTTCATTCATTAATTATCTGTAACCACTTATCCAGTTCAAGATCGTGGTGGGTCCGGAGCCTACCCAGAATCACTGGGCGCAAGGCGGGAACACACCCTGGAGGGGGCGCCAGTCCTTCGCAGCTCAGTATGTACTTCTCAATCTTTATTATACAACTCATCATCATCATTTTCTTCTCTGCTTCTCCATTTCAGGGTCGCGGTGTTATTATACAACTATATATCCATATTTGTCATACTGTAATATTTTCTGGGCTAGCACTTACAAAAGTAATCTCACAGGCCTTCATATTTTACCAAACGGATTTGTCAGAATGATCACTTAAGCCAATTCACAATTTCACTCAGAGGAACTTGTATATGAAACTTTTGCCACACAACTCTTTGCAACAACTTGACAAAATTGCAACAATATGAACTCCTTCAAAACACTAATTAAAGTCCATCTCTTGTTGCACCCATCTGTTTTTTTTAATCCATACTACACCACCCATCTCTTTTTGACATGAGTCTTTTCCTCTGTATATCTATTCTTTTTTTCCTGTACATTTTCTCTTCTTCTTCTATTATCATTTTTTAATGTGTATAATTTAAGCTAAAGTGGAAAAGTGCCTAGTACAAGCTCTTTGGTTGTTTTTTGTACTTTCCCTACACCATTTCATTTGATATTTTGTGTTTTCTTTTTTTTCTGTAATCCAATATTTAAGTCTATTGTGTGTGTGCTTAAACTTTTTAACAGAAACCTATATCTTAAACAGACTTTATATCAAAAAGTTTGATGTAACATTTATTTGTTGGGGCCTGTTTCTGTCGTATAGCTTGTTCTTAATGTTTTGACAGGAAAGTAAATTAATGTTTTGTGGTCTCTGACTTTTGTCCACACAGTGTGGTTCTAAGGTGTGAAGAGAAGAGAAAGGGAAGGAGAGTCTGTTAAAAGTCTGCAGATGGTGGCTCAAACCAGCGATCCGGTACACATTGTGCAACCAGTTGGAACATAATTCAGAACAAAATTGTGTTATTTTAGCTGTCCTCCAGTTTTCTGCCTTTTTGATTCTGGTGTTATGCGCATTTTCATCATTTCAACAATTGAAAATACATATAAAAAATAGCATATAAATATAAATACATAAAAATGATCCATTCTCACACACTCAGTAAGGCTGGCGAGTTTGTGTTTAGCACAGTTTAAATAAACAGAGGAAATGTGGTTCCTGGATCTGTTTGACAGTGACACGACTTGTTGCGCCACTGTGCCACTTGCATGTAATATAATATACCGTGTTTTTCGAACTATAAGGCGCACCGGATTATAAGGCGCATTATCAATAAGGGCCTGCTAAGGCGTCTAGGTTCATATATAACGCGCATCAGATTATAAGGCGCAGCGCATTAAATAAAACAAAGCTCAGACCGTAAGTCAAACTTTATTTAACTCTTTCACGAAAACTCTCAACTTGTTCAGTTGTAACTGCAAATCAATACATTTACTTTTTCAGTTCATTCCTCCACCACAAATCCATCAAACTCTTCATCTTCAGTATCAGAGTTTAATAGTTGGGCGATTTCGGCATCAAGCATGCTCGGGTCCCTCTCATCATTATCCGAGTCAGTCTCATTGCTGATGTTTAGCTCTTCAGTGATGATTCCAGACTTCCTGAAAGCTCGGATGACACACAGGGCTCCTGCGCACAGAGCTGTATGTATCACCGCGCTCTGTGAGGATCCTGACTACGGTGGCCGTAATGCTTAAGCCATTTGTGGGTACACATATAAGGTTCATCGGACTATAAGGCGAACTTTTGATTTCTGAGAAAATCATAAGATTATATGTGCGCCTTATAGTCCGAAAAATACGGTACATTTCTAAGTGATGAATTAAATGATGAATGATCTGGTAATTAAGTAGTGGGTAATTATGAAGCATATATTGTTTGCTTTAATATACACATAAAAAACACACTAGTCTGTCACGCCTACATCCCAGGACTCCAATTCCCAGAATGCACCCATCAGTCACATGACTACCCACCGGTCTCCCTCGCCTGAATTCTAATTACACACACCTGTTAGTTTCCCTATTTATACCCCTTTCATTGAACTGTTCCCTGCCGAGTATTGCTTTGGTTCACCCCAACATACAACGTGTTCTTTTGTAATCAGTCTGACGATTTCTTGTTGCTTACTTCCTGCCTGTTTTCCCGGTTTACGTCTCCTGCCTTGTCCCTTTTGGTACTGTTTGTATGCTTCGGTTTTTGAACTCTGCCTGTTTTTGACTACGGTTTTCGCTTCTCCTCTGAGGTACTGTTTGCTCCCTGTTTTGAACCTTGCTTGCCTTGTGATTACTCTTTTGGATAACGTCATTAAAAAACTATTTAGTGTGTTCCGCGATTGTCAGCTTTCTATTCAGTCCTGACAGAATACTCGGCCACCATGCAGACAGCGGACACAGATGCCGTTAGAACGGCTATTACTAGTCAGGGCCATATGCTTGGTCAACACCAGCAAATGTTAGCTAGTGTGACCCAGTCTGTCAACTCTCTCGCTCAACAACAACAGAGTCAACAGCTCCAACTGAAACAAGTGTTGGAGAGTGTGAACGCCCTTATAGCCCGTATTCCTGCTCCTAGCCCTACCCCCAGTCCTCCTACAGCGTCTGTTAGTTCGACTTCACGTTATCCTGTCAGTAAACCGGAGATTTTTGAGGGTGATCCAGCTAAATGTAGCGGATTTTTATTACAATGTTCCATATTTTTTGAGAATTCACCTCCCAGTAACGATCAGGCAAAACATTTTTTTTGGCTTTTCTGGTCTCCCGTCTGTCTGGTAAAGCAATTGAGTGGGCCACCGCTATTTGGGACAATATTGTCAATAACACATACCCCGAATTTGTCACTACTTTCCGTGAGGTATTTGACCATGCTACTGAGGGACGTTCTTGTGGTGAGATCCTTCTCACACTTAAGCAAGGAGCTCGAACAGCAGCCGCTTATGCGTTAGAGTTTCGGACTATTGCGGCTGGAAGTGGTTGGAATGAACCTGCACTCATTAATGTTTTTCGGAATGGTCTCAATCCAGAGATACTCACAGAACTGGCTTGTCGAGATGACGGATTAGCATTGGATCAGTTAATCTCTTTATCCATCCCCCTAGACCAGCTCCTGCAGAAATGGCCCCGAACGCCGTGTCAAAGACAAAACGTTGTCAAGCGTCAATCCGTTCCTGGTTTTCCTTTCCGCCCGGTACAAAGTTCCAGTCAAGCTCCCTGTCCTAGTCTCCCTTCGGATCCTATGCAATGCGACACTATGCGGCTTTCTCAAGAGGAACGCCTTCGTCGTCTCCACGGTGGATTATGTTTATACTGCGGAGGATCTGATCATATTCGACGTGATTGTACACGACGTCCTCAGCGAGTCCTGACTCAAAACCCGGAGAGGACTTCACTTGGTGAGTGTACCCACAAAAGGGTTAATTTCAAAATCCTTTCTCATACCTGTCAAAGTATACTGCCAAGGAACTTCTCTTGTCGTTCCAGATCTAATTGATTCTGGAGGAAACTTCATTCAACAATCCCTCGTTACCCGGCTGAAAATCAAGACGAAACAGTTGTGCAAACAAATCCAAGTCCGAGCTTTTGATGGCCTTCCCATTGGAGGAGATTCTATTTCACAAGAGACAGTTCCTGTTTGGTTCCAAACAAGTTTCCTGCATCAAGAGTGGCTTTCGTTCCTGGTATTACCCAAGGCAGATTTTCAGATTATTTTAGGATTACCATGGTTAGAAACTCATAACCCAGTTATCTCATGGAGTCAACGCGAAATCACGTCCTGGTCCACCTTCTGTCAAACAAATTGTTTAGCCCTTAATCACATTTCTATCCATTCCACTTCCGTGGAGAGCCCAGAGTCAACTATATCAGTGCAAATTCCTCCCGTATTTTCCCAATATTCAGAAGTGTTCAGTAAAACCAAAGCTACAAAATTACCTCCACATAGGCCATATGACTGTGCTATAGAACTCATAGAAGGTGCTACCTTACCTAAATCACGTATTTATCCTTTGAATTTGGAAGAGGAGAGAGTCATGGAGCAGTATGTTGAAGAAGCTCTAACACAAGGGTTTATATGACCATCAAAGTCTCCGATAGCTTCAGGGTTCTTCTTTGTCAAGAAAAAGGATGGTGGATTAAGGCCTTGTATAGACTATCGTGCCCTGAACGATATAACTAAAAATTTGCATACCCCCTACCCCTTATTCCGGTCGCGTTAGAGCAACTTAGAGGTGCTACAATTTTCTCCAAGTTGGACCTTCGTAGTGCCTACAACCTTGTTTGAATTAAGGAAGACGACGAATGGAAAACTGCTTTTAGTACTACTAAAGGTCACTATGAGTATTTAGTGATGAGCTATGGGCTGGCAAACGCTCCATCAGTGTTCCAGGAGTTTATTAATGACATTTTCAGAGATATGTTGGGAAAATTTGTAATCGCATATATTGATGACATCTTGATTTACTCCCCAGATGTCAAAACACACATAATACAAGTCGGTCAGGTGCTTCAGCGCTTAAAGGAGAATAACCTTTATGTCAAGGGAGAAAAATGTGAATTCCACCAGCAAACCATTTCGTTTCTGGGATATGTCATCAGTGTGTCTGGGATAGTCATGGACGACTGGAAAGTTGAGGCGGTTGTGAACTGGCCAGTTCGGACTAACGTTAAAGATCTTCAACGCTTTTTAGGATTTGCAAATTTCTACAGATTAAACATCCCGATCCAGAACTTCCCTTTGTGGTTGAGGTCGACGCATCGGAGACCGGGCTAGGGGCGGTACTATCTCAACGTAGTGGAGAACTTCCTAAGTTACACCCTGTTGCCTTTTTTTCACACAAATTATCACCTGCTGAACAAAACTATGGCATCGGAGATAGAGAACTTCTAGCGGTAAAATTAGCTCTGGAGGAATGGAGGCACTGGCTAGAGGGTTCTCTACATCCTTTCACAGTTCTAACAGACCACAAGAATCTAGAATATCTCCGTACTGCAAGACGAATGAATTATCGGCAAGCCAGGTGGTCACTTTTTCTCTCGGTTTCGGTTCTCTATCACGTTTCGTCCAGGTAGTCGTAACCTTAAGGCTGATGCGCTCTCTCGTTTAAATCAGAATGAACTAAGGGAGAACGGTGAAAAATCCACTGATTTTATACTACCTCCTTCCGTTTCAGTGTCTGCCATCAGATGGGAATTAGATGAACTTATTGCACAAGAAAATAGGTCTAAAGGGGTGCCTGAAGCTTGTCCTGAAGGTAAAAAGTATGTACCACCTGAATTTAGAAACAGGCTGATTACCTGGGCCCATTCGTCCCTGTCATCTGGTCACCCCGGAGAGAGACGCACTACACAGCTTATTCTAGCACGTTATTGGTGGGGAACATTAAGAGCTGATGTGCATGAGTTTTTTTGCTTCTTGTTCAGTTTGCGCCCAGTCTAAGACACCCAAAACTCTTCCGGCAGATAAATTAATGCCTCTACCAGTTCCAGAACGTCCCTGGTCGCACTTAGCACTGGATTTTGTCACGGACTTACCTCTATCTGAAGGAAGTACTACAGTACTCACGGTGATTGATCGGTTCTCTAGAGGGGTTAAGTTCATACCGTTTCCATCATTGCCCACGGCCCTGGATACAGCCAAAGCTATTTATACACATATTTTTCGTCATTATGGAATTCCCGAAGATATTTTATCTGATCGAGGTCCCCAGTTTACTTCACATGTCTGGAAAGCCTTCTTTGAACATTTAGGAGTAAATGTGAGTCTCACTTCTGGATATCATCCCCAAAGCAATGGTCAGTGTGAGCGGGTCAATCAAGAGCTGGGAAAATTCTTACGTATGTATTGTCATGAAAATCCACAAGACTGGTCCCAGTACTTGGTGTGGGCTGAAATAGCACAAAACTCCTTGGTGAACTCGACTACAGGCCTCACCCCCTTTCAGTGTATTTTAGGTTATCAACCCCCGTTGGCACCCTGGACTGCAGCAACATCAGGAATTCCATCAGTTGACTCATGGATGAGACACAGTGAGGAGGTGTGGGAAGAAACCAATCAATACATCTCAGAGGCCCTTTCCCGATATAAGGAACAGGCTGATAAGAACAGATCGAATTCTCCGTCATTCCAGATTGGGGAAAGGGTGTGGTTGGCTACTAAGGATATCAGGTTTGAGGGGAGGTGCAGGAAGCTCCTGCCCAAGTACATTGGTCCTTTTCGTGTTTCTGGTAAAATTAATGAAGTTACCTATAAGTTGGAGTTACCTGCACAATATCGTATTTCTAATTCCTTTCATGTGTCTCTCCTCAAACCTGTGGTTCCAGGTCCTTTAAATGAGTTGCTGCCCAACGACGTTCCGCCCACGGCTGTGGACTTTGGGGACTCTTCCACATATGCCGTGCGCGAGGTGCTGGATTCACGTAGACGTGGGGGAATTCTTCAATATCTTATTGATTGGGAAGGGTACGGTCCAGAGGAGCGTTCGTGGGTACCTGCTAAGGACGTCTACGACCCGGGTCTCGTGTTGGCGTTTCACTCTCGCTATCCTGAGAAGCAGGCTCCCCGTCCCAGAGGTCGCCCTAGAGGATCAGTCTCCAATCCCGCTCCGTCTCTTTCTACGTCTCGATCCAGAAACCCATGTCAATCTCAGCCCTCCGCATGTGCAGTCGTCCCTAGCTCCGGTAACTCTGTTCCGCCGGGTGGTTGTCGTCGTGGCCGTTCTTGATAGAACTGTCGCGCCTACATCCCAGGACTCCAATTCCCAGAATGCACCCGTCAGTCACATGACTACCCACCGGTCTCCCTCGCCTGAATTCTAATTACACACACCTGTTAGTTTTCCTATTTATACCCCTTTCATTGAACTGTTCCCTGCCGAGTATTGCTTTGGTTCACCCCAACATACAACGCCATCTTTTGTAATCAGTCTGACGATTTCTTGTTGCTTACTTCCTGCCTGTTTTCCCGGTTTACGTCTCTTGCCTTGTGCCTTTTGGTACTGTTTGTATGCTTCGGTTTTTGAACTCTGCCTGTTTTTGACTACGGTTTTCGCTTCTCCTCTGAGGTACTGTTTGCTCCCTGTTTTGAACCTTGCTTGCCTTGTGATTACTCTTTTGGATAATGTCATTAAAAAACTATTTACTGTGTTCCGCGATTGTCAGCTTTCTGTTCAGTCCTGACATAGTCAGACTCATGTAGATACAGCTGTGATATGTGTATGTGGCCTGATTCCCAGACGGATCAATTGTCCCAGTCCGGCCCTGCCTAAAGACTTAATGGTATTGCACCATGTGTTTTATCTGCTGTTTCCATCCTTTACAAAGTATTTTAAACATGCTTGCACCTTGGCCATTTTCCTGACAAGTTTCACTTTCACAGACAACTTAGGTTATGGTTTTAGAGCTGTTAATAGCTCAGTGGGTGATGCTATTTTATTTCAACGGCATGTGTTTATTTTATATTCTGTTCATTCTGAAGCAACGCACTCTAGCTTACCCAAGTATTCTCTTCACAGATGTCATCCATAGCAAGGCTTGAACCCACAACCGCAGGACCCTAGAGCTATGTAACAGTGACATTCCCTGTTGTGTTACTGTGCTGCCATTATACCTACATATTCTTACATAAACACACATCAAATCCTGTTCTAATAGGCACTCAAAGGCACTCTATCTGCTGATGTCTAGTGCACATAAAAGCATTTTTTAAACAGTTGGTGTTGACATGACTCTTAATTGTGTGAAATGATAAAGCACTTCCACATTGACTTTGTTGCTTATTTGGCTGAATGATTGTCGACTGCTCCTCACCCAACACTTTTTAAGAAATTAATAGTTGCACAGTATATATAGTGAACCGCTTCTACTCCTAGGGGTAGAATTTATATTAGATACTGGTATGCATTTATTTAAAACAAGGTCAGGTGCTGGTGTTGGTTGATTCTTTACCAAATGGTTGATTAGTTACCAGTGGCACTCCAAATAATCCCAAATAGTACTTTTACACCCTCTAGGTCATCTTTGATGTAGAACCTGGTAACCTTAGGCTTATGTTTAGCTGTTCAAGAGTGGACATCCTTGACATTCTTCAAAAATGCATTTAAAGTGGTAAACTAACACACACACAAATATCTATTCAAAGGGTATTGTTCACTACTGTTATGCTTCAAATAATGCATCACTTCATGTCTTGCCTACAAGGACCTGAAAGACCCCTCATTCACTGCGGTATTACATATTTGCTTTTGTAAGAATTCTTTTCAAGAACATTTTTTGTACTTAATACAAGACCATGCTTTGTGTTCTTGCTATTGAGAAACAGCTTCTCTTATTGCAGCAAGCAGATGTGGCCATAGCACTGACCCTCATGTCATCACCAACAACAAACCAAACAGAGAGAGTACAGACAGAAGACTTGCGTTCACAAGTATTGTGACTGTATTTGTTAGATATTTTTAGTCCAGGTAGAAATAAATTGTTATATTTTTTGCTATCTATCAGAAAATCAGTTTAATAATGGGTAAGGTTTATAACCCCACTGTAAAAAATAAATAAATAAATAAATAAAAAATGGTCAAATGACTGGCAGTAGTGGCTGCCAAACAAAAAGCATGAAATTAAAGTCAAATATCCTAATTTAAATTCAGTGGAAAAACAATACATTTACAGAAAATGGCAATAAAATGTATTTAGAAAAATACCGTTATTTTACAGATTTTTCCTAAATTATTAAAATAAAACACTTTTAATATAGTGACGTCACTACACATTCCACAAAGAAATACCGTTATTTTAGATATTTATCCTGAATTATTATGAAAAATCACTTTCAATATAGTGATGACACTAAAAGTTCTGCAAAGAAATACCTTTATATTACAGATTTTTCCTGAATTATTACGATAACGCACTATGTATAAAGTGACTGCATTACAAGTTATGCAAGAAATACCTTTATATTACAGATTTTTCCTGAATTATTACGATAACGCACTATGTATAAAGTGACTGCATTACAAGTTATGCAAAGAAATACCTTTATATTACAGATTTTTCCTGAATTATTACGATAACGCACTATGTATAAAGTGACTGCATTACAAGTTATGCAGAAAAATACCATTATTTTACAGATTTTTCCTGAATTATTATGATTAAACACTATCAATAAAATGATAATGCTGCAAGGTCTGCAGAGAAATACTGTTAATGTACAGCAACACCCAGAAAACCTTCACATATTATTGTTACCTTCACATTTATCTTAACTCACAATTAAATTAAAATCAATTTCTAATGTGTTGATCAGAAATTATAAATCGACTCAAATAAACACTAAATGAAGCAAATAAAATATTATGTACTAATTCAAATGAAAGAAAATACATTTTGTTAATTCTCTAACATCATTGGTTGAGAGTTAATAGTTTATGCACAAATGTTGTCAAGAACTGTTCAGGTTTTAAATATAAACAGCTGTAGACTGGCTGTGTGTACAACATTCATTCATTCATTATCTGTAACTGCTTATCCAGTTCAGGGTTGCGGTGGTTCCAGAGCCTACCTGGAATCATTGGGCGCAAGGCGGGAATACACCCTGGAGGGGGCACCAGTCCTTCACAGGGCAACACACACACTCATACACATTCACTCACACCTACAGAGACCTTTGAGTCGCCAATCCATCTACCAACGTGTGTTTTTGGACTGTGGGAGGAAACCGGAGCACCCGGAGGAAACCCACGGGGATAACACCCCAACCCCTCACAGACAGTCACCCGGAGTGGGAATCGAACCCACAACCTCCAGGCCCCTGGAGCTGTGTGACTGCGACACTAACTGCTGTGCCACCGTGCCGCCCTGTCTTTACAACAATTGACTAAAATCAGAATTATCTAAAACAGAGATCAAGGGAATAAATGAGTTCAAAAACCATTATGAATGCAAAAATATTGAGCACCTAAATGTCCTCTATAATAATGACAAAATCCTGTGGCTCAGCATCATCTTTATTACCATTACTTTGAATCGTGTAAATCCCCATGACTCTGCACTCAGTGTCTTTCTCCACTTCACCAATAGCAGCAGCCTGAACACAAATACAAAAACAGACTGATGTGAAACAAAACTTACACTAAGATGATCAATGACAACTCAGAAAAGTGAATGTTTGCTGCTGTTAATTATGTGCAAATAACATTAGAAATATTACAGTGCTTATATACTGAAGTAATTACTATGATTTGATAGAACTGATTATTCTCTGATTCATCATTAACTTAACTGAATGTCGAACATTTATTGATGTTGAAATTACAAAAAATGGATGTCTGGGGACACAAATGTGTAGGTTACTGAAGCTCCATTTTTAAAGGGACAAACATTAGGTGAACATGTGGCTGTAAAGATTTCTTTAGAAATGTCTTTAGAAATTGTTCATCAAGTCCTGGCAAGTTCACCTTATCTGAGTCCATTTGTAAACCTAAAGAGCTTTGTTTATGCATCTAAACATCAGATTCCTTCCAAGAATGAGCACTGCAAATCCATTTCAACAAGAGCATTACGTATTCAAATTAAACAACTGAATCAATGACTATGAAATCTGTGATTTAGGCACAAAAAAGTGACTCTCATTAAAAAACTCCCAAATTTCTACTGTGAGCTCTGGCTCTGAGCTGTACTGCTGCTACACTGGTTGTGCTGCTGCTATGGCTCTGGTCTGTGCTGCTGTTGCTGCTGCTCTGGTCTCTGTGCTGTGCTGCTGCTGCACTGATCTCTGGGCTGTGCTGCTGCATCTGCTCCTGCTCTTTCTCTGGGCTGGGCTGTGCTGATGCTGCTCTGGCTGTGCTGTGAAGAACCACAGGCCAAACTTGTTATGCATTATTTTACTTTATGTTTTTAGTATACAGGAAAGACAACTGATTCCATTAGGACTAAATAAAGTGTGATGTACAAAATCCTTACATTGACCCCAACAATAATTTTGAATAAATTTACACAAACCATGCCTGTGCTTGTAAGATGCGTTTCTCCTTCACCCATTCACTTTTTTCTGAAGATCTGCATTGGCTTAACTGAAATGTGGTCCAGCTGCAACAAGACCTTTAATTGCAGAGCCTTTTCTGCATTCAACTGGAAAAGTTTTGACAAATATACAGTAGTTTATTTATATTACTACCATAAATCTACATTATTAAAAAAATATCATCACTGTCCAATTAAAACCATTTATATCCCAAAATAGTAACTTTACAGGAGAACTAAAAACACCTACTTAACTTTCAATGAAAGTCAATGTAAAAAGATTGTATGTACAAAATAATTCTGGAGCAGCTCTATTGGTTCATTCATCATGAAATTTTCAGTGTGAGGGACAACTTTGTATTCAAATAATTTAGTAAACTAAAAATCCACAAAATGGAGATACATGTTTTTAATTGGAAAGTGACATGTGTACATGATATACATTAATATATATTTTCACTTCATCGTATATTTTGGAAAACATAACTTTAAGTTATATATAGCCTACAATTATTACTGAGCAGCCTTTCAACCACTTTGACCATCACCGAGCAGCTTACATTTCTGAAACCTGTCACCAGCAGAAGCTGGTGTTGAAGGAAAGCAAGGAAAGATTTTATGCAGTAATTTTCATCTAATAGTCACTGAAACATGATAAAGCTTTGACATAGCTTTCTTTGATAAGCTCTACAAATTGACTGAAAGTGCTTTTACCTTTTTGGTCATTCTTAAAAAGATAACAAACCACAAAGTGATACGACTGCTATACACCGCTTTAGTTTGAAGCAGCTTACTTGTGTATCTTGTAATTCAGAGGACGCAGTGATGTACAGGAGAAAAATATCCAAAGAAAAAAACATATAGCGACGCATATTAATTTAGCCACCACAGAACATGATAGATGTCTTTGAAAACACCATTAATGTCTGCCACTTAAAGTGCCTAATATGAACATAACAAAATTGCGCCAAGCACAAAATGATGACATGATTTCAGTGGTCTATGTAGAAAAATGAACTGCTAAGCAGATTGGTTATCATTTAAATGTGTCTAATAGTCAATGACGACAGAAAAAGTTAGTGAACTTTTAGCATCTTAACGTTAATGTTAGCATAATTACCCTAACTTCCGGCCACTTTAATTACAATATTGGAAATCTTAGCTAAGTGTAAATAAATAAAGTAAAAAAAAATAAAGAATTGTAAAGAATAAAGTACTTTACTCACTCAAATCAGCATTTTTCAGGAGTTAAATATGTGTAGATAAATGTCCAAGACTTGCTTGACTTTGAAAGAAAACATGTTTTTAGATAAAAACACTTTTGTATAAGTAGGTGCCAGTACTGCTAAGATTATTGGCGACCCCTGACTTCGGCCACCTCCCCTGCTTGTGACAGTCAAACGAGACAGTTGCTACCACATTCAGTGGTTTTGAGAGGTTCACAATGAGATCATGTGTGTCCTGTGTTAGTATCCATACTCTACATGTAAGGATTAAAATGGCGGTAGATTTTCCCCTCAGAGAAAATGAATCTAACAGTTAACTTTTACACTGAGGGAAATATCTGTCGCGAAATGGAAATGTGTTGTGTTCCACATGAAGTTTTGCACACAAAGAATTCAACAATGTTAGAGATATTAAATATTGTTTAGATATGTGATTTCTTGCAAGACTGATGTTTAAATGCCCTACTAAGGCTTGATCTTATGTTTTATTGTTTTACCCAGTGCGATTGGCAAAGAGAAAGAGCGGAATTGCACCATATACGGCAGTGGCCAGAATTATGGGACGGCCAGAAATAGGAGGAATACTGATACCTCAGAGAGAGTCTCAACAACGATTTCAAGAGTACAAGAATTCAAATTCAAAATGAGGTCAAGACCAAATTCGAATACTACAACACTATCTATGTTACAGCTTTTCAATATATTTATAACATAACAAAGACTTGTTTACCAGCATATATGATTTAACCTATTATGTATTACGCACTGACCGATTGAATGCATTTAAAATTTTTAGATATTCATGTTTTTATTGCCCTGTGAAGGACTGGCGCCCCCTCCAGGGTGTATTCCCCGCCTTGCGCCCAATGATTCCAGGTAGGCTCTGGACCCACCACGACCCTGAATTGGATAAGCAGTTACAGATAATGAATGAATGAATGAGTGAATGTTTTTATTGTTTACATCTTATAAAATGAAAAACGATGTGATTTTTTTTAAACTGGGCTAGCGATAATTTTATAAATTTAGAACTTTTTCTAATCTGATGTCAGCAGGATATAAGTTTGTTGAAATTTCCTGTCTGCAGTTTCCAGTTTATTTTCTAGCACCCTTCAACTCCAATTCACTCCAAATAAGAATTTGTCAGGCAGATGTAAAATAATCCAGGTAGGTACTAGGATAACTAGCTAATGACCATAGGTCGTAGACTGACCAAATATAATGTCCCTAGGCACATGCACTGTAACAGACTTGTTTTCAAACTTGGCCAGTTTCCTGAATGACAGTCAGGTTAACCAATCATGGTCACAGCAAAAAGGAAAAGATATATATATATTTTTTTTAGCAAAATTGGGTTTTCATTTCAGTGTGTAACTATAGTTCTGTCAATTCATTTGTCTCCAAGTCTGTTAACAATTATTTCCTTGGTTATGCTCAAACATAGACCCGTTTTTTTTAGAAGTGTCGCTTTTTTGCAAACAAAAAAACAGCACCCAAACATACAACAATATTTTACTGACATTGACTGCACAAGAACCAAAATGAGAACTAACAGATGACAGAAAATCATGAAAATGGGCATGAGCATGATTTCAGGGGCAGAAATGAATAGGTTTTTTTTTTCTTTTTTTTTTTTTCCAAAGCAATTACCTACATCATGTTCTGTGGCAAATAAATATGTTCAGAATCCTATACGGTTTGTTTTGTGTACTTTTTTATCTTGTACATCACTGGATCCTCTGAATTATAAGTACATTAAACAGTCAAAATATGAATATTGCTACCTGTAAGCTAATAGTCCCAGTTCACTGGTTTGAAATGAGACTGCCACATCTTAAACAACCACGCTGTTTACCATGCTAGTCTTTCCCACAAAATGATACCACCACTGTAGAACCTTGCTTTGGTGTAGCTCACTGATGTCTAACTGATGCACAGCATCACATATTAGTATTACTCTTAATTTTACTTTTAGCAGATTCATTTATATGCTTTTTCTAACTGACATCATTGATTGATTGCTGGCAGAGGCACAACATGAGAGGTGTTGCTTTGTACTTTTTGAAAAGAAAAAAAAAAGACTATGTATTAATAAAACAAATTTGATAATTTTGTAACCAGAATTGCAAAGTTTTAATGTAAAAAGGACACATGAATATAAAATAAATAAGATTTTCAGTAAAATTACAAAGAAAAAAATTATGAACATAAAGCTTTAAACAACTAACAGAATGTTTAATTACAGAAAGTTGCTGTAAGTTTACATTAATTTGTTTATAATTTAAGAAAGCAGAAAAAACTGTATAAATATTATTGTATTTTTTTCTGTAAAAAAGAGAGAAATACATGCAATTTGTATTAAATTATTAACATAATATGTAAAATAACAGTTGTGTTATTAATATCACATATAATATCTGTAATTTTACAGAACTATATATATAATCAGAAAAAAAATAAAACTACTTTAAAAAATTACAGTTATTTTCTATAAAGTTGAATAGTGAATACAACTAACTTTGTCTCTACGGTTTGTACCAACAAGGTAGATGTGTCTAATGTGGCCAGTGTGTGTGCATAGTGTATATAAAAAAAAACTCCAGCAGCACTGCTGTGTCTGATCCGCTCATATCACCTTTAAACTTGATGCAATGCCTTTTTAAGCATGAGTAATGGATCATAGCAAGGGGAGCTCTTCCAATCTGGAAGCAATGACCCAAATGTATGATCAAGTTTTTGTAGACTGTGTTCTAATGTCTTTTTCTGTAGGGGGGACAAAATAAAATTATTTTGTACAAATGTAAAAATAGTCTTGCTGCACAACCAAAGAATTAATTAATAGAACTTACTCCTTATAATATGATAAACAAGAATATTCATAATAGTTTTGGCCAAGTACAAATATAGAGTGCTTGTCCTGAGGTACCATAATTGGTGCAAACTTTCGGTTTTGTATTTATTGCACTTCTAATTATTTATTTTATTAATGTTCTTCCCTATCCTTTGCTTTCCCACATCGTGTCCCTGATGTTGAAGTCTTGCTAAAATGTAGATCTCCTTGAAATTAAATAAAGGGCTAGGGAATGTTTTATATGCACAGAATTTAATCAACAAATGTGTGTTGTTGAGCGTGAACCCATAGGTTATATAATCTATAATGGGTTTATTATACATTTTTACATAGGCCTAAAATTATCTGTAAATTCAAATCAAATTCATCTTCAGTTGGAGAAAATCCACCTAACAAGGAATTGTTGTCAGGACTGAGGCGGCCTGACGGAGGCAGACGCACTTGCTACAACACAGCTTTTATTTACACAATAAATAACAAAACAGAGACAGACTAGTATAACAGACAGAATAAAGAACAAAGAAAGACTGAGACAGAGAGACTTGAACAGAAGGACAATACATTAAGAGAAATAAAACAAACCTAGACAGAGAGAAACGAACAGAGACCTAAACAGAAAGAGCTAAAACAAAGAGCTAAACAGGGCAAACAAAGCACAGAAAGGGAAACAGATGAAAGAGACACTAACTGATTTGAAATGGATAGAATGAGGAACAGACAAAACAAACAGACCAAATTGAAAATAGAGCACGAACCAAACAAGCCAAAAGAGAAATGGGATCAAAAGACAGACCGACTGGAGGGAGCAAAACAACCACGGTGGAACAGCAGAGACACTGACTTCTGCAAAACAAAAGGTGAAATGTTTGACAAACAGGAAGTAACACAAAGGAGCCTAAATAGACAACACTGACAAGGGACACCTTGAATAGATAATGAGGGGGAAGGATTACAAAGGAGGCACAATGAGAGGGTGGAGCTAAGGCAGGACAAGGGCAGAGAGAGGAACAACAAGAAAGAGCGATGTACTATGTGAGCCAGGCAAGACAGGACCAGGGCGTGACAAATTTCTGAAGTCTTGAGTTATAATAGCTGGAATCACCAAATGTGAATGAAAAAAATAAAAAGTTATTTAATGTTCATTCACTGTCCACACACCTACCTCATTTGTAGATGTGAAGCCAGAGTCAGTAGCTCATCTGTTGCTGCACAGTTTGTGTTGGTTGTGCTCTAGTTCTTCATCGGTGGACATAATGACACTGGGAGAAAGGACAGTGAATACAGAAGCAAGCAGCTGGTCATAATGTTATGGCTGATCTGTGTATATATAAAAGATTGGGTATTACGTTCTTGTCACTACATTAAGTTAGGTTAACCAGGTGACCTTATATCAACCAGCTATCAAATAAAATATTAATTGCTTTTATATTCAGCCTTTCATTGCACCTTAACTACTGTAATATTTATGGTAGAACATGCCTTTCTAACACAAACCTAGCTAGTAAAAAGCTAATTATATTTATTTATCTTTCGTACCTGTATATTCTGATCAGTGTCATAGTGGGTTCGGAACCTACCAAAGTAGGAATGTGTACAGTGTACATTCATGGATACTGCTTTACTATAGGACACTTGGAAGTGTCCTTGGAAACTTTGAAATGAAACATCAATAAATGTGTCATTACATTAATTAAGGGGCCACTGAAAACTGTGTTGGTACTGAGTCCACTGTGCTCAGCAGCGGAGAGTTTCTGTGGGTTCAGAGCTGTCAAGCAACTCTATTACATGATTATAACTATAATTATAAACATGCAAAGTTAACAGAGCACTAGGTAGTATTTACCTTAAAATAACAGCTTCAAATTTATTGTGACACTCCAGTGATTTGTAATAAGGTGAAAAGAGCCTTTGTCATTCCTGCTCCGGGCTCAGCACACCAGACATTAGACTATGTAAAGTCAGGAGCCAGGGCGAAAACTTCTTTTGAGTACTGCATAAGGCCTTGTGGCACATGTCACATACAACAACACCTACAAGAGAGGCTAGCCCTGTATTCCCAGAATAGACATCATAGTCAAAAGAAGCAAGGAGGAGGAGAAGAGTGAAGAGACCATACAAGGGTTAATACTGGGCAGACTTCTACTGACCAGCATGAGCTGAAATAGTCATAAGGATAAAAGCCAGATGTCAAGCTTGCCTTCTCAGACTACTAAATCATAATTGTAATAATTTATATGTATTATATTATATATTTAAAGCCTTTATAAGTGCATGTTATAACCCTATAAAAAGACTTTTGCATAAGTATAAAATGCCTACAATATGTACTAACAATTATAAATACATTATAAATGTTTAAAAAGCTATCATTGAGTGCTTTTATTGTCTGCATTGTCTGTAGACACTTATCGAGTTCAGAGTCTATATGTAATCACTGGGAGAATGACTGAAATACACCCAGGATGGGGTGCTAGGCCACTGTGGGGCAACACACATCACACGTTCAGTCATACACTCACACTTACAGACACTTTTGAGTAGCCAAAATGCAAGTGTACTTAATATCCACTAGGTATAGGTAGGTTACCAGATTAAAAGAAGCCAAGTGTATGTAACTTGTAGTTTCAATTGAGGAAAATGTTATTAAGTAATGGCAATTCAATGCAACTGTGGAGATCAAGATGAGACCAAGAAAACTGTCAGATAAGACTCCTTGAATGCTGGTAAGAAGGCCAAATAAAAACCCACACACGACTACAAAAAACACACAGGAAGACATTTTTGAAAACTCAATGCTTGAAGGATGCTACAGAATACTGAGAGAAGACAAATGTGCTGTGGAATAATAAAGTCAAAATAAATAGTTATTGCCACAACCAGAAATGGATTGTTTGAATACACAAATGAACAGCTTTCCTGAAAAGTACATCATGCCAACTGTGAAGCATGGGGGTGGCTCTATTATGCTTTGAGGTTGTGTTACTGTCAGTGGCACTGGCAATATTGCATGAATTGAGGGAAGAACAGATTTCACAATATACCAGCAAATCCTGGAAACAATTGTCCAACCATCTGTTAAAAGGTTGAAGCTAAGAAGTGGGTAACTTAAATAACAAGATTATTCTCCAAAATATACATCAAATCCAGTGTACCCTGCCTAAAATTACATAAACAGAACATTTAGGAATGACCTACTTATTGATTGAGTTAGACCTAAACATAAAAAAATCTGCGGACAGACATTATACCTAGAAGTTGCTGAAAACCACAGCATGATCATGCAGCATAACTGTTTTAAGAAGGGACACGCATAAATGAGTCACACTGAGCATTGCAGTTTTATTTCAATATCTTTGCCATTTTTTATCTTATAAAGGAATGGAAACAAGATTGGGATCTACTGACACTTTGCTGTTAGCTGAATATAGTAAGTGAGTTGGGGGAGGGGTGAACTTGCTGGAAGACACTGAGAGATGAGAGAAAGAGAGCATAAACTAGAGAGATGGCTTGAAAAAAAAGATCTGAAACTCTGGCATGTAAACTTTGCTTAATGTGGCATATCACGGCAAAATCTGAAGTATACAAAAATGGCCTAAATAAGCAAGTCTTCAAAGGAGTACACAAGCTGTACGTGCATTAAAACACAAAATATACAAGACAAAATTTTGCACAGGCCACACTGATGATACTGATTTTTTACTTTTGTGAAAATAAAGACATAAAAATATTGTGTTTTATGTTTGATAAGCTACAGAAACTGGTCATTACTACTTTTCAACTAACTAAAAAATGTGATTTGGCCAATGTTGCTAAACATTTGCACAAAACTGTAAATATACATTTGTAAATTTTTCATAAATGCATGTGCATGCAACAGAGCCTTCCTTTGTGTTATATTTACATGCACTTTGCTACTACCACATATCACCTTATACAATTATGCCATTTAATACAAAGTATAATGTACAACATATAATGCCTTAGAAATATACATAAAATTCCTTCATGAAAACAGTGTTTTATAATAGGTTTTCCCAAAAATACTGTAATAAAATGTATTAGAGATTTCCTCCCCATTCCGGCTTTGAGAGCTGTTCTAATAGGAGGATCTGCTGTTGATGCTGACATTCTTATTGAACAGCAGTCTGCAAATATAATTCTGGAATTTCTTGCCCATAAACATATAGAACACTGGGTTGATGCAGAAGTAGAGATGGGCAATGTTACGAGTGATGTATTCTGGGTAAATGAGACTGTAGTCACAGAGGTTGTCCTTGGCCTGCTCCTTCATTAATAATATCACATTGTATGGAGTCCAGCACAGGAAGAAGAGCACCACTATGACAAAGATGAGCTTTACAGTGCGGTGCCTGCTGTTTAACCTGGTCATGACCACCCTCAGCCCAATCCTGATGTAGCAGTAGAGGATGACCACCAAGGGGAAGAGGAAGAACAAAACAAATTCAGGGTAGGCGCTCATGATCTTATTATCAGGGTCATACTCTTCACAAATCTTCCCCAATTTGGGGTCATCTTCCACAGTGAGACTGAAGTAAGGCTCCAGGCTGCCCAGGACACTGACACTCCAGACCACTGCTGCCATAGTGAAGGCGTAGCAGCTCCTCCGCTGATTCATGGCTGCCACCACATGTACCACAGCAAGGTATCGGTCAAAGGTCATGAGCGTGAGGAAAAGGACGGAGCTGTAGAAGCCCAGAGTGTAAGTACTACCCACCATCTTGCAGATCACATTGCCAAATATCCACTCTGAGTTATTGTACACAGCTTTAAAAGGGAGGCTGATGGAGAAGATCAGGTTGGAGACCACCAGGTTGATGAGGAATATGTTTGTGACCTTACTAAGGCTTTCAAACTTGCACAGGATAAACAGCACCAGGCCATTACCCAGCAGACTGACAGTGAAGATGAAGCAGAAGAAGGGCGGCAAAAATGTCTTACCGAAATCATTAATATTCTTTATGTCGCAAGGAGTAATGAAAGGCTCTAAACTCTCGTCGTAGTCTGTAGAAACTTCCATATCCCAAGACACCTGTAAATAAGAGTTTTATTTAATAACTTGAAAGTACAAGTCTTGGTTTCCCTCATTTTAGTGAAAAACAAAACTTTTGTTTTATCACCATTTGATATACACACAAGAGAATGTTGCTGTAAATACAAAGTAAAGTCTTTACAATGTGTTAATGGCAAACAACAATTCATCTAAAACTAATTCAATATGTATTAGTAATATGTACAGTAAAAGGACATATAGAAAATACTGAAGAAAACAATTTGTCACAACAGCTGCTTTGGTAAACATTTGTTAACACATCTTCCACAGCTCAGACCTTAACATGATTTCACACCCTACTAATTATAGCAAGCAAAACCGGAAATTAATTCTGAAAAAGACTAATAATACACTCTCAGTAAAAAGGTAAAGTAGAGGTGCATTATGGGTCACTAAAAGTACAAACTGTAAATGTACCTTTAAAGCCACAACAGTGGTTTTAGAGTCCAGCTGTGTTCCCTAAAGGTACATTACATTTTCTTCTCCAGAAGGAGAGGTAAATATTTGTTTTCATTATAGAACATGTTAAAATAAAAAATATATAATGTAAGTCCTGGAGATGAAATGTGGTCTATGAAATCAACACAGTTTTAAAATCCACAATTATAATAGAAAAAGAAACAATTATATTCCCTCCAGTGACAAATTATCTGACAGTGTACTTACAGTGAGGCACTTCTGAGGGTCTCCTTTTCTTAATAGGCAGGTCAGAGTGTAACTTAAGTGGAAGAAGTCTACATCTGTGTGTGTGTGTGTGTGTGTGTTTGCTGTAAATTATTCACTCTTTAGTTCCTTATTTAAGAACCATTGGTGTATCATTTCTATCTCAATGTGTGTCGTGTTTAACTGAATTTCTTTGAAACTCCATGTTGTACAGGAAGGAACAAGAGGCGTAGGCGCAAAGAGATGTCAAACACTTTAGTTTATCTCTTAAGCGAAGTAATCGAAAAACCACACATTTAATTTTAAAATCAAGTAGTATAGTATTGATGAGATTTGTCCTGTGATGTTTGATTCATTAACTTTATGAGTCTGAAGTTTGTCAATATATTATGAAGTAAGCATGCATGTCCCTTGTGGGAAGTATTCTGGCTTACAGTATTACACATTGGGTCTGAGATTTAAGCTGACAGGTTAAAGCAAAGCTTAGGAGATTAGTGAAAAAGAGCAGCAAAGTAGTAACTAGGCAGAACCAAAAAGCAAGTGGAAGAATTGTATAATGATTGTACACAAATAGGCAAAGAATGTAATTTGTGTTATATGTCTTTATCTGCTATGTGTCACCATAGAAATGTCCATGTAGAAAGTAGTTAATAATTTAAAGTATTGCAGATAAATTAAACAAGTACATTTTTTTTGGATGGTGACAAGATTTGTAAGTCATTATTGCCTATTGCATTTTGCAACATTTGACAGAAGATCTGGGTTACAATTCTAATGTTGTTGCACTGGTAGGCACATGTGGTGTTAGGAGTCTTGCTTAAGGTGCTGCATGGTGTAAGTACACCAGCAGAGACTCAGAGGAAGCATGTATGTTGATTCTGATTATTAGTTTACCTTTTGCTGTTTTTATCTTGTACTACCTGCTGTTAAACTTGTTTTCTCCAAAACCCTGTACTTGGCTAGTTTCACATCCATGAAGTGGTTTAGCTTGTGGTTTTAGAGCTTTTAACTGCTGAGTGTGTGTTATTATGTGAGACCTGTTTCATGTGTTTATCTGTTCCTCCCCTCTCTCTCTTTCTCTCTCTCTCTCACACACACACTTACAGAGAACTATGACAATGCGATAACAAAGAAAGTTGGTTCACTTCTATTCTTCATATGAATCACACCTATAGAGGGCACTGTCATCCTTTTGTATTGTTTCTTTATACAGGATTATTCAGTATGTATGCTGTGTCATCAAATCATACATTAAAATAAGAGGGATTATGAAGGATTGATAGTACAAGGCTAAACATCTTACATATTAATTATGTGTGTGTGTGTGTGTGTGGGATGTTAATTTCTAAATGGCTATAGAAGTGTTCAAAATGTGTTTAGTGTGTAACTACTGCATTAGGAGTCCTTACACCCACCTAACCTTATACACACACACACACACTCACAGTAGTTCACTAGGGGCAGTGAGCACAAACACACCCAGAGCAGTGTGCCATCCCCAGCACCTAGGAAGCATTCGGATGTTATGTGACTTGCTTATGCGCATCCATGGATTGAGGGAGGACAGAGCTGTCACTCCCACTTTTCCCAGTTTTCCTGCCTGTTGTAGGGATTGAACCAGCAGCATTCCAGTCCCAAGCCCTTTAACCATTAACTACTTTAACCGTTAAAACATAGCTTACCACATGGGCATGGTGAGCTTAGGCTCATGTGCTTCACAGTGGTAGTCTATGACTTTCCTCAAGTAGCACAAACACACATACACACACACCACAAATCAGGAATTATTTATTGTGTTTTAGCAAATACACATAACAGATTCTGGTACATTATTGTTTGTGGTTTGCATTTGAACAAGAAGCTAATGGAAATAAAGCTGTTGGAGGACATTAGGGAGAACATTGTTTGGGTGTGGTATTCAATTTTCCTATTTTTATATAAGAACAAATTGAAAGGGCAGCCATAGTTCATCAGAATAATGGTGCTTATCAAGGTTTGTGCAAATACAGAATTAATTCAGTGACACAGACATATTGAGATGTTATGCCACCCTCCATGAGAATTATAAACCTGTCAGCTTTTTGAATACTGACAAGACCAATGTACCATTCATTTAAGTAGAACAGAGCACCAGAACAAAGTTTTGTTTATTTATTTTTTTATCTTAGCCATGCAGGTAAAATACCAAATAATGTGTTATTAATTAATTTATAAAACCTTATAAAAACAAGATTCAGAGGAAGTAGAGCAGAAAATGATTGTATAACATTCTGTAACATCCTGTAGCCAACATAACTCAAATGTGCATGACTTCTTTAGAATTTGCCTCAGAGGCAGCAGAGCATGAACATTCTGCAGCTTCCTCTGAGGCAGCGAGGTACATTACTGTCCATTCAAGTAAAACAAAATGCTGAGGTTTTTTGCAGCACTTCCAACAAATTATGAAACTGAAAGAACTAAATATTGCACATTTATTCTTCCAGTCAGAGCAGGAAAACGCTAGGTAGGTGAAAATCTTCACCCAGTCTGTTTTAACCAATCACATTTATGTCCTCCTTTTATCCCCCATTAATTTTCCTTCTGCCTCAAAGGCAGCGTTGCTTCCAGAACTATTTTGACCAGTGATTTTGCACATGCTCTGAAATGGACACTGTCATCTTGTTCATTTGCATAGAAAAGCTAAATATGAGCTAGATTATGAATAGTACACACAGGTGTGGAACCACCTGAACTCTACCTAAATGCAATAAATAGACATGTACATTAGGACACACCCCCTAACAAACCAGCCCCCTTTATCTCTGTAGGAAAACATGTGAACATGGCACTGAACCTGACATCATCATCAAACACAATGCAGAAAGCAGGGGCATTTCTACACAACTTGCTGTACTAAAGAACGCACAGAATTTAGATTTGCACAGCAGTACCCCTCTACTCATCAATCAGTCATAGAGGATAGAATTTGTTGTCAATTCTTTTTGATTACATACAAACACAGAAACAGTAGTTAGTTATATTCTACAAACTTCTACTCTACAAACCTTTCTAATTTAATATGACTTTGTCTAAAGGTGTATCATTCAGAAATCATTTTACTGTTCAATGGTTTAATGTGTGTTTTGGTTTAGTCTTTGTGAAATGAAGATCCTCAGCTGTGGACTGCAGGTGGAGGACAGCGCTGATATTTTACTCCCACCTTCCTCAGTTTTCCTGCCAGCTGTTGGGAATGAACTTGCAACCTTCCAGTCCCAAACCCCTACTATCCTGTCTAATACTCTGCACAATAAATTAATAAATTTATAAAGTTTCTTGGAGAATTTACAGTAAATGTTTTGAAACCAGAAATTATTAGGTCATGAAAATTACATGCCACCTATTGCCATCTATTGTTTTACCCAAAATACCGTACTAACATTCATTAGAGATTTCTTCCCCATTCCGGTTTTGAGAGCTGTTCTAAGAGGAGGATCTGCTGCTGATGCTGACATCCTTTATGCATGGAATCTTATTGAACAGCAGTCTGCGAACATGATTCTGGAATTTCTTGCCCAAAAATGTAAAGAAAACTGGGTTGATGCAGAAGTATAGATAGGCAATGTTATGAGTGATGTATTCTGGGTAAACGAGGCTGTGGTCACAGGGGTTGTTTTTGGTCTGCTCTTTCATTAATAATATTACATTGTATGGAGTCCAGCACAGGAAGAAGAGTGCCACGATTAAGAAGATGAGCTTCACAGTGCGGTGTCTGCCCTTCACTTGGGTCACGAGGACCCTCAGGCCAATTCTGATGTAGCAGTAGAGGACGACCACCAAAGGGAAGAGGAAGAACAAAACAAACTCAGGGTAGATGCTTAACTTCCCGTTGTTAGAGTCACAAATCTTCCCTACTACAGGGTCATTTTTCACAACGCTATTGAAGTAAGGCTCCAGGCTGCCCAGGAAACTGATGCTCCAGACCACTGCTGCAATAGTGAAGGCATAGCAGGTGTGCCGCTGCTTGTTGGCCACCACCACGTGTACCACAGCTAGGTAACGGTCAAAAGTCATGGCTGTGAGGAAGAGGACAGAACTGTAGAAGCCCAGACAGGAAATACTGTCTATCATCTTGCAGATCACAGTGCCAAATATCCATTCAGATTTCTGATAAACTGCATTAAACGGGAGACCGATGGAAAAAATCAAGTTGGAGGCCACCAGGTTGATGAGGAATATGTTTGTGACTGTTCCAAGTTTCTCAAACTTATATATGATAAACAGCACCAGGCCATTGCCCAGCAGACTGACAGTGAAGATGAAGAAATAGAAGGGAGGCAGAAATGCCTTGCTGAATGTATTAATATTTACTCTGTCACATGGAGTCACAAAAGTCCCTGAGATGTTATAATCGTAGTCATAATCTGTAACATTCTCCATGTTTCTAGTCACCTGTGAAACAGATTTTTTGTTAATAACCTGAAAACATAATTTTGGTTTTCTTAGTATTAAGATAAAAAATAATACAAGGTGTTACATCTGATGAAAAAAAATAGAAAAGTTATACTGGAAATAAGTATTAGATGCTGAGCCAAAAATCATATATGCTGGTTGTTATTAAGAAAATTCCAGACATAAACATAGTTGGTCAAATAATTCTTTTGCTGCTGTGAAATTCAGCACATAATACAGAAAGGGCCAAGAAAATAATGTCACACACTGGATTTAATTTCCTGCCCTCCAAACCAATCGTGGGAATAAATGGCATTCAATATTCCTAGGCCCTAAATATATACAAATAATACTGAACAAAGATGCTTTTCTTTTCTTTAAACCTCTGTTGCTCATACAGTAACATGTGGCACTCCCATGGACAATAGCCTACATGGCTACTGACACCAACCTACAAATAAGATTTATTCTGGAAAGCCTCCGTTGACATAAAGGATACTTTTGTTAGTTTTAATGTAATTTCCTGTTTGTACAAAAAAATACTCTGTTGACGTTAAGACAACCATTGGGATCTTTATAAATCTCTTGGTACAGTAATATCATGAAAGGCTTATTTCGGTGTTATGCAGCTTTTAAAAATAAAATCCCATTCAGAATAAAATACTACCATATTTTGTACTTTTTAACATATCTCCACACTTCCACTGATAAGATCTGAACATGAGTTTCGACCCCATTAATCATATCATACAGAACAGCAAATAAAATTTGGAAAAGGGCATAGAATACTTACAAGAATTTACTCCTGAGTGTTTTCTGTTCTGTGCTGATAGACAAGAGTGAGTGAAAAGACAGATCAGTGTGGAACTTCACTAAAAGAATGTGTGCGTGTAAGGGCACGTGCGTGCGTGTGTGTGCATGATGCAAGTTCTTAACTTTCCTTCTTTCATGAGCCATCATTTCTATTTCAGCATTTTCTTTCTTTTGTTTTACATCGAGGTACCAGGGGAAGTGGTGCAAGGAATTTGTAACTTAAGTGTGGCAAAATATTGCATCGTAGCACCATGATATTGGAGTAAAGGGCTAATTTATTGAGACAAAATACAACCTAATGTATTGGGTCAATACGGACAGTTAATAAATTTATTAACACCAACACACCAAATAAATGTTTACTCTTTTTAAACATTCATATCTGAGTTCAGTTAAATAGGAACTAAACCATAAGGCAGAGGCGATTGCTCTAAGACTGCAAGGGAAGCTCAGCTTCCCCTAAAATGTAAAAAAAATAAGTGATGAAATATATACTGCTGTGTGTACATGTCATTGAATAAATATGCACTACAACGCGCTCAACTTTTGTTCAGAATCAGTTTCTTATCACTGGTAAAGACTCTGCTTTCCCGCAGATTCGGGGATAAATGCTGGGCTTTGTCCCGCCCATCGGACGCTCAGTGTCTCTGGGGGTCTATGGGGCAGTGGGCTGGCCTCGGCTGGCCCGGACGCTCAGCTTCTGCATGATGATTGGATGATCTGTCTGAGGCTGAATCCCTTTTTGATTGACAGCGAAATGAGCGAATCAGCGATCCTTTGGTGTAAAGATCCGTGGGAACATTACATTTTCACTCTGTTCTGAGTTGAACCAGACTTTCTTAAACCTCTTAGCGGCATTTTCTTTGTTAAAAACGACTAGCGACAAATCGAGCTTCTATTTCTGGTGGGGTTTTTGTAGCTGCTTGTGTTTAGAGACTGACTTCTATCGCAGTTTCTGTCCAGCAGGTGCAGCTGAGCCCCTCCACCGTCACAAAGCACTCACAGGCGGACACACTTCACATGGGCCAAGGCCGTTTAAGCAGCCTAGCTCTGCTGGCCATTGAGAGGACACTAGTCAAGTCCCTGGAAAAGACGCCTTGTTGGTACGACAGGGTCATAGATTATTTTCTTGAAAAGGAAAGGAGGGTAGAATTTACGTATAAATAAACCGACACATTTTATGATGTAGGCCGAAATTGAGCTTCCCCTCCTTGAAAGACCAGCATCCGCCACTGCCATAAGGCAGGGAACAAAATATATGCAACAGCATATTCACATTATAACTGTTTTAAAATGGTCAGAATGACTTATTTAGCCTTTTTTAGAAATTGGCAGGTATTTTGGGATTTACTGTTTTACTGTTTGTAATGTGTGCTTTAGACAGAGCTACCAAAAATCTTCACCATTTTTATTTTCTTGAACTGTGTTTTCTGATGTACTACTATAAAACTGTTAAGATACACCCTCAATACAGCATTTGTAAAATTTACTGATATACATCTGGCTCTGTATTCCCGCCTTGCGCCCAATGATTCCAGGTAGGCTCTGGGCCCACCGCGACCCTGAATTGGATAAGCGGTTACAGGTAGTGAATGAATGAACATCTGGCTCTTTTTGTCGTTCATGTTACGCTGGTGTTCATTCGTCAATTGCTACATGATTACTTTCACTTCCGCATATGTGTCTTAGCTTGCGGTTATAGAGCAATATTGTCACATCGGTTCCTGCTTTTGAATGTTTGGAGTTCTTTTGGAAAAAACAACAAAAACAAAACAGATGCCTTTTCTCTCCCATGAGCAGAGAGAGAAAAACCAAACATACCGGAATGACACAGTTTGTTTTTTACTAATTTACAGACACTGGGGCTTACTAAAAACATCAGACTGGAAAGCTAGCAAATGATGAGGAAATATCTTTTTTTCTAATATCTAATTTTCAGTATTATACACACGCAAGGAAAATAACTAAAATGAAAACATTGCCCATATTGTGTTAATTTAGTTTTATTTCTTAAACATAGCTTAGCTAAATGGCTAGAGCTAATACAAAAAATGTAGGTAGCTGTTAGGCTAACTGTAGCAAAACATAGCAATAGACGAAGGGGGGAAAATAACAATATTTGGCAGATTAAAACTAAGAATGTAGCAATATGTTAACCAACTTTTCACCAGTGAAAGTCTTATTCAAACATACATTGCATATATAGACAGCTAAAGAAGGAAAAACACATTATATTTGGTTCATTTATGCAGTTGAACAAAGCTTAGACGTTAAGATCATTTTGCGTATAAGATCTTCTCTATATTTTAAAACTTAAACATGCTAGAAGTACTGAGGGGCAAAAAAAACAATACAGTTTTATAATATTTTATCACATCAATAAATCTGATCAATTAAACAAAGCACAATTAAGATAACTAAATAAAACTCAGCACCAGTCTCAAGATACAGTTATGGAGCCTTGTTCGTAGTTTATACCGTATATTGTTTGTATTGATTTGTCAAAATTTTTTTAGCCAAATATTTTTAAATGGTTGATTTTCTTGTGATATTTAATATAAAATGTAATTACTTCTGAGATTTTTGTAGTATTTGGGGTGTGTATTCTTTAAAAATGAATACATTATTTACACCTGATGTGTTGTGGTTGGAGATCTATTGAACTTAAACTAATCTAAGCTCCAGCCAAAGAAAACCACTGCAATTTTTAAAACCTTGTTGTTTTACAGTAATTCAGGCATTAATATTTATGTGATTTATGTTATTTAAATAAATCATGCATATGTAAGTGTAACATACTAGAAACTTCAGCTATGGCCTCAACATTTAACATACTTTACAAGCATAAAGGTATCCGGAAAAAACAAATTGTTACTAATATTTTGTTGTGGCAATTATATTTAATGATATATGTTGCACTAAATGTTTGAATTAACCTTGTTTAAATATCTTTTTAAATCTACTTTGCTGTTTTAAACCCTAAAGGATGATCTAGTGTGCAGTGACATGAAATAACTTACAATTATCAGATTTTTTTTTATAAACTTACAACATGATTAATGCACACCCAATGCATAGTATGTGGATATGAACAAAAACACAAGCACAGGTTAAATACTCTTAATATATTTTTTCGTAATTTGTTATAGAGCTTATATGCAGCATGGAGGTAGCTTCCCTCAGGCAGTGCAAATATGTACGAGTCCTAACATTTCTCTTTGAACATTAAAGAAAGAGCCAGCTGAACTCATATAAAGCCCATTCATTATTTAATCACAACCACCAGCATTTTAATTACTCTTAAAATATTCAACAAAAAAGACAAGGACCATCTTAACATGTATTCATAAAGCAGACCAATCAAAATTTCCCTTTGTTGTTTTTTGAAACTTGAGTCAGTTATTTGAGTTATTTTCTGACACGAAACAGTAAACCTTTCTATGAATATCATGTCTGTAAGATTCCATAAACAGGCCTATAACAAGCTATAAAGTAGTATAAATATATCTATACAGATTCATTACAGAGAAGTACACGTAAATCCCTGGTTTACTATCATTCATGGGTCTGATTTGTAGTTGGATCAAAACATTAGATGTGCTGTAGCTTTAAGAATCTTTAAGAATATTTGCTTATGTTTATTTAGAGTTCTAATAATTCTTATAATTTGGTTTAAAGAGCATTGTTAATCCTTAGATGCATAAGTGGGTTCCACATTAATTTCTTATAGAATTTAATTATTTATCTGTCCATCTCTCTCTCTCTCTCTCTCTCTCTCTCTCTCTCTCTCTCTCTCCCTCCCTCTCTCTCTCTCTCTAAATATATATATATATATATATATATATATATATATATATATATATATATGATGCATGTACATATTATCTTGGCTAGCTAACATTACTGTATGTATTGGGTGTGTGTGTGTGTGCGTGTGTGTGTGTGTGTGAGTGTGTGTTATTCATGTGTATTGTGTGCAGTCTGTGCTTCTTATCATCTATCATCAAATTTGCTAGCTAACATTTGTTCGATGGACAGACAGGTAGGATAGATAGATAGATAGATAGATAGATAGATAGATAGATAGATAGATAGATAGAAAGATGTACTCTACTGTAATGCAGTGTACCTGTGTGCAATGATCATAGCCTGACTTGTTCTATTGCTGTTGTGTAATTTTCTTTTCTAATTTTCAAAATGTTTAAAAGTGAAAAATAAACATATTTCAAACATGAAATCATTCTTTGTGGACAAAAATATAATACAAAATATCATACAAATGATTATTCTTAACCAACATTATAAAAGTGGCATGAAGACACATTCATTTTAACAAGGGTCATTTTTCACCCACTTATGGGAGTGTAGGATCCAGTCACTCATGCATCTAAGGGTTAAAAAATCCAACTGCATAATACACATAAATATACATGCTTATAAGTACTTTTGAATAATTTATAAACCATAATGAATGCGTTTTTTATTTGTTATAGAGATGGGATTCATAGAAACTTTTACTTTGTTGGGTAAAACTCCATAAATGTCCACAGAAATGTCTTAAACCATTCCTAAATAATTCCAATTATGTCTCACTCCACCAATATCCCCTCAACCCTTACTTACCACTCTTTGAAAATTAAGGTTCCTAAATGGTTCTATGCTTGGCAAATCTAATTATAATGTAAATAATATGGAAGCTTTATATTACAAAGAATTTCTTAACATTCAGTAAACAAATATCTCCACACTAACAAATCATTTAAAAAATGTCCCCAGAATGTTATTCCTGGAATCCTGGGCGGGGTGGGGGGTGGGGGGGGTTGCCTATAGCCCCTATAGCTCCTTTATTTTTAAGAGTAAATATCTAGGGATTGACATGTGCAAAAGTTTGAATGCCACTGTTTGGGGGCTTTGTTGGTTTTCTGAGTTAAAATATTTACACATCTTCAACAGGGAACATTGTTCTGCCCATTTCCAGTCCGGACACTTCCTAAACACACAGTAAAAAACAGGAATCTGTAATTTGGTAATTCACTTGAACATATATTTAACAGAAAAAATGAGAAAGAAAAGAACATGAACTGAGATTTCTCTAAATTTTATCCAAGTATTAAACACTGTATATTGTAAAAGACTTTTTTGTACTAAAATATGATTTAATTATTTGACTGGGTTTGACTGAGCCTTTTCAGGACGCTCTTTTATACCTTATATATTCCCCTGCTTATAGTGTAACATTTGAAACAATGTAATATGAATTTTCTATACACTTTTCACTCATTTTGCCCATCACAACTTTTTTTGGTGTTTTGAAGGCATCAGATCTTACATTTGATTACAAAACACAATCAAGGTGGTCAGTGAAAACATTTTAATCTTTTCTTTGTACATTTATGAGTTATATAATGGTTCAAGGAAATTAACAACTTACAGAATGTGTTTTTTATTACATTTTAAAAAGTGTTCCAAATTTTCTGGAAATGGGGTTTGTATTTTCACTCAGAGAATTAATGTAACTTGACCAGGAGTGTCTTAAATGGTGTCCTAGTTTTGCTTATGGCTGTATCTAAGAGTACCAAATGTTCCAAGAAGGACTTTTCATAATTATCCCACTGAGCAGAGTGTAACAGAGATGAGGAACTGCTCCAGTTTTAGCACAGTGAGGTGCTTGTGATGAGGAGTCTGTGTGTTGGGGTCAAAAGTAGGGTCCTTTGCTGTAACGGTCTTCCCTGAGGTTGTAAGCCTGGTAGCAGATGGACATGTCACAAACTCCAGCTGGCCCTGGGGCTCCTCTTTTGCCTGGAATGCCTGGAGTGCCAGATTTCCCCGGCATTCCCGGGGGACCTGGCAGTCCGATTCCATCAGTGCCACGTGGACCCTCAATGCCTGTGTCAAGAGAGGAGAATGTGACTGACGTGATCCAATACACTCTAGCAGAGCTTTGTTTAGGGCTTTTACTTCTTCTTCTGTGTGTCTTTCTCTATATCTGCGTGCTTGCCTCTGTCTTTCTTTTTCTTAGAGGAAGGCATATATGGGTTTGCAAATAGCTCATTATACATTACTGTGCAAAAGTTAGGGACCACTTCCAATGAAAACATCTAAGCTATTCACTGTACAGTTTCAGGAACAAAGCAGAAGGCATATATTTAACAATAAAAAGGAATGTATTTTCCATATATAAATTGTCCACCTTTCGCCTTCATTACAGCTTCCATTCTTCTCAGGAGACTTGATTTCAGTTTCAAACAAAACTTCATGTTTAATTATCCAACCCTTTTAAGTCAGCATCACAAGTCTCTTGTGTTTTCTGCTTCTCAACACCCAGACTTTCCGTGATGTTTAAGTCAGCACCTCTGTTCTGAGCTCACCAGCATTTCCTTTTCTCAGTAAAAGGTTGTTGACACATAGCTATCTTCTCACAGTGGTAGGACAGACAGAAACACCTGTGGATTTTGTCAGATCTTGAGCAACACTGCCGCATTATTTCCTCTGCTCTTACTAAGATGAAAGCTCTAAGTGCTGTTTATCAGATGGCGGCAGTTTTTTTGTGGTCCACCAGGTCTTGCATGTTTGGTATGACCTCCATTTTCCCTTTTTTCACTTAAGTGCTGTAACGTTCCACTTATTATGCAAATTGATTTTATTTTTTGTTGGGAACTGTGAAACTGAATAATGGTCTATGATTCTGAAATTTGAAACAATTTTAAATAGAACATAAGGATTTCAACAAGCTGACATTCTCATGTCTGCATGTTTTCATTTGAAAATTATGTAGAATGTATATTATAGTTATACAAAGCTATGCTGTATTATTTCCTGTCTCTCAACAATGACAGCTTTAGGTGCCATTAATTTCAGTTTTGATGATCTAGCAGTTCTTGGCTGCAATCTTATAATCATGTTTTTTTCTCTACTTGTAATTCTGTGAAAAAAAATGTACTTAGTTTCTGTTTAGTTCTGATAACTAAACACAAGGGATTGTCTCTTTGTATAGTAATGTACTGATGTAGTAATGTCACAGGACAATTTCAGAAGCAAAAGGAAAAATGACATATCTGAATACCCCAGCAAGTAATGGGTGAGGGGCCTATCTTTTAGGCCATGTCCAGAACATGGCTGCCATACTGAAAGCCAGCATATTGGATCAAGGGCAAGGTTTTCCAATGGGAATGTACTCATGTAGCATATCAAAGAAGACCAGAATTGTCTTAGAAATCAAATGCCACATTCAGTTATCAGCACAGAAATTTCAAAACTTTTGTTGTTTGTTAGAGGCTCATTACAGGCTTGATCAGACCCTAAATGCTAAGCACCATCTTCAGTCAGAATGGATGGGAACATTGTTTCCTGTAGCATTGATAGCACTGAACATTTGGGGTCTGGTCGAGCTTGTAACAAGCCTGTAATGATCCTGTAGCGAACAACAAGAGTTTTGAAAATTCGGAGACAATTCTGGTCTTATTTGATATGCTAAATGATCCCCTTCCCATTGAAAAATCTTGCCCTTGATCCAAAATGGTGTCTTTCAAGACCATGTTCAGGACATGGCCTAAAAGAAAGTCATTTTATGTCATATGTCATTTTCTCTTTTGTTTTTGGAATAAATCTTTTGACTCACTCTGTATAACGTATTAGTTATTACTAATTACTAATTACTATTACTAAGTTATTACTCTTATCCCTAAAGACTGTACATGAAGCCTACCTAAAGTAGACTAGCTGCTGTCAGCTCTCCTTATAAGTGAATCTTGCTGATATTGAATGATATGTCTCTCACCTGTTTCTCCAGGAGGCCCTGGGTTTCCAGACCTGCCTTCACCTCTGCTGCCTTTAAAGCCTCTTAGTCCCATGTCACCTACACAAAGTTACATCATTTGTGAGCATGTGTGCATTAGCATGCAGTCTGTCTGCTTTTCCCTTCACAAGCTGTTAACAGTGTGTGTCAGAGGAGCAGTACGTCTGTGTTACCTTTGACCCCTGGAAGCCCCTGTGGGCCAGATGACCCTGGGTAACCTGGAGAGCCTGCCCTGCCCGGATAGCCTGAGGGCCCAATGGAACCTTTGGGTCCTTGAGGACCAGGAAGACCCGGAGGTCCTTTAAGTGTCTGGCAAGTCTCACACCTTCGAGGAAGCATGGTCTGCAGCATTTGGGACAACTGATCTGTGAGAGACAAATTAACAGGTGTGCATCATGGCATTTGTAGCATATTCAGTCTAGTGAGTAAGGTTTTGTGACCCATAGAATATGTATTGTTTATTGAATCTGTAATTACCAATGAATACCTAGAGTCAATTTACTTTTGCTTATGGAATATTATTTTATCTATGGCATACGTTATGAAAATGTCACAGGAGAATTTACTGACATCATTTAATCAGTCTAAACAAAATAAGACATACAATACTAGTATGCGATCGGATTATGCATATGCCACATTTCTCCCAGCATATCAAATTCAGCATATACATAGTAAAGAGGCATAAACATTTATACATTAATTTCACCATCAACGCACAACTTTTGCATAAGACCGCAAGTGTTCTGGAGTGATTAATCTTGGTAAATCCCATAATAAGTTCTGTTAGGGTTCATTTTGCATGACTAAACATCTTAATCTACAAACGTATTATCCAGTAACTACAATAATCTATTTGCTTACAGCTATGACTGTAATGTTAAAGTTAAAATTAATGGAATTTTGCACATGCAAGTCCCCCTTTGCTGAGGTAACAGCTTTTAATATTATGGAATTTTAAACCAGATAAATCGTTTAATTGCATTCAGCCACAGGGGGCATTAGGTACTGGTGTTGAATGATTAGTTGTCTGTCACAAACACCACATTTACTCATGTCAAATGTACTGGAGGGTGCTCCATTACTCCAGACAGTGCCTTTCTATTGAAGGAAATAAACAGACTAAGCCTAGTGGGTATTATACCCCTCTAGATTATGCTTGGAACTGTGCATGATGAACTTATGCAGATGCTCCAGTTCACTGTTTATGAATGTCTATAAATGATATAAAAACAAAACAAAAAGTAATAAATCTGTACACTAAAAATTGTGTTTCTTTAAATTTCACTGAGATTTCACTCTGACGCCAGTATTATTCTTTGGCCATATCCTTGATTTGGCTGTTTCAACATTGCTGTGACGCAGGGCTTATTTACTTACGCCTTAGTACATCTTCACAGAGCTTTGTCAAGTGCTCATCAGTAGGAGGCTTCCCCTAAAACACATCAGACAGTTCCTTAAAACTCACTGTTCCCCTTCTCCAGTTCTCTTTGTTAATGCTTTTGTTATGCTGTGTTGCATGCTGTGCTTAGAAGTGGAGTAAGATTTCTTCACATTTATTTCCACCTTTTCTAATGAAATCATTACAAATTACATTACATTTCATTACATTGCTGAGTGAAAATCTGTAAACACAATCTCTATGGGAAAGAACATTACTACATTTAGTTCACAGTTTCCATTTATTTACAAACAAGTTGACAAAGAAATATTAAACATAAAATATGCCTTAACCTGCCCTAATGTTATTAGAAATATTTCAATTATTAGGAAGTTCACAAAATAACTTCTGACTACAGTGCCCAAACCTTTGCCCAGTACTACATTAATACTTAGGAAGAATTTTAAAAATGCTTGAAAAAATATTTGTTTTTAATACTGCCACTTTTAACACTATTGGTGCTTTTCCACTTCATGGTCCCTACTTGACTCGACTTGACTCTGCTTTGAAATGAGCCGAGTCGGGACTGAACTGTGATGTGTAAACCTTGCAGGGAGCAGACTGACTGGAGAGACCTCCAGCACAATCTAGCTGCATGTAAAATCTCCAAGCTACACTAACAAACATATTTGTTTTATCTGGCTCTCAGTAGCAGTTCATAAAATTATGCCGTGTTGTTTTGAATAGGTTCAAATGTTTCTTGGATTGGTGGCCAACGAAAAACTCCAGTGAGAGCCAGACATGCAACAACCAAAAGTCAGCTGATCTGTGAGAACTGGGACGCAGAGCTCCAAAAAATCCCAAAAAAAACACTCAAATACACGACAAGTGAACAACGCCTAACGATACTGCAGTCGCTGTTGTTGTTCTCCAAGTCTGCAGTTCCTGTTAGAGATGGGGGCTTTAAGGTGGAGAAAAGCGGGCAGGGAAAAATGCCATGCCGTTTCGTGCTGAGCCGGGTAAATGTCATGCAGTGGAAAAGCTCCATATGTTACATCAGTATTGGGCAAGTGTCACATTTGAGAAGAGCATCTGGCAAATGCTTTAAATGTAAATCCTAGAAGAATAGATATCACAATGAATGGATATAATAAGGTAAATTGTTGTACTCACAGGTTTCCCAGGATAGCCTGGAGCACCAGGTTGCCCTGGTAACCCATCTTGTCCAACAGGACCTCGTGGTCCGATTATTCCTATGTGTCCTATGTCCCCTTTCTTTCCATCCAGACCTCTAGCCCCAGGCTCTCCTGGCACTCCTCTCTGGACAGGAGAAAAGAAAAGTGCTTTTACACTCAGGGTAAGATTTTACAGAGATGTGATGGACACAGTCCAGAATAGTGATGAGCATCTCCAGCCCACACACCTGACTCAGCTGACCAATTAGTTATCTTATTATCCAGCCTCTGATTAAGTCAAATAGCTGTCAAAGCTGATTTATATTTCTCCTCAGACGCATGCAGAGGTCACAAAGTGTACATTTCCAAAAGCTGTATTACAAGTCCTATATATCAGCAGAACTGCATTAATTAAGGGCTGAATGTCTTCTGGGGAGTGCCAGGGGCAGGATGAGAGCCAAGCAGTACTTGACCCAAACCAGAACTAGTGCAAAATAATATGGAGCAGGTCAAAGAGAGGTGTAATGTAAGAAAGACTTTTAAAAAAATAACAAAAAACAAACAAAAACTTTGAACAAAAGTGTGAATGAATGCTTAGAGAGACATGAGACACATTCACAACATTTGCCTGTATGTTAATAAGCACATTAAACACTGGCACTACTCATACAATAATAGGTCCAAAAATTTGTAGACACCCCTTGAAATGAAGTAGTTCTCTTTGTCTGAAAATGTAGGTAATTGGTGGCTAAATCCCAAATGTCTCTCTAAACCCTCTGTAGGGCACAGTGTAGGTCAGAAAATAATGGTTTCTGCACTCACGTTGTATGCCGAAAACAATTTTAGTTAGTTATAAGGTTCACGTATGCATGTCGAATTAGGGCAAAGTCTGAGTGCACTATTTTTAGTTTTATTACGTTACATAGGGAGTGTGGTGCTATTTGGAATTATTAGCTTGAGCTTTATAAAAATGTGAAGCAGATAAATAATTGAGGGATCCCTACTTATATTTCCTATTTTAACATGTAAATGAGGATTACATCTTTTAAAAGAAACAAAACAATTTAAACACGACAGTTTAAAGGAGTTTTGTGTGTGAGGTCACCTACAACCCATGGGTGCTCTCTCTTTTTTTGATTTATCCATTATTCAATAATTTTGTGGTAAAGATCCATATTTGAATAAGGAACGTGCTACAAATTCTTGATATATTTTCTACTTTATCACTGCCCTCTTGACAACATTGAGTGTAAAATGTTATTTATTTTGGGGTTAAAATGACAGATGACTCTCAATGAAAGAGTCCCTGAGGCCAGTTTACCATAACCTATGAATCTCAGTCTAATTACTGGGCAGAGACTATTCTCTGATTACATGTGTTTCTCAGACTGTGAGTGTGGATTAATGCAGGCCTAGTTAAGGGACAGCTTCCTCCCCAGTGCTGTAAAAACCTAACAAAATAGGTCCAGTGTGCTCTGTGTGTTTTCCTTAAGTGTCAGTGAAGTGATGGCACTGGCAGCAATGGTCGCTTCCATGCTGCCTGTGCTCCAGCCGAAGCTGGCTCGGCTCAATAACTTGTCAACCTGTCAAATGTAAACACCCCGTGGACATGTCTGTCACAACTTTGAAGTATTTCACTCTTTCTTGTTCCTTCGGCGAGAGGAGGCCCAATCTCGTTTCCTGTGCAGAAAACCAGGCCAAATAGATTAAATGTAATTCGCCAGACTAATTCTACAAACCTCTCCTTTGCTTCCCCTGGGTCCGGCTTCGCCCTGGTAAAGAGAGAGGGAGGGAGGATGAGAGGTAGAGAGTGAGAGAGACTGTTAAAACTTCTCACAGAAATATCAAAGAGAAAAGTCAGCCTTATTAAAAAAAAAAAAAAAAAAAAAAAAGAACTGAAAAAGCACATCCTTCCTGTTCACGGTGAGAGGAGAATGGAGGGAGGGCTGGAGGTTTCGTAACGAACGAAAACCAAGCTGTGCAATAAAGCTGAAAGTGCCAACTGGCCGCGGTTCTCCAGCTCTGAATACATTTCTAAAAGCTGATTTCTGATCATCACCTAGTTTCGAGCCTCCATTTTTAGACCTCCTGAGGTAACTTTCTAATGATCCAGTGCAGAAAAAAAAATGCATTAATTATCCAGAAGTTCCACAGCTGTGTGCAATGCAGAGATTTATCAGGTTTGTCTGCAAGCCATAACCTACCACAGGTTACAAGATAGAAGTGCAATATCACATGGAGATAAGACCTACAGACTTTTCAGTGGTGAAGATGTTGTACTGAGAATCAATATATCCTTCTAATTCTTCCTTTCCTATGTGTCTTTCTGGAGGGTCTAATGATATTTTGGCAAGTTTCTGGTTTATCACACACCCCTAACGTAAGTGGTCTACTATTTTTTTAATAACTGTAGGTGATTTTAACCATGCCCTAGGTGCCTTCCCTGCTTTAGAGTAAACTTTATTAAATCTGTCTTGAGAGCATTTTTCAAACTGCAATAGCCCAGGCCTCAAAGCCTGAAAGACCTAAATGCAGTCCTAACGCCCCTTAGATTATTGTGTAGAAACCACTGGTGTGCTGCCACCTGGTGGTCATATGGTGTATAACCACTTACCAGTGGGCCAGGGACCCCAGGAGCTCCGTCACTGCCTCTCTCTCCCTGAAAGATGATGAAGGGTGGGTTCTGTTAGGGGGTCTCAGATGCTAAAAGGTTATCATTAGCATTTAATGCCTAAATGCAACCTGAGGCTTAGGGTAACCTTTAGGAGAGCATGCTGGAGTTTAGTTTGAATACTCTGCAGATTTAATCTGATGCCAGCCATGGACACTGCTTAAAGTAAGGGGCACAAATCATCCTCTGGCAGCTCTGTTCTAGCACAAGAGTTTTTTTTTTTTTTTCACTGGAGATGTATCATGTGTTTAAAACATATCTGGGATATCTAAATTCTTTAAAAGAGTCAATTAAGAAAATGGCTAGCAGTTGGACTCATTTTTATCTGATTAAATTTTAGAATTCAGAGGTTTAAAAGCTCATATTCTGGAGGTGAATCCTTGCTGTACCTGGGTGCCTTTTGACCCTGGTTCTCCCATTTGCCCCTGAAAGGAAGGGGGAAAAGGGTAATGATTTATGTCATGCAGTATCAAAAAAGACATTTTCAGATGAAATTAGAGACAAGGTGAATATTCCTATTATAACAACCTTGTTTGCTAGAAAATTCACGACATCTGTTTTCACCAAACAGTCTCTCTGTAATCTCTCAACAATCACTTTAATATAAAATGGCTGACTGCTTCATTCAGCAGCACTGTCAAATTATTATTATTATTATTATTATTATTATTATTATTATTATTATTATTAATTGTCTTAGACAACACTGTGAAGTTCTTTTACTTTTCTTTTGTCTTAGCTCACATTGCAGAGCCTTAAAGCTGGAGTAGGTAAGCGCTTGTTAGTTCTGCAATTACAGATTGCAGTCCACCATTTTCACTGCATGCTTTCTCATCCTCATTTCACTCTGTTCCTCAGTGGTCAGGACCGGTCGGTTAGTGTGTGTTGTGCTGGTATGAGTGGATCAGACACAGCAGTGCTGATAGAGTTTATAATCTACTCTTTATATACTCTTTCCAGATATGGCATATAGGTATTATATATACAGGGTGAGTCAAAAGTAGGAGGACACCGTTTTATTTAGATATAATATCATCTACGACAGTTTGCACTGCTTGAACAAAGAAAATAAAGAAAGGCTAGAAAATCCCTTGTTGAATTCCTATTGTTAGTGTTCTCTCTCTAGGACTCTTACAGCTGTAGCCAAGCAGCGCACATTTTGGAGATGTGGCTGAGGTTAGAGAGTGGCTATTTTGCAAAACTAGATTTAACTTGATTGTTCTTACAGAAATACCTACTCCAACTTTAACAAAACTTTGGTGTGCTTTGAGAAAAGTTGACATCTAGTGTTTATTAGCACTGATAGATTTTTAGCTCAAATGCAAAATTAAAGAAGCCAAATTTGCAAGTTTGTCATGGTTGAATGATTAAATCTGAGGTTAGTGGTAAAATAATATTTTACTGTTTATTAGACTGTGACACTCCTCAGTAACTTTCAAGTATCAGCACCTAAACTTGCATTTGGATGAATTACTGCTATGTGCAGCCTTAATGATGAACACATCAACAGATCCTTGCAGTTTGGTGATTTGAAGCACTCTTAGACCACTTATGGGATAATTTACCTTCTGTCCTTTAAAGCCAGTAGGCCCCATTGCACCGACTGACCCTGGGCTGCCTGGGCTGCCCTGTGCGCCCTGGGAAAATTAGAACACATCAGAATCAGCTACTGACTTAAAATCTTTATCCCTCTCTGTGTCGGAATGAAATGTGCTCTGAATGTCCTCGCTGGGGAAGGACTGGGAGTTCAGATGAATAATCATTAATTGTTACTCAGTCAGATATATTGACAGAAAAATATATCTCGAGAATAATTTAGGCATTTTGAACTGGATTCAATATTTCTCTGAAATAAATTTTTCGGCATGAGAAACATTAATATGGCTCCAGGGAGGTCTCACCTTTTGCCCCGGTTCACCTGGAAATCCTCCTGGCCCCTGCTCCCCTGTCTTACCCTAAACATCCACACACACACACACAAGGAAGCAAGAAAAAAACACACTTGACATGCATTGTGCATGATGTCTGCAATACCCCAGGCCATATTATTTGTCCAGCTTTTTTATTTCTTGGAATCTAGTTGATAAGAATACAATTCTGGAAGAGAATAAATGCAATTTCCATATAACTATCCCCACAGGAAACTGCAGCGCTTTAGCATAATTGCGAAAAGTTTGTTTTAATACTAGGCTTACCTTGGGGCCAGTTTGTCCATCTGCTCCAGGGGGTCCCTGTGGGCCTGGGGTGCCCTGAGGGGTTGAAGCAGAGAAGATACAAAGTTAAACACCGTGTGACGGCTAAGGTCAAAGGAGATATCACGCTCTGCTGATTTAAGGAATTATAAGTTGCCCTTACTGATAGCTACTAATAAAAAAAATGCTAAATAAGAACTTTTGTAGGAAATTGCCAAATATTTGGAATATTACATAAAGTCACATAAGATTAATAGAAATCATTCTTTCATTTGTGCTCTTTCAGGTTCAAATTCATTCTTTTTTTTAAACATCAGTGGTATAAATAGTAATATGATAACATTTCAGCATAGATGGGCATTATAACACCCATATTATGCCTTCATGAACCCACATTAATTCATATGTCCATTCATTCATTCATTGTTCCTTCATTCATTCACACATCCATTTGTTTGTTCATATATTCATTTGACTGCTTTATGCTGATCAGGGTTATTGTGGATCTGGAGCATACCCATGGTAACTGAACAATAGGCAGGCGGGAATCAAATACTCATCCATGCATTCACACTCTCACACCAGGGGACAGTTTCATAAGGACGGTCCATCTATCAACATGTGTCATTAGATTTTGTTAGGAAACTAAGGCACCTGGAGGAAATCCATACAGACACTGGGAGAACATACAAGACTCATGTAGAGTAACAGGCAAATAAAATGAGCTAGTTTTTTTCTTAATTTTATTATAGATTATACTATTTTGTTAAAACTATTTTTTAAATAAATTTCAGCTCTCCAGATGTTGAAAATCATGAAAAGAGATGGATATATTGTTTTATTCCTGTTTCATAGGTAGGTAAAATTGACTAATTTTTTTTTTTTTTGATTGTTTAGGTTCATTCTAAATTCAGGAGATGGCTAACTGCATGAAAGTAAACACAGACCGAAAATCATCAAAACTAAAAAAGTTACAAATGAGTTTCTGTGGTAATTCAAGCAGTGAATAAAACCATACAGACAGGGTACACTTACACATAAACCACATACAAAAAGTATTTTCTCCTCAAACACACCAAACCACTTTAAATGACATGGAACTTCTGTGCGTAAACAAACCAGAGAGAACTGCAGTTCCCCACAATCATATATGTTGCCTTTTATATGAAGACAACTACTCTATGAACAGTAGTACACCCTGTTCATAAAGAACCCGTGTTCTAATAAGACTTCTACACCAGCGGCTAACACCATCTATTACATGTCAACTACAAATCTTTTCTTTGGAATAGAGAGCCAGTTTGTCTTTATTTAGAACTAAATGTAATTTATTGCTGAGGTATTAATATGTACATTATAGATTCATTTCAGCATATTATCATTCCAACACCTTACTGCTTTTTTCAGTCTTTTTAGAATTATCTACAGCTTCATTAATCAGTTTCTACACAATGTCTCATATTTTCTATCTTCCTACAATGTAATGGAAATCTATGACATGGCCTAGGACTATTCATTCATACATACATTCATCATCTATATCCACTTCATACTGCTCAAGGTTGCGGTGGCTCTGAACCCTACCCAGAATCTTTGGGCCCTAGGCAAAGCACACTCAGAACAGTGGCCCAGTCCATTAGAAGGCATCACACATTCACTCCTGTGGACAAATTTACACACTCACTCCTGTGGACAAATTCAAACACTCAGTCCACCTTACAACGTTTAAACTGTGGAAGGAAATAATTTTAATAATCTTCATCTCACCATAAACAATGCATTTATTAATTCATCTTCTGAAATCACTTCTTCCAGTTCAGGGTCACTGTGTGTACACACCCTGTACACAATCATAAAGCCAAACCACCTACCAATGTGTGCTTTTTTGAATGTGAGAAGAAACGCACACAGACACACCAAACTCCTCACAGACAGTCTTCCAAGGCAGAGATTGAAACCAGGACCCGGAGATCCTGGAGCTGTTTGACAGTTACTCTAACCGTAGCACCACTGTGCCACTGCTATATGGCATGATACATACCAAGGCATATAACTCCTCATAAAGCCTTATGAATAGTCAATGATATAAAATATAGGGTTTTTTGCTCACTGTATGTATTATTTCTCTGCAAAGCAACCTCTGCATTCTTTCCAAATCTTGTTGTTGCAACCCCACACTGTTAAATACATTCACAGTGGAGCTATCCCCTGCAGTACAGCTCACACATGGACTAAATGCTTTGCTGAGCATCAAACACAGCTGCTGCAGTCAGTGGAGAGCTCATTTGAGTCAACTGTGCGCTAATCTGTTGACAATTGTGTTCCGAAAACACAAGTAACTTACTCACTCTGGAGTAGCTCTCACTACCTGGCTGTTCTGTGGATTTCCTCTAAACTGCTGGGTTCCACTGTCCACCCAGACTTAAAAAGCCCAGCTTAAAAAGCCAGAGTCAAATTACATAGCTACAGATGGCATTTTGTAACTGGAAGTGAGGTAGAGTGGGTCTGTCAGTTTGCCCTAAAACCACTTAAATAGCAGAGAGGTACATTATGAAAGGAAATGTCATGCTTCATACGAGAAACCACAATAGCATGGAGTCACGTAAAAACATGAAAAATGGCACATCAGAGGTCTTCATTCAACACTGTGATTTTCCAGACAGCATCATGTCATCTTAACACTGCAATCTGGTTACAAGGATTTTTTAGAGCAACTATGACAGGTTTGGATTGTCAAAAAGAAAATGAATAACCACATGTTTCCACCTAACTAATCATCATTAGTTGTATATATGCCTTAAATTACTGAGAGCTCACAAATACAAGTTATGCATTCTTATAACTGGGTTATGATATCATGACTTCTAATGCATTGTTAGCAATCCATAAGGTATAATAAAAAAAGGTTATAAAGTATAGAGCATTTTTAATGATATGACACATTTATAATGCCTCATGAAGACTGTATTGTACCAGGCTATGAGGGATTGACCTGAAGGAAATGTAACGTATACTTTTGGTTTATTTGGTTCAAAACTATATTTCCACATTTTGTAAAAGTAGTTTACTATACAGACATTATTAATATTATTTTTTTAATTTTAATAAATAGGCAAGGGTTTCACATGGAATTACATCTTAGGCATTAATGAGTGTACAGTATAATGAGGCTGGAAATATACCTGCAAATTGTAATGCATTTAAATGCTGATTGCACTGTGGTTCCCATGCCCCATCTACAAGCCCAATTTACAGAATGTTTTTACCTAATTCAAAATCCATTTGGGAACTCAGAGAGGTGCTGAATAAAGGAGGCACTAAATAAATGCCACACACTCTCCAGGTCTCAAATGATCCATAATAGTTTGCTTTACGTTGTGCATATATTTGAGAGTCAAGATAGAGGCCATTTTGCCATTTAAACTACAACAGATTAACAAAAAACTAATGTTTTATTCCTTGCATAGGCAGATCAATCATAACGTTATGACCACCCCTTGTTTCTGCACTAAATGGTCATTATTATGGTCATCAGCTCAGTTGACAATACAGGAACACTTTGTAGTCCAACGGTTGCTCTGCATACATTGTTTTCCACCTTTCACCCTGTTCTTCAATAGTATGGATCCCCACTGAACCACCACAGAGCAGGTCTGATTTGGGAATGGACACTGAGTGTAGAAACAACGAGGTGGTCATAATGTTACGGCTGATGGGTGTAAAAGTAACATATGTTTGATATTTACAATCAGAAAGTAAAAACTCCTGATGGATTGTGTCACCCATGATTGGTGCAGTAGCAGCATGATTGTATGAAACCTGTGTATTCTGCTCTGTACTGTTTAAGTCAGAATGACGCTCTCTATAGCTGCAGTGTGCTGGCCATGAAGAGAGAGCTGCTTAGTATGCTATTCATTCTCAAGACCTCTTTGCAGAAATTACCACAGACCCTCAGCAGTTCATCTTTCCTGACACGTCAACACAGATTATTTCACTCCATTTCGCCTTTTTTCTCCCACAGACTTTAGTGGGAAAGATCTTGTTTAATTGCATCGCACTTTTGACATTCCTCCCCGAGTTGATATTGCAGAGAACATAATTTCATCCCATCCACATGCTTATATTTCATTTATTCATGATCCGTAGTCATTTTACACTTGTTTTCTAGTCCTACAGTGCTGGGTAAATGTCAGAAACTTCTCTTCATTTATTTAATTCTCAGTCAAAACAGCTGTTATGCACATTTTTTCAATGGTTGTTCATTTGATTTAGTGGTTATTCATTTTTTTCTGCAAACGAGTCAAGAACAAGTGGACAAGGAAGAGAAAGCCAAAGCAAAACCAGTTGGAAAAACAGCAGTTCCAAAGGGCTGTCGAATTATTAAGCTATATTTGGGCACCTAAAAATCATGCCAAAAAAACAAAAACTGTCACACTCTGATGAACAGGAGTAAACTAAGCTCCACTTTTGTTTCATATATACAACCTATTTTCATTGCAATGTCCCAGATTTTTTGCAAGTGGGCTTTTGAAAAGAAAAAGAACAAAAAAATATAATATATAATATAATAAAATAAAAAACAGGTGTTTCTGTCCTTGCTTCCACTGTGAAAAAAACAACTCAATGCTATGGGTCTGAAAGGGCACAAAGTTGTGAAGAACCATTTACTGAGAAAAGGAAATAGACAGTAAAGTAAATCATTTTTAAAACAAAACAACAAAGAAGCTGCAGATGCTGTCGGAACAATGAACTGGCATCTGCTTGAAGGTGGTGAATCATTAGAAGCAGAAAGCGAAACCAACTCCCTAGGCTAGTGTGGGCAAATCTCTCTGCAGATTTATTGGAAAAACTAAAAGCTATTCTCCTGAAAATAGGTGAAAGCAAAGAATGCACACCTTAAATACTGAAAGAAATATATATTGAGGTTTGTGTGCTAGTTTCTTTTAAATACATTATGCTGATATTTTGTGCAGAAAAAACAATAAATGATTAACTTGTGCTTAATGGTTGTTTTGACTGCAAATTAAATCAATGACGGGTGGTCTCTTACTTTTAAACTGTGGTATATTTTTAGCAGAACCCTGAGGCTTGCTGGGTCTTAAGTGGGCTTTCCTACCAAATGAAGTGAAGTGAGTGTGTAATGAATTAGTGTAATGAATTAATCATATTCCACTCCGAAGAGCTGAATGAGTCTGACTGAAGATCTGTGTGTAGGGCCACAAGATGGCAGCAATAAAGTCAGTGGCAGAAGCTTTGAGCACTGCAGCACGCTACACTTACCAACAGAGGTCAGAGCACTGTTGTTTCTTGATGTATTTTTTCGATGCGCTGGAGCAGTGCCATTGTCCAACAGCTTCTTTTACAAATTCCATTGACCAATATGTGATTAAACTTTGCTGCTCTCCCTCACCACATTTTGTAGCGAGGAGCCTGTCTTAAGGTGACTGGAAAGAATTTCAATCTGATTTCTCTTACATGTCCAATCTTAGGGGGTCAGCTGTCACAAAGAATAGATAAGGCAAAGAGGTTAGAGCTGCGGTACTCAAGAGGGATGTTCACTTACTGGAGGTCCTTTAGGTCCAGGAGATCCTTTCAGTCCAGACGATCCTTTGGCCCCCTAAGCTCCAGAGACAAACCCAAGATCAATACCAATGTGCTTCTTGTGACTGCAACAAACTGCGAAGGGATTGTGCAAGTCTTACTGGTTTCTTTAACATTATGTGTCTGGCACAATACTCCAAGAAAATCAATAAGGGCTGCATTATGATATCGCACGGTGGGATTTATTCCCTTCATATGAGCCCCACAATACGATGGAAAACTGTAAGAATACTGAGAGTGGCAGGAGAGGTCTTACCGGAGGTCCGCTCAGCCCCACCTCACCAGGAAGTCCAATAATACCCTGAGGACATAAGAGAAGAATCAAAAAGTCCACCTTGACTGACGGGCTCCATCACAACACCATTAATCTTGGTCCTCTTTTCTAGCTTCTGTTACTTCATTATTGCTCCTGATTAATTCTACATTCTGGCAAAGTCGTTACAGAAATGGTACCTTTGCCAAGAAAAACCACAAGCTCCTGGACAAAGATGTACATACAGTATTCTACAGTGCTGTAAAGAGTCCACACAGTGACTCTGACTGTTCCCAGGCCTCCTTAATGACTTTAATGGAAGCCCCTTGAATTCCCTGCTTTCTTTAGGAAGTCCCAGACATGTTACATACAATTACACACATGGGATAACAATCTTGGAAATGTAGTTGTATGAAGCAGTCCGTCTGTTGAGGCCACCTCAGACTGACTGTATGGAGTTGAACTGGCAACACAGTGTAGAGCAAACTTTTTCTGCAGTGCCCCCTTTTGTAGATGAGAACACTCTGGAGCCTCCCTCTGCCCCGACTCCAACATACAGTATATATACATATCTTTTCTTTCCATACTCCAGTGTCATTTATTTTAAACTTTGAAATTCATACAAAACTACAACATTTTACCGAACAAAACAAAAGAAATACAATGGAAATATAACATGAAATGGATTATGCATCTCATTCAAGTGCCTTGCCACCCCTACAATACCTCTGCTGCCCACTGTGGGAACCACTCATGTAGTGGATACCTTTTAACCCTTAATCACACAGCTCCAACCCATCCATTTATGTTTTGTCTGCATCAAATACATTTGGTAATTGGCAATTAAACACTCACTTTCAACTCTCTTGACAGATTGTAGTGTAAAGCCCGATTTATGCTTCTGTGTTGACCCTATTCCGTAGGAAACACGTCAACGCGTCTCGCAATGGCTGTGATTGGTCAGAAGTTGGAAGATGGAAAATGAACTTCTCACTTCCACACATAGAGACGCAGACAGCAGCACATTCATAGCGAAAGATTTCCTCGGACATGATGTGGGCTTCAGGGATGAATAAAAATGTTGAACAAAGGGAAAAAAATACCTCCACAAGAAGTGATGCCATGTGGGAAAAAGGTGCCGGCTTTGTATTAGTTACTTTCCTAGCACCTCATGCTCTATCTCAATCAACAACCTACTCCCTAAATATTCCACTTTAAAGACTTATAAAAGTAATTCTACTAAACCATTACATTGTGTTCTGCATTGTGTAGAGCAAGGATGGGCATAAGGGCCACACTGGGATGAAAATTGACTGGCGGGCCGAGGGGTGGGGGTTATGGGGAATGGGAACTAAAATATATAAATTACATGTAAAACCTAAGAAGTAAAGTTTCCCTACCTACCTTAATATAGATTTTATATTTATCTTATTTATCTTATTTTTGAATATCAATGAAATGCCAGACTCATTTAATTATGTGAACGTTTATGGGCGAACCTGATTTCGCAATATATTTATTTTTTATTTTTTTACTGCTTGGTGTATCACAGTTAAAACCAATATAGCATTTAAAGCAGCACTTACAAGAAACGTTAACAGTCTATTTGTGACATCTTAAAGCAGGCAAGTTTTTATAACACACTTGCATGATCAGGGACTCCAGAGGGGTAGTAGCACTCAATGGCAAGTGTTCATTCATTCATTCATTATCTGTAACCGCTTATCCAGTTCAGGGTCGCGGTGGGTCCAGAGGCTACCTGGAATCATTGGGTGCAAGGTGGGAATACACCCTGGAGGGGGCGCCAGTCCTTCACAGGGCAACACACACACTCACACCTACGGAAACGTTTGAGTCGCCAATCCACCTACCAACGTGTGTTTTTGGACCATGGGAGGAAACCGGAGCACCCGGAGGAAAACCACATGGACACGGGGAGAACACACCAGGTAGGCTCCTCACAGACAGTCACCCAGAGCGGGAATTGAGCCCACAAACTCCAGGTACCTGGAGCTGTGTGACTGCAACAGTACCTGCTGCGCCAGGTGTATTAAGACCTATTACACTCTGCTTTAATGCTTCATCTAATGGACTCAGTTAAATGCAGGATATTACAATATCGTCAAAAAGGTAAAACTAAAGCGGTTTTAGGACAATTGTGTAAAAACTCAGAGTGCCAGATAACTAAAATACGTGTGACTTAAACTATGCGGACCGTAGTTGGCCACCTCATGTAGAGAAAGATGTTTGAGACGCTTACAACAGTGTTGGTTCCGCGTCAAGTTAACGCAGAAGAATAAATCTATGGAGAGGGATTAGTGCCAAACTGAAAAGCTATCACTGCAATAGGACAACATTTAATGCAATCCACACAAGTCATTGCTTTTCCAAACCACGCCCAAATTCAGTAGAGGACTTTGATTGGATAGTGATTGCTTATCAATTGTGGCACGAATACAGCACTGCTCTCAGCTGAAATGAAATCCCTGCTTTGCATTTTGCTTTGGCAGGTTCACAGTGCCACATAGTGGACTACAATACAGTTGAGCTGATTGCATGAATATTTGTATTTTATTATGGCATGTTTGTGTGTGTGTATGTGTGTGTGTGTGTGTGTGTTGCCCTGTGTAGGACTGGCGCCCCCTCCAGGGTGCATTCCCGCCTTGCACCCAATGATTCCAGGTAGCCTCTGGACCCACCGCGACCCTGATCTGGATAAGCGGTTACAGATAATGAATGAATGAATGAACGAATGTTTTCTGCATGTTTGTGTTTAAAGGTAATCTCACATGTAATGCATTTCAATGAGACATTTATTTTAAAAGTATCTCACGATGTAAAGCAATAGAGTTGTTTACTGATTACATTTTGAGGTGACTGTATTCAGTTTTGGCATTAATTCAGCATGTTATTTTTAAAATGCAAATCCTCATGTATTGTTTTTCAGTAAAGAGGTCAAGCAACATATACCACACTGTAAAAAATGTCTGTGAGTTTTACGGTAGAAAAATTGTATAACCATGACAGTAGATGACTGTAAACTCTAAAAAGGTTGAAAACAGATTCTATAACTGTGAAATACCATAAATAACTTTATCAGCCTAAATACACATTTTTACATCCCTTTACTGTAAAAAATACATTATTTCACAGTTAAATGCACAAACCATTATGGGTGGTACAAGTGTCCCAGTACTGAAAGGAGCTGAGACTCATTAGGGAGTTCCCAGCATGCCTTGATTCTCCATGTTTTCTGTGATTTTCTGAGTTTTTGTCTGTCTTTAAGATTTTTTGATTTTGGGTTGCATTTGTGGCCCTCAGATACTGCACATTTCTATGGTGCTTTCAGGAATGCCTGTTCAATTCTCTCATTTGTCACACTATTTACATGTTAATTTTATGGCAAAACAATGTTTCTTTGTTATTTTTATGTAAATACTATGGCTTTTTTCATGGTGCATATCTGTTTTTAACTGAAAAGTACTGTAAACAAAACAGATCTTAAATGTAAAATTTATGGTGGTACGCCAGATGATCTCGAAACAATTACTACTTAATTAAAGAATTAATTAATAACAAAAAATCTGTTAATGTGTAAACTACATAGTGTTTTGCACTTTTCATGATTAAGCTTTAATAAAATTAGTGTTTTAAAAAAATACAACATGGGCTAACATGAATAAATAGTAGTTTAGTCTGTAAGGGAAGGACTGAGCAACATTCCCCTGCACGATCTCCCAGTATTTTGTAAAATCCATGTAAATAAAGCCCAGTTTCAGCTTTTTATTGGATGTATGCTAAGGCTAGAGATAGACATGAGCAAGTTGGACTATTGCAAAACGAACAAAATGAATGAGAAAATAAACCGAGACCAACCCAGAAAAATACTTCTAAGCCCAAAAGGACTAAATCTAGAGGCATAAAAATAGAGAGTACACTTAACTGAAGTACATTAACGTGGCAGATTTTCACATCATTAGTGTCCTTAAACACTGTTTAACAGTGCCGCGCCTCCTTCAACTACTGATACAAGTGCTGGGTGCCGCTGGGAGCACCTGCTCCAAGCACCACACTGTTTTCACATATAGCCTAGTAAAGCACATATTCAATTGACCTCTCTTGTTGTATTTATTTCTCTCAAAATGCTTACTTCCCCAAAATTGTTACAGATAATGGATGAATGAATGGATGAACTGTATTTGCCCTAAAAATTTGAGAACCACTGTGTTAAGCCAGACTGTGATCAGACTGTGATCATATCTGACTGTCTGGGCATGGTCCTAATATTTTAATGAGCAAGCCTGTTCATCAAATGGGTGAGTGTGTGATGCCCTGTGATGTCCAGGATGTGTTCCTGCCCTGCACCCAATGACTGCCACTGTGACCCAAATGAATCCATTCATGAATTGATGTGATCAAAATGAAGCCATTACAGGAGATGAATGAATTAGATTGACACGCCTTTATACACTGCACCAGCCTGTTATGAAGCAGGACTAAACAACACAGTGCCATTGATTGAAGAGGCTCTGCAAAATCAGGTGGTTGTGTAAAACCTGGCTGTGACCCTGGCTCATTAAAAACGTTATCCTCAAACATTATTATATAATATATAACATATTATTTTATATATATAGCCTCACTATTTATATATATATATATATATATATATATATATATATATATATATATATATATATATATATATATATATATATATATATATATATATATATATATATATATATATATATATATTCCTTTTCAAGAAAATAATCTATGACCCTGTCGTACCAACAAGGCGTCTTTTCCAGGGACTTGACTAGTGTCCTCTCAACGGCCAGCAGAGCTAGGCTGCTTAAACGGCCTTGGCCCATGTGAAGTGTGTCCGCCTGTGAGTGCTTTGTGACGGTGGAGGGGCTCAGCAGCACCCGCTGGACAGAAACTGCGATAGAAGTCAGAAAGTGTGACAGAAGTCAGTCTGCAAACACAAGCAGCTACAAAAACCCCACCAGAAATAGAAGCTCGATTTGTCGCTAGTCGTTTTTAACAAAGAAAATGCCGCTAGAAGGACTTAGAAAGTCTCCGGTTCAACCCAGAACAGAGTGAAAATGTAATGCTCCCACGGATCTTTACACCAAAGGATCGCTGATTCGCTCATTTCGCTGTCAATCAAAAAGGGATTCAGCCTCAGACAGATCATCCAATCAATCATGCAGAAGCTGAGCGTCCGGGCCAGCCGAGGCCAGCCCACTGCCCCATAGACCCCCAGAGACACTGAGCGTCCGATGGGCGGGACAAAGCCCAGCCTTTATCCAATCACTCGTCTCGTTTCGCTGCACTTCGCCGCTTCGCTATTGAACTCCGTGGACGCTCAGCGTCCGCACTGTTTAAAGCACCGTGAAGGGAATGATTGAGAGGAAAGCCGCGTCTTTACCAGTGATAAGAAACTGATTCTGAACAAAAGTTGAGCGCGCTGTAGTGCATATTTATTCAATGACATGTACACACAACCGTATATATTTGATCACTTATTTTTTTATATTTTAGGGGAAGCTGAGCTTCCCTTGCAGTCTTAGAGCAATCGCCTCTGATATATATATGTATATATTCATTCATTCATTTATTGTAGGAAACTACTGCTTATTCAGTTCAGGATCATAGTGGGTCCGGAATCACTGGGCACAAGGCGAGAACACACCCTGGAGATTTTTGAGTCGTCAATCCACCTACCAACATTTGGTTTTGGACCATGGGAATAACCGGAGTACCCAGAGGAAACCCACGCAGACACAGGGAGAACACACCAAACCCCTCACAGGCAGTCACCTGCTGCACCCATTAAATTGGCTGTTTGTTACTATGCCTTGAAGACTGATATATGTAAATGACAACAAAATTTTGTGCCTTGTTCAAAGAGCAGTCAGAGCTAAAGCACTACCTATAATATCCACATGAACAGGCAGGACTAAACAGCTACTCACTGAGATTATTAATATACTAATAATATAATGAGATGCAGTTTGAAAGTATACAACATCTAGCTCTCTTATATTATACTTTTTGTATTAAAAAAGTACATAGTCCCTTCAAAACACTAAAAGAAGAGGTCACAGGATAAATATTACCACCAACATCACTCCCAGCAGCCCATATACACATATACACTACATTTTTATACAACAAAGATTTGTATTTTTTTTGTTGTAATATTAACATGCAATATAATTTCCCTGCACAATGCAAGTTAGTCATTAGTGTGGTGAAATGTGGAGGCGGAAGTGAACACAAGGAAACTCTTTATGAAACAATGTAACAGATATGGAAGTGGGAGCATCAGAGAATACTAAGAACAAGGCAACCATCAAAGAACATCAATCACGAAGACTACAATCGAAGACAGTTACTATATGCAATACTTGGAACAGAATAAGAAATGAGATAGGACATAAACATGAAAATAAACATGTCATAACCTACAAAGGGCAAAGCAAAACCCAGATTACGGAAGTCATAAACACAGATACACAAGGAAACAAAAGCCCACAAGAGAGACCAAACAAACCCAAGAACCAAGGATCACAAAAAAACAATGACAAACAATACTATCATTCACATGGATCCGGATATTTTTAAAATAAAAAAACATATATATATATATATTTTTTTGAAAATATCTCCATCCAGACAAATACAAAATCAGTTGCATTATCATGCCAGTACAATAGGGGGCTATAGTACCTCTTTAAGAGAGACATTAAAACATCAAAAATTATGAGAAAAACACAGAGGTTTAATCCCAAATCACGTCATACTCCGTGTGTAATGCACTACGCAAGTCATGAAATTAGTGAATTTCTAAATATTAATACTCCGTACAACAGAGTTTTAAGGCCATGGCATTTTAAAAACAAATAAGATTCCGAAAATAAAGTCAGAATTCTGAGAATAATGTCAGAATAATTCTGAGATTAACGTCTGAAACATTTGGAGAAAAAAGTCATATTTCACTTCACGTATCTGCACAGGCAGACACATCCACAGTATAACTGAGGAATGCAGTCTATTGCTATGGTATAGATTTCAGGAATAAATATTCAGTCCTCTGGCACATCAAAACCAGATTTTATTAAAATTTGAATGCTGAATCAGTGGTTCAAGAACCCGGTTATTCAGAAGAGGGCATGTAGTTTCATATGATACAATTAATAATCACAAAAATAATGGATCTAGAGGGAGCAGCAGCCTGCCCCATGAGGCTCCATTGTGTTATGGCTTATGGACTTGTACAATAAACTAAAGCTGTTTGCATTGCAGTCAGTGGCTGCACTGACAGGGTTAGTTGTCATGTCGTGTTGATGCATTTCCAACAATATTATTCTATATATTCTGACTTTATTCTCAGAATTCTAACTTTATTCTCAGAATCTTTTTTTTTTTCAATGCTTCTGTCATAGGTCTGAGACTGGGAATTGGGCTAAAACAGCATAGTCCTGCTTTACGACTATTAAAGGATTATCTTATATTAAATTGACAAACCAATGTTTAATGTATTATTGTGTTAGCATTACCCAAGATTAGGGCTGTTTTGTTTACACTACAAGAGCATAGTTTGTACCCATTGCGTTAGCAGTTCAATGCAGCAAGTGGAACCTGCTAGAGAGAAAACATGGATTTAGGTTCCTTGGCACTTTAAGAAGGGGAAAGAGAGAGAACAGTTATGATATAGCATGTAAACAATGAAAAACAGTACAAGCTGTTTTGAAAGCCTTTTCCAGGCACTTGAGTCCCTGATTGTTAGGTATGAAACAAGAGCCTACATTTACTCTGCCAGAAACAGCATTTGATATCCACTGAAATGGAAGCATAAGCACTTGTTTTATGGAAAAATATTTATCTTTGTGTTAAATTCTGGTCCATTATGGTTTTTCTGAGTGTTTTTAAGTGTGGCATTTACAGGAGGGACCCGCATTGAGCCAATGTAAAACACTCCAACTTTTCAGCACCTGCATTAGGCAGTCCATAGGTCCATTCTCATGAATGAGCTCTCTTCTGCTAGTTCTACAAAACAGAGAATAACAATCTCTTGATTAATGCTTGCAAACACGCAACCGGATCCTCGAGCCCTCTGCACCCACATCAGCAAAGTTTCTGCCACTGGGTTTACTCAGGCTTTACAGCACTGAAAGACATACAGCAGCGTGGAGGAAACATCAAGGCTTCTGTTTGCTCCCCTGAGCTCTGGGAGATGAGAGGGGTGATGAGGGAAGGGGAACAGGTGTGTCACTTTGAAGTGACGCCTCTCGCATTGCGTCCGGGTTAATGAGTCATTTGATGGCGAAAGGGCTGCGTGGATTCCTCTCAAAGCCTCTTCCAAGGCAGGGATGAGACTGGATCAAATAGCGAAACTAAAGAGATCGTTAGAGTGGAATGATATTGAGAGGTAACACTCTGTGAGAGTGCGATAGCGAGGGGGAGTTTAAGGTCATGAATGTAATTACATGAGAGAAAAGAAAGGTATCGTTCCTGAAGAGTAAAGTGAATTTCAAAACGGCAGACTCCTCTCATAGACACTATAGGACTTACAGATATATTTGTTCCCCCTGTATGTTTATGACCAAATATGAAATATATATATATATATATATATATACACTCACATCTGTGATGCAACACTCAAACTGGAGTGCGGCAATGAAATGCTACACATTCATATTTAAATATTATACCCATTATTGATAAGGCTTATATAAGCATGTGATGTAAGATTTATCTGAGACAGTAAATTAACGGGGCTGTGCCTTTCATTTCATTCACGGCTGAAAGTGCTTTAGACTAAACTCCTTTCGACATCAGACACTGAGAAGCTTGAGTAATTAATGCAGCCAAGCAAAGCATACAGTAGTCCGTAAAGTGGAGAGGGGCTGACATTAATGACAAAACCAGTCATTGGGAAGTCTTTGGTTTCTGATTCCTACTGCCACTGTCCTCTAGTGAAGCGCAGAGCTGCCAAGATTAGCCGGATCTTCTTTTGACTTGAGACTGCAGAATTGTTTAAGCTCGGTTCTCTCTCAGTGCAGATGGGAATCAAATTTTTAATGCCGTCTGGCCCTGAGTTTCATCATTTTGGTCTGTGCGCTGCACTCAGTTGCGGAGAGAAACAAAGCTAATACTAATTCATTACATGTGTTACCCAACCCACAACAACATCATTGATGTTTAAAGATGGTTGTTGCAACCACTGCTGCAAATTGGCCTTTGAGACAGAGAACTCTGCTCATTAAGCTTAAGTCACATTTAGTTTTATAGCAGAGAATTCAGACCTAGCTAAGAAGCTCTAGAAATTTTCAGCACATAGTAATGAAAAGTCTCCTCTTGCTCAGATATTTCTCCTGAGGAAATAAGGAGCTCTTAGAAAAGTTCCAATCCGTGTTCAGATTTTCTGAGATAATACCACTCATCTACAATAGGTTGAGGATTTCAGTCATGTGAATCAGAGGACGCATGAAATCCAGATGGAGGGCAGGAGGTGAAAAACAGAATGGAGAAGACTTGTAGGTGTGCAAAAATCACTCCTCAAAATGGTTCTGAAGGCAGTCCTGCCTTAGAGGCAGATGGAATGTAATTTGTTACCTGCCAACAGATGGGTATTAACCTTATTGATTAACAGAATTTAGGCAGAGATTTTCAAATACTGTGTCATAATCCAGTAAAGCTCCCCCTACTACTCTGTGTTTGCCTGCTCTGACTTCCAGAAATTACAGTGTGTTAAATCTGTTAAAAAAATACAGCATTTTGTTTTGCTTGAATCAAAGATAATGAAGCTGCATCTGTGGGAGTTACAGAATGTTATAATGCTCTGCTGCCTCTGAGGCAAACTCTGAAAATGTACTTTTATTTGAGTTATGTTGGCTGCCTCAGAGAAAGCTGCAGAATGTTACACAATAAAGTTCTGCTACTTCTGAAGCAGCAATATAATATGCCACAGGATTTGCCTCAGAGGCAGCAATGTAAAAATGGGCATTAAAGAAAAACCATCCATAGCTTTTTTACAGTAACAAAATAGAAAGTCATATTGCACATTTATATCTTCCATACAAATTTCTTGCAGTCAGAACATGCAAAGACAGGGGGTCTAGGTGGAGCTTTACTGGATTGTGGTGCTTTATCTAACATCTCCGCTTAACCTGTACTAACCAATTACGTTCATCCCTGCCTGTTAGCTAGTAACCAATTACATTGTACTGTCTTCAGAACCATTTTGAGTAGTGTTTTGGCACACTATCTGATATTGAGAGTTAAATGTACAAACTGAAAATCACAATTTATGTTTGGTAGGTGGTGTTTGTTATCGATAGGGATTTTTAAATGAACTGTAAGATTAACTGCTTTGAAGGTAGATAAAAGGTTCTTCTTCTCCAGATATCCTTTAAATGAAAACTCACAAAAGGCATACAACTTCGTCAGTTGGGTCAACCTCAATATAAAGGTGCTCCGCAATGGCTCTCTTATATTTTATTAACAAAAACAGCGCTGTGATACCTCTTGACGTTATAGTTGTATTCTTACTGTAACATTAGGCCTTAAGTCCATCACCAGTGGACATCCACAGAACTGAACAATCTACAACACTCTGTCCTCATAGACTGCACAATCAAGTCAGTTTTCCAGTTCTACATTAATCAGTGTGGTAGATACCTCCTGGCACCTACTGCACCATTTTAGGTGGAATAGGAAGCAGATCAATTAAAAGCTGATTTCAGCCTCATGCATTTGTGAGAAGTAAGTTAGTGTTTTGTTGGTTCTGTGGCTGTGCACTGGTAATAGATTTAAAACGACATCTAGAAGAAACACAACTAAATTCAAACAAGAAGCTTCTGAACAGGAAGCTGCATTTGATCTTTTCCTGACCGCAGGCGGCAGTTCGTAAGACAAATTTTAGTCGAACTCCCTTTTTCTCCCTAATGAACAACTTCTGGTTTCAAAACAAACTCATCATGGTTTATCAGTTGAAATGATTTTGAAAAACTGTAAACGGCATACCACAGACATTATGAAAGCAAGTGATGGAGCTCCCTGTGTGTAAATAGCAGTTCATGCAGTAACTTGACGTCATTTCCAAACATCGTTCCATAGAAAGGAGCTGTTCTCTTTCACTGATGCTCTGAATATCTAATATGCTTTTTATCTGAGTCAGAAATATCTTATGACTCCTTTTTATCTGGTGCTAGAAGGAATTTTTTGGGGAATAATTTTCAAGTCCTCTGAGCCATCAGTGAGCAAGAGCCTCCCCATCTGAACACAGCCAAACTGCAGTGCTAAAAGAATCGTTCATGTTTATGTGGCTGACAAAACTCAAAGCACTATTTGTCATTCTAATGTGCATTTGTCATTTGTTCAGGATGTTTTGAAAGGCCAAGAGCTTGAAGACTTATTGAGTAAAAGGCCTGCATCTGAAAGTATGGAGATTAGAAGGTAAGATTCTGGGCATGTTGACATGGTGGCTGGGTTGTGAATGTTCTCACAGAGTTGTGGTTCTGATGGTGTGGATGGTGGCACTGCCAAGTGCTCTGAGGTTTATAAACATTGTGGCAGGGCCTGGGGCTGGGGCAGGGCTCCTGACTGGAATCATCCCAACACAAGCTGCACGCCTATATAAAGCTTTCTTTCTGATTGCTTTTTTTCTTACTGTTTTATGAAACCACTGCAAAGAAGTTGTCCACTTTGCAAAAAGAGACCTAACCATTACAATCAACATGTGTAGGAGAGGTTTGTTTGGAGCAAAAAACAAAACAAGACTTTCAAGCAGTGCATATAAATCAAAGTAGCAGTTTCCATTGCCAAAACATATAAACTAGGTAAAACAACATTTCATTGAATAAAAGGGTAACAGTACTATAGGGCAGTGTTCAAAAGGCTGCATACCTCTTACACAAGCTTGTCAGGACTACAGACATAAACCTTTATACATTTATTAAGGCTTATTCCAGTAGGCTTTTGTCTGTCAACTTTGATGCCCAATCACATAAAACCAAATAGTCACATAGCACACAATAGTCAGATGACATAGTGTATTAGAATTTCTTCTCCCATAAGGTTGTTACATAACTCTCTTTTTAGTGAAATGACAGCATTTTTTTTTTGTATTAATTTAAATCACACGGACATATTGCTGATGACATAGAGCTCAGAATGTCAATGCAGAGAAGTGTCAATATGTAGAGACTAGAATTTCTATTACATTCAAAACCTCCAAAACCTCCAATATTAAAAGATTGACTTCTACACTGTAATAAATCCGTAAAATTTATGGTAAAAAACAGCAGCTGTGGTTGCCAAAATTTTGCTGCAAAATATACGGTTTTATATACAAAATTTATATGACATTACAGTATTATTTTTGGCAATCATAAATTTTACATTTAATATCTGTTTTGTTCACAGTACTTTTCTGTTAAAAAACAGATTAAAAAACAGCACCATAAAAAAGCCATAGTATTTACATAAACAAAATAAAGAAACATTGTTTTGCCATAAAAATAACATGTAAATAATGGGACAAATGAGAGAATGGAGACTATATATATAAATAATGGCACTATGAGATATAGCCATAGTGCATATATAGCCATATTTAGATATAGCCAAACCGCATCCTGTATTAAGCCCTTAAAGGCAGGTATTGCTGAAAGGAGTAAAGAAAATGTGCAGTATTTGGGTGCCACACTCCAGCACTTGGAACACAGGCTGACTGTGAACTTTCCTGACCAACACATGTCTCATTACAAAATGCACAGAAACACAAACACTCACACACAAATACACAAAATAATCACCCAAATAATGCAACCCAAAATCAAAAAGTCTCAAAGACAGAGAAAAACAAAGAAACTCTGAAAATCACTGAAAATATGGAGCAGTGAGACATGCCAAGAGCTCCCTAATGAGTCTCAGCTCCTCTTTACAGTAAAGATATGTAAAAATTTGTATTTCGGCTGATAAAATTATTTACGGTATTTCACAGTTTTCAACCTTTTTAGAGTTTACCGTCATTTACTGTTAAGGTTTTACAGTTTTTCACCGTAACATTTACAGATATTGTTTTTCCCGTATAATTTTGTAGAACATGTCTTCAACACAAAAAACTTCATTTGAGATTTATCTACTGTTAATTATTCCTCTCTTAATCATACTCTATACTCTAGCTGTACTCTATATGATGAAGTCATTAAATGAATAAAATACAGCATACAGACAATAATAACAGTACACAAGAAGATGCATTTGCTATATATAACAGCTCAGCAACATGTAAAGTGAAATAAGGAAGGAAACTTACTGGCGGTCCTGGTGGTCCACTTGGGCCAGGCAACCCGATATCTCCTTTATCACCCTGTTATAGAGAAAGAAACACTTGAGCATGATTATTTATTCAGAGTTCCACACAATTTAAGCCAGTTTTACTAAAGAGTACTCTCAATAAAGATCATAAAAAGCAGTAGTGAGAGGCATCACAGTCACCAGTAGACATCATTAATCAGCTCCAAAGCTCAAACGTGAATGGAGAGGGGTCTTTGTCTTTGATTGTGTTTTTAAGAGGGGACCACCCTCCTTTAGCCAGATGCTCAATAAGTTCATCTGCAAGGCAGAGTAAACAAGCAATTAAGGCAGTTTAACAGTTAAACAAGTCTCTGTTTTCACAGTCCAGCCAACAGCGGCAGAGAGCAGGAGGCTATTTAAGTTCCAGAGTGTGTGTTTTCTTGCAAAGCGCCAAGTCTCACTGGACACATAAAACCAAGTCTTTCATTATGAGACACGGCCACTATGACAAAGCAATAAAGAGAGCAGACAATTTTGCTCAAGCAGAAAATGTCAAGAACTGAAACCGTTTTCATTATTCTGACCACTGTGTGTTGTATTTGTATTTAAGCTGTTTTCATAATTTTTAATAGCACTCCTCATTTTCCTATGCGGAATATTCTGTAGTCAGATTAGTCATACATAATATCAAGACAACAAGGTGTCTAACTATTTTGGCAGCTCCAAAAGTGTGGGAAGCCGATAGACACTTTGATATATCTGAGGCATGTTGGGCTGGACAGAAAGCTGGTGATTAAAATTGTCTATGACTTTGTTTACATCCAGATCTTCCACCTTCTCAAGGCTCATAAAAAGTGCCAGAACCCAAGCTTTTCTTTACGGTAGGAAAACACCAATGAGATGCACGTAAATCTGAACTGCAGCAAAACTTTGGAAGCCTGCAATTATGCACATACACAATTCATGCATATGTAGACACATGCACACATACACACAGAAAGACAACCTGTTCATTTGGGTCCTGTCAAAACACAGAACTATGTGTTCCACCAAAGCTTAGAAAAAAAAGCATTACAAAAAACCAACAAAGCATGATCCAACACCAAAAGAACTGCTGCAGTGTTGTAGTTAAAAAAAACGTTCTGTTATTGAATATATACTGTTATTAAATAAAGAAATTATATAAAATATTCAAATATTTTTATTATTTGATAAATTGATATTACTTGCCAGAAAATGTCTACATTTCATTCAAAATACTTAATACAATACTTTTACAGATAGTAAATTGGACCAGATTAGATAATTATAAATAAATAATTTAAAAAAAATGAGAAACAGATCCATCGTAATGTTGCGAGAGGAACTGCACAGCACCTCAATGTTTGATTGATAAAATTTTTCCAATGACCTTTTATGTTTTTCCACTCTATTGGCCCTTATTTCTTAACATTGTATGAAAACAGGCTGAATGACTGAATGACGTATGATGTACTAATTTTCTGAATTATGAACATTTCATACAATGTGAAAATGGAACATGTTCTGAATTGTCATGTGTATAGATTTTTATTTCCTGAGCTCTTATTATATCTTACACAAATCAAGCATTTTTTTTACAAAGAAAAATTATTAGGCTTACATTTACATGCACATGTACTTGTCATGAGACATGAATAGCTGGTGACATTTGCCTGCTTTCATTTTACAACCAGATTTGACTATAACATCTTTGATAAATGAGAATCATTTGTAATTCATACGTTTCTTTCTAAATTATAGATGTTCTATTTTTCCTGGAAATGTATATAGTAGGTGTAGGTGCAGTAGACTCTCTCAGAATGTTATACATTACAAAAAGTGCAAGCCATGTTAAACTTTCTATAAATGATTTGTTGTGTTCCACCAGGAGATTGGCAGCAGGTTTAGCAGTGTCAGCCAGATGTAGTGCCATAATATCCTACAGAAGCTAAAGTGCCTCTGAAAGTGAAATTGCTTTGTAATACAGCAATTCAAGACCCTGAATTTGAACATAAAACTTGTTTCCTTTTCATAATGATGAAGTTTAGTTTAGTCCTCCTTTCAATGAACTTCAGCAGAGGCCTTTTGTTACTGTGAAAAGTAACCATTTTCTTATTTGATTTCATTCATCTTGTTATTGTCTTTTGAAATTGCAGCAAGTCTTACAGTGAGTTCTTGTGACGTGGGAGCTGATTTCTCTGTATTAGCCGTCTGTGTGTGTGTTTCTTTTAATTACACAGGCAAAAACGTTGATTTTGGCAGCCAAACAAGGCATTATAATCACACTACCGTTCCATTACAAAGCACAGCTTCAGAGAGAGAGAGAGTTCAACATACTCTGCCCAATTCTTCCAACAAGCAGCCTAAACCAAGAAAAGTTCTCAACAATGTCCTCTGGGTTTCCAGTCCACAAGGGTTTGCTCTATTCTAGTGCTCCAGACATTATTACCTGCATCCTTGATTACTTGACCCGGTAAAAATGATCTGGGATTGAAGAAAAATGCCTTTGGCAAAGGGGTCCAGAGAGCCAGCTTGAGAAGCATGGCCCTGAATGATTTTCTGCTCAAATGCAGGGTTAACATCGATCCATTGTAATCCATACTACATTTACACTCAGCAAGAGGCCTCCATCCACCATCAGCACTTACTAAAAATAGCTCTCTGAAAGATGTTGTTCACCTCAACGTCTCCAATCTGAGTGCATCTGGAACAAGTAACATCCAGACAGGAGAATTACACTGTCATGTGCCAGGAGACGCAATTGGTCAGAACAGCTGTAATCTGTGTTGGGATCTGGACTGAACTGTATATTTTACGCTGTGAATGAATCTGACCTATATCCATAAATTAATATAACAATTCTGTCACATTCACAAAAACCTGACTTTGACTTACTTCAGCATGTCAGGAGCGAGGGGCGGATTGAGGAAGGCGGACGCATTCGCTAAAACACGGGTTCTTTTAATTAAACAGCGGCAACAAGACAAACAGAGATGAACCTAGACATATTAAGCTAAACAACAAGACAGAGAACTGGAATATAACGAAAAGGAGAATAACACTAAACGACAGGACCTCACGGAGAACACGACAAAACAAACGAGAAAGGAGAAACTGTGGAGACAGACGGACAGACTTGAAAACACGACTGACTAAACATGACAAACGAGAATGTGAATCAAAATGTACGACAAACAGGACGTGACACAATAGGGCTTAAATACAGAGACAAACGAGACACACCTGGACAGATAACGAGGACGGGTAACACATGACACGGACGAGGAGGCGGAACAAAGGCGGAGACTCGAACATAAACAAAACGGAGCCATGTGCAAATAAAGCACATGGCGGGGACAACAAACTGACAGGACGAAGGCGTGACAGATGCCCCCCCCAAGAACGCGCAACTCCTGGGCGCGTACTCCTAAACCCCCCAGGAGCTGGCACAGGAGAGGGCACGGAAAACAAGACAGGACAACAAACCAACGGGTGACAGGACTCAGGACAGGACGGGAACAGACACAGGAGCTGGGGACACGACAGGACCGAATATACTAGACGGGACATGGGACATGACAGGAGACTGACAAAGGGGGGCCACAAGAGACGAGAACGGACTGGACAGGACAGGAGTGGACACATGGGAATTGACGGGAGACTGGACTGGAGACAAGACAGGGGACTGAACGTGGGACGGATACGGAGACTGGACACATTTGGGGACAGAAGACTGGACATGAACAGGGGACTGGAATGGAGACGGGACTGACGACAGGACCGGGTGCTGGGACTGGACGGGAGCAGAGACTGGTGACAAGACACTGGACAGGACAGGAACATTAGACTGGACAGGGGTATGTGACTGGACAGAAGACAGGACAGGTGACATGACACTAGACGGATACGGAGACTGGACATGAGACAGGACAGAGGGTTGAAACGGGGACTGGACAGGACTAATAGGGGACTGGACATGAGACTGGACAGGGGTCTGAAACAGAGACTGGACAGGACTAACAGGGGACTGGACATGAGACTGGACAGGAGACGGGACAGGTGACTGAACGCGGGATGGATACCGTGACTTGACATGTTTGGGGACAGTGGACTGGACAGGAGACGAGACAGAGGGTTGAAACAAGGACTGGACAGGAGACGGGACATAGGGTTGAAATGGGGCCTGGACAGGACTAACAGGGGACTGGACATGTTTGGGGACCAAAGACTGGACATGGGCAGGAGACAGGACAGGGGACTGGAATGGAGACAGGACCGAGGGTTGAAACGGGGACTGGAGAGGAGACGAGACTTGAGACTGGACAGGGGGTTGAAACATAGACTGGACAGGGCTGACAGGGAACTGGACAGGACTCACAGGAAACTGGACTGGACTAGGTAGGGGAACAGGGACCAAGACATTCAGGGGGACAGACACAAACACAGTGACAGGGACCGGGACAGACACAAAGGCAGAAACGGGTACAGGGACAAGGACAGAGACGGGAACCAGGACAGGGACAGACAATGGAACCAAAGTAACAGGGGGGTGCCCAGGACTGGCTAATGTCTGTGTGGCAGTCTGAGGAACCAGCCTGGGCACAGTTCTGGGGATCGGCCCTGAAGTCCTTCGGGCCGACCTACGGACATGGACAGGGGAGGCCGTAGCCACAGTCACGGGGACAGGAGCGGCCGTAGCCACAGTCACGGGTACAGGAGAGGCCGTAGCCACAGTCACGGGTACAGGAGAGGCCGTAGCCACAGTCACGGGTACAGGAGAGGCCGTAGCCACAGTCACGGGTACAGGAGAGGCCGTAGCCACAGTCACGGGTACAGGAGAGGCCGTAGCCACAGTCACGGGGACAGGAGAGGCCGTAGCCACAGTCCCGGGGACAGGAGAGGCCGTAGCCACAGTCACGGGGACAGGAGCGGCGGGAGCCGCCATAGTCACGGGGACAGGAGCGGCGGGAGCCGCCATAGTCACGGGGACAGGAGCGGCGGGAGCCGCCATAGTCACGGGGACAGGAGCGGCGGGAGCCGCCATAGTCACGGGGACAGGAGCGGCGGGTACCGCCATCACAGACACTGGAGCGGCGGGTGCCGCCATCACGGGGACTGGAGCGGCGGGTGCCGCCATCACGGGGACTGGAGCGGCGGGTGCCGCCATAGTCACGGGGACAGGAGCGGCGGGAGCCGCCATAGTCACGGGGACAGGAGCGGCGGGAGCCGCCATAGTCACGGGGACAGGAGCGGCGGGAGCCGCCATAGTCACGGACACTGGAGCGGCGGGTGCCGCCATCACTGAGACAGGAGAACCTGCAACGTCCTCCTCGGAGGCAGGGGAGCCTGCAGCGACGTCGTCCTCGGAGGCAGGGGAGCCTGCAGCGACGTCGTCCTCGGAGGCAGGGGAGCCTGCAGCGACGTCGTCCTCGGAGGCAGGGGAGCCTGCAGCGACGTCGTCCTCGGAGGCAGGGGAGCCTGCAGCGACGTCGTCCTCGGAGGCAGGGGAGCCTGCAGCGACGTCGTCCTCGGAGGCAGGGGAACCTGCGACGTCGTCCTCGGAGGCAGGGGAGCCTGCAGCGACGTCGTCCTCGGAGGCAGGGGAGCCTGCAGCGACGTCGTCCTCGGAGGCAGGGGAGCCTGCAGCGACGTCGTCCTCGGAGGCAGGGGAGCCTGCAGCGACGTCGTCCTCGGAGGCAGGGGAGCCTGCAGCGACGTCCATGAAGACTGAAGAACGTGCGACGACGTCCACGGAGGCAGATGAATCTGCGACGTCGTCCACGAAGACTGGAGAGGCGCGTGTCGCGCTCACGAAGATAGGCGCGGCTGGAGGTGCCGCGCTCTCGAGGACAGGCGCAGCTGGAGGCGCCGCGTTAACTAAGACAGGCGCGGCAGGAGGCGCCGCGTTAACGAAGACAGGCGCGGCAGGAGGAGCCGCGTTAACGAAGACAGGCGCGGCAGGAGGAGCCGCGCTCTCGAGGACAGGAGTTCGTGCTGCTCGCCGGGCTCGCGCTGGAGCTGTAAAGGGTTTAGGGGGTTTCACAGGCGCACCCATCAGATCACCTCGAGGTGCGCCCCTGTTAGCCTCAGGCCTCAGAGGTACGGAGGTGAGGCTAACAGCCCCTACCCTTAACGCCCCCCCAAAAATTTCCCCGGACCTGAGGGGGTAATCCTCCGTCGAGGGGGGAACTCCAGCACGGTTCTTCCGCCGACTCTTTCGACTCCCGCTGGCGCAACGACTCGATTCCCGAGTCGACTCCACCGCTATAGGATCCGGAACAGCGCCAGGCAGGAGCTGGAGCCGGCGACTCCATTCCGAGGCCGCTTTCAAAGCCTCCCCCACAGGATCTTTGGGGCCTGTGCGGAATGGAGTCCGGCGAACGGCACACCCCTTGAGGTAGTAATCCGCGCTAGCTGCGTCCTTGTGGTCGTACATTCTGTCAGGAGCGAGGGGCGGATTGAGGAAGGCGGACGCATTCGCTAAAACACGGGTTCTTTTAATTAAACAGCGGCAACAAGACAAACAGAGATGAACCTAGACATATTAAGCTAAACAACAAGACAGAGAACTGGAATATAACGAAAAGGAGAATAACACTAAACGACAGGACCTCACGGAGAACACGACAAAACAAACGAGAAAGGAGAAACTGTGGAGACAGACGGACAGACTTGAAAACACGACTGACTAAACATGACAAACGAGAATGTGAATCAAAATGTACGACAAACAGGACGTGACACAATAGGGCTTAAATACAGAGACAAACGAGACACACCTGGACAGATAACGAGGACGGGTAACACATGACACGGACGAGGAGGCGGAACAAAGGCGGAGACTCGAACATAAACAAAACGGAGCCATGTGCAAATAAAGCACATGGCGGGGACAACAAACTGACAGGACGAAGGCGTGACACAGCAGCTCATTGTAAAAGTGACACACGTTTGGGCATGCTGTGACAATTGATTGCTCCTAACTATAACTTACGTCTTAAAACATATATAACATGAGGTGTTCAATGTGTGTACAGTATATGATCCCTATAGGTGGGTTAACACATCACCTGGTCACATAATGCACTGAGGAAGAAATAAGGCCATCCGTTATGTTGTCCGTGCCTGTGCATTCGTGCTATATTGGGATAGTGTGTAATGGAGATTTGTAAATAATTCAGTGGACAGTGGAATGTAAGATATCAGCCTTTGAGGCCAGAAATTACTGCTTAATGATCTTTTAATCAAAGCCATCTTTAGAAACCAAATTATTATACCTGTGTTCTCTTTCATTACTGGACCAAATTACAAGTAAAAATCAATGATGAGAGGAATCTGTAACATTCAAAGAAGACTCGGTTCACCCCAAATTACAAGGTGGTGGTTACAACCCCTCACACACCCATGTAAAGCCTTGTCCATGATAAATAAAGCATCTCTAGGAAGCGTGTGGGCAGTACAAATGCCTGCTTGTAAAAGTCGGCTTAAAATCAGGTGCCATTATGACTTTTTAATTTGTCAGACAGTCTGATGATTATGGAATCTGTAGTTTGTTTCAAAGAGCTCAGGTTTGGAATCTGTTTTGGAAAACAAATGTCACATATATTTATTTTTTTATGTGGATAAAACAACACAAAACTAACTAACTTGGATTAAAACCCATGTAATCTTCAGCAGCTCCATCAACGGAGCTGTCAGTTACTTTAATGGTAGCACAGCCTTCAATTTAGGTGATCTCTGAAACCTAATGAAAGGTACATTGAACTGAAAAGCCTTTTACTACATTCATCGGTGGTTAATGAAGTTCAACTAATCCTGTAAATGAGCTGAATTTGTACGAAACGCAAGTGCTTAAATATTTATAAGGCATCTATCATTGTGCCGTTTCGGATCTAGATCGACAAATAGTTGTAATCAGAGCGATGCTGGGATCTAAAGGTTTAATGTGCATTTAGTCTTTTCCTCATTTCAAACCAATTTATGGCCAATCAAGCATTTCAGCAACAAGTAAAAAGGGTCTGTATTCTACAGCTACACACAAAAGAATGAGAAATGGGATATGAAGGAAAACGATAAGGGTGTTTGAAATGGGTGTAAATTGGCAACATGGGCTCAGCATGATCCTGCTGTCTTCCAATTCTCAAGCAAATTGATCCAAAGACGATGGAGAAAAAGCAAACTGTGCAGTGAACTACACCAGCTCTTTCTGTACTTGCCGCTTAATGACCTCCTAAAATGATTCACATACAAGTAATGTTATTTTCCTGGATTACAAGAAAGTAAAGCATGTGCACAGACTGACAGACAGAGAGGGGTTGTAACTGCTTACATTTTAAATTATGTTTCCGCATCCTGTTATTTTTAATGCAGGAAACACACTTTATTTAAGCATTAAACATAAGTCATTTTATAATATATATATTTGAATGTAGAAAAGCAGCATGTAAAGACATATTTATGATTCCCCAGTAGAGTTGAAAGAGTTTCCCCAGTAAAACCTGGCCTTTTCCAGTCCAGATTTTCAGTAATTTTATTATTGGCCATCAAAATTATTCTCCTTCGCATTTTCCCCCAAACTCTTCCCACACTAGTACAGACATGGTTTAGTGAACTGCAAAACCTGTTTGTAGCTGCTCTCAGCCATCCAATTAAAGCTATTACCACCTATCATTTTTGTTCATTCTTTACAGAGTTTAATTATTTTTTCCACAGGGTAATGGTCTCTCATCCTCAGACAAAAGCTGGATTCTGTAATTGTATTCCTTTTGTGTCCCCATCCCACACAAGCACCCGCTCACAGTTCTAAAAATTAAATTATGGCCATGTTTACATAATCAGTTTAGAAAAAGCAATTTTTACTTTTTATATTTTCTCAGATAAATAAAATGCAATTCCGAAGATGAGAACCTAGAAATGCCTCTGGTTTCTATGCTGATTGAGGCTGGCTGGATTTAGTGGTTCCACTGCAGTTCTAATAGTTCTAGTGCAGTTTATTTGAGCTGCTACTGTATTTCTATCTGTTACTTTTGGGAGGGCACTTTTACCATTGGCTACCCTATCCATCTCTGCTGGAAAACAGATACGAATAGTGAAGTGGCCTTTCAGATTTTAAAACAAAGACAAATACTGTCCCATTTCCCCAGCAAGGAAACTGAACTCTTGTGCCAGACTTCTGTCAAGTTTACTGGACATTACTGTGTTTTTTGGAGCTGAATGATAAATGATGTGGGTTAAGAAGTGGAACGGATGTGAAAATAGCATTTATGGATGTTTTCATGTATGTTTATGGATCGCAGTAATGCAGTAACACATGTAAGCGTGAGGGACGCGCATGTTTTTAGGGCTGTAGCATTACACTGTGTGTGTGTGTGTGTTTGTGTGTGTCTGTGTGTATGTTTGAGGCAATTGCAGTCTGAATGAGCCTGCAACACTCCACCACTGTAAAACCAAGAGGCCACATGAAAGCAGCCAAAGAGGCCCAGTTATCTTACAGCTCTGTGGATGATGCTGAGGAGGAGAGTAGTTTGGCCTCAAAACCAAACCCTACAAGCAGCTCCTGTGGTTTCCTTCCTTTTTAAATGTCCTGTAAACCCAAAAGAGCAGGTTTCAGCCTAGCATTTACAATTGGAGGTTATCTCATAGACTACATTCATTTCTCTCTTTTGGAAGCTCAACTGAAACAAAACAGGCCAATCAAAGGCCACAAAAAAAGTAAAATTTTAGCTTTTGAATACTTCCAGGTGCCAGCTAAGGTTACTAGGATGGTTAAAACATCTTTTGAGCATATTCAGTTTTGCTTTTGCACAGGAGAATTTGCTACATCATGGCAGAGATTAGAAATAGGTATAATGGCTGGATGTACAATTTCAGTATTAGCATTTACAATGGCAATGGAGATAGTAATTAGGGCCTCTAAATGGGTCGTAGGCAGGGAGAGGTTGCATGACGGTACTCGGCTCCCCCCAATTAGGGCTTACATGGATGACATGACGACGCTGATGACTAAAGTGCCTTGCACACAGCGGTTGCTGGGGAAGATAAAGATAATCTAAGGTTGGCTAGGCTGAAAGTTAAACCAAAGTCTAGAAGTCTTTCGATTGTCAAAGGAAAACTTGAGCAATAAAATGTTTTGATTGAATGATCCCCATAGTACTGGAGAGACCAGTGAATAGTTTAGGTAGATTTTACAGCGCAGTGCTAAATTATACTGAGCAAATTATGGTACTAAAAGCTTAACTGATGAAGGCTGTTAATAGCATTGATAGTTCATTTTTGCCAGGAAAGTTGAAATTGTGGCGTCTGCAGTTTGGCTTACTGCTTCATATTAGGTGGCTCACAGAAGTAGAGAGGATGGAAAGGGTTATAAACAACGTAATAAGGAAGTGGGGTATTGGAGTTACCACTCACAAGTTTAGGAATTTAAATGTGCAAAGGTGAGTCATGAGATGATTTTGGCAGGATCGAATGCAGTGGTAAAAGCAGCAGTGTCAGTCACAAAAGCAGGAAGGAAGTGGAATCCGAAAGTTGCCGTGCAGGCAGGAACTCATAAAAGCTAAAGGATGTGATTGGCCAAATACAATGCGGAAGAGCAGTCCTTGGGTCAGGTGATTCATGGAAAGCTTTTAGTAAGGTCACATCACCAGAGAGAAGGCAAATGATGACTAGTTTTATTCACAAGCAGGAAGAGGAGGCACGGTATGCAATAGCAGTGTCACAGGCAAAACAAAGCCAGTGGGAGAATCTAGAGAAGCGGAAGATTTCCTGGCAAGAGATGTGGGCAATGGAGGCAAGTCATGTTAAGTTTTGCTGGGAGCAACTCACAATGTCCTTCCAACACTGCAAAATCTTGGACAGTGGGTAGGTGAAGACCCTAGCTGTACATTATGTACAGGTGTTGGTATGCTGAATTATATTCTATCAGCTGGTTAGTATAGTTTGCCACAGGGTCGATATACAGGGAGACATAATCAGGTGCTAAGGGCTTTAGCATGTTTGTTGGACAGCCTAGAGGTTAATGCATTGAGGAGTCATAAAATAGTTAAGTTTGTACATGAGAGGAAATGTTCACAAATGTGTGTTTCAGGTCCCAGAGTGCATTGCATTAACTACACATTAAATACACTGAGGCCAGACATAGGGCTGTATTCTGAAAGCAAATGGATAGTTTATTTCATAGAGTTAACAGTTCCATTTGATGAAGCATTTAATAGATGAAGCATTGAAAAGGAAGAAGCTGAAGTAAACGGACTTGGCGGCTGAGGTGAGGGAATGCGGGTGGCAGGCACATGTGAGACTGGTGGGGCGGGAAACTAAGGGCAACCTTAGTGTTGAGGTGTAGGATTCAAACAACAGAAATTTTGTGGCTGCAGGTTGGAAGAGAGTGAAGTGGGCTCTATGTGAAGCTGTAATGGATTGGCATAGGATTTTTTAAATCTTATCCTGTGTATGATTATAATTAGTAACGTCTGTTTCTGAAACCAAAGACAGCATGCTTTGGAACACATTGGAGATATAAGGGATTGTTTAAATGTAAGGTATTGGTTAGGTATTGGTATTGTGAAGACTATATAAACGGTTATCATCATCATCAACATTATCATCTTTTCCGCTTATCCAGTTCAGTGTCGCGGTATAAATGGTTATATCATGGCAATATGTTGACATAATATTGGATATAATCAATATACCTAATAGACTGCTATAACTGAACACTTCATTGTAGGCCATCGTTTATAAGCCTTTAACGATTTCTGACTTAAATCTGCATAGACACATTTAAAGAGTTTAACCAGCTGTCACAAAGGCTGTTTTAATCAGGTTCGCCCTAAAAAGTGTCTTAACAAATGATACATGTTGTAATATGTATTTACATACATCAGTGATCATAAAAGTATAATGTATGTGTTATTTAGCTTTATGAACAATGTACAGTAAAGTATCAATCTAATCAATTATTAGAACCTATTTCTTGACTCTGATTCTGAGCAGTTACTACAATGGAACGCTTTAATTTGAATTTTCCTGAAGCATAATTTAATTTCATAATCTAAATTATCTGCCAGTGAAAAAGATCTACACCACATATAAAGCTTAAAACCAGGAAAAATCTGTAGAATTATATTTATGTTCTTACAGTGATTGTTATGTAGTAGAACTTGGGGGAGTGAGTTAATACAAATAAAATCACAGTAATGAATAAATTGCAGTTACCTGTAAGTAGCAAGAGGTAACTGCAGCATAAAGTCATGCTTAGCAATATGAGTTACTGTGAAGAAAAATCACTTTTCTACTCTCAGAATGTGTCATTTTAAATAAATGTTTTCATTCATTCATTCTTTGTCTGTAACCGCTTATTCAGTTCAGGGTTGCAGTGGGTCCAAAGCCTACCTGGAATCACTGAGTGCAAGGCAGGAATATACCCTGGAGGGGGCAAATAACTGTTTTATTATAATAATTATCCAGCAATAAATTTTGACTTCGCAATATGATTGGCTGGGAGGCATTTTATGAGTCCAGCAGCATCCAGTAATGTCACATGTTACTCTGCCTTATTCACCTCTAACCTAGCAACAGCAACCAGCAATAAAAAGTGCCCACAGCCAAGGTTATTACAAGTAAAAAGCTAAAAAGAACATTTTGTCCTAACAGCAAAAAATATCAAAACCAACACTCCATTTAAAAGATTTTTGTTTTGATTTTTTAAATGACATTGTTTACATCATTTGTAGATGGCAGGGTGCTGGTTTTGATGGACACACTGTTCCACCTTAAAATTATGCCTGCTATTGTGGGGGTCCTGACAAATAAAGAACAGGGTTAAGGTGGTCATACAAAGTATGCAGAGCAACGGGCTCTAGATTGGAATTGTATAACTTTCCAAATGCCCTCAGCAATGGGGTTCTGAGAATGGATGAGTGTAGGAGATAAGGAGGTGGTCATATTGATATTGGTGTGTGTGTGTGTGTGTGTGTGTGTGTGTGTGTGTGTGTGTGTGTGTGTGTGTGTGTCTGTGTGTGTGTGTGTGTGTGTGTTTTTTTTTATACACCAATCAGCCATATCATTATGACCACCTCCTTGAACTACAGGCAGTAATTAATCAGTGCGAAAATAAACTGATCAGTAGATATTTTTATTAAGTGGAGCTTTGCTTACTTTGAGCAGTTATTTGCTGTATGTCAAAAAATGTCTATATATAAAAGGCAGATTAGAGGACACATATTTTTGTGGTAAACGACAGTAAGAATTAATGTTTAGAAGCAAATGTGTACAAGCAGCACAGCACACCAACTTAGTTTAGAGCCCGAGGGGTGGATTTAAAAGCAGCAGTTGGTGGGCAATCGGTAAAAGCAGGGAATGGAAAAAAGGAGCAGCAAAAATAGAAAGATGGAAGGATAACAAAGTGGAGATGAGTGAAGCAGACGGTAAGAAGGAAAGAGGGTAAAGAGATGAGAGAGATAAAGAATATGATGTAGGAAATGTGGGTCAGAAAATAGAGAGAGAGAGAGAGAGAGAGAGAGAGAGAGAGAGAGAGAGAGAGAGAAAGGTTTTTCTGTTGGCGTACAGCTGCTGAGGCAGATGCAGAGGTTTGAAAATAGACATATAACCGTAACTATACGGTACCAAAGCCAAGGCGTGTGTGTGGAGGGGGTAATAGTGACCAAGGACGAACACTGCACCAGCACTGGCAAATATTATCAGTAAACACTTTTTATAAAGGACAAATGCCTCAACAATTTTCAGAAATACGTGAAAGTACCAGATGCACAGTGCAGAGATAAAATTCAGAAGGAAATTTAGATCAAAATCAGACAAATTACTTCTGTTGATCTTCTTAGTGCATCGTTCCTATCACACTCAGTCACCTGCTGTTGCACAAATCTCAATATGTTCTGTATCATACCTCCCCTTATGAGTACAGGCCTTAATCTCTCTCATTACCTTCAGTGCTTCAATATTTATATTTAATATCCTTGTGTCAAGCATGTCCAATTTTAACACTTTCACTTTTGCTGTATCTGGTGGCTTTGACTTTGGGAGAATACACTGAGCTTTTGTTTTTTGACTTTTGCAACTACACAAACAAGCTGTGTAAAAAAAATAAAAATAAAAATAAGTAGAAAATATATCAGGATTAATCACCTCACACCGTGTAGGTAATCATGATTAATCTATATTGTCTTTAAGGTGTAAATTTTGCATTTCGTTATAATGGACAATATAAGCTTCATAAGAAATTATTTATTATTTTTAGAATGCAGTCCTGAGCAATTCACTTTAGCAGCTTACAGATCAGTTTTTTAGGGTAAATAATTATATCGTTAAAGCACACTGAAATACTGATGGACACCAGCTACAGCTGTTTACTCCTACATACAGTTACACTACAGAACATTTAGTGGTCCTCTTCTTACATAGATTAAGTGCATCTGTTTTTTTAGCAGTGAGCTCCACTTAGCATACTTTGAATACACATTACAAACCCCTTTTTCTAATTAAACAGTTCACTGTGAGGGACCAATATCTGAGAAAAACAACATATCTTTTTTACTTCTTTTAATTTTTTACCCACAAATGTTGTTTATACTTTTACACAGTGCATTGCTCAAGCACCATTATGCTTTTTACAACATGGATTGTAACAAAGAAGACCTCTGTTTTGACTGTGCTTCAGTTGAATTAAACTGATTCACAAAAACAAACTATGAAACAATGTGAATTGTGTTTAAAATATTAGTGCCTAAAAACTTGTATCAATGCACAATTAACAGAAAATTAAAACACAAACCATGCCAAGCCATATCCACATTTTTTCTGTGTTCTAATAATTTGGACTTATTGGTTAATTTATTCATTCATTGTCTGTAACTGCTCATCCAGTTCTGGGTCGCGGTGGATCTGGAGTCCACCCAGGCTCAAGCAGGGCTCAGACTCACAACCACAGGATCCTGGAGCTATGTGACAGTGACACTACCTGTTGCACCACTCATGTTTGATTTCTTTAAAAATTATTTGAAAAAAAAGTGGGGTAAATCCAAAATATTCACTCATCATTTGTGTCCTACTTGTTCCACAATGGGAGTTTGTGATTAAAATTGATGAATTCCATTCAGAATGTAATTTGTAGCAGAAGATAAGCTCTCACAGTGATTAAGACAGTACCCAGTAATCAACATAGTCTACCTCATTCATCAATTTCAGGTTTATATTTGTCAAGCAATGACTGTGATCTGCGGCTGAGTTATTTCTGGGTGACAGGAGAGGTTCTCAGAAATCTCTGGCAAAAAACCACCACTTTCCTAAAGTGAAAAACTCTACAAATCACAATTCACATGAACTGCATAGTGAAAAAGTTTATACATATGGTAAAACTCAGCACGCTGCAATGCAATGCTTTGTCGGCAAAGCCCTACATGAGCGTTTAGTGCACCCCACCTTTCTAAATTCAACATCTAAACAAACAAACTACTGAAGACATGTCTACAGTGGCTTAAGCAGTACATGGTCCTTAGGTGGAACCGGGCAATGGAAAATGCGACCATGAATGACAGCCATGTAAGACCTGTGGGCCAAATGAGCCATCAGTGTTTAACTGACTGTGCAGTGAATACAAGTCTCATTCAGCAGTGTGATTCCAACAGAATGACTGCATAGACACACACACACACACACGTACACACTCACTGACTGCATAAATGCACCCACACACAAACACACATATATACAAACTCATACATATTACATCATGACAGCTTTACATTTGCACACAGACACAAGCCCCCTGCACTGTGAACCAAACAAATGCTATTTGTAAAGACATGTTTTTGCAGAAGTGACGTGTAGTTAAAGCAGAGATGAGGTAAAAGTTGGGCATAAATCCTCACAGCTCAGCCAAAATACAGACACAGTAAATAGATGTCTCAGAATAGAAACCCCACTCAGGTCATTGATGGATTTCACCTGAGGTGGGTAGAGGAGCCCAAATCAAAATAGTGTTATTTAAGTAAAATAAAGACTCACATTAAAGTAACAAGTAAAAAGTCGATCCACAGAAGAGGTTACTCAATAATATATTTAAACTGCAATAAACGTATTACAGTTAAAACACTCAAGTAATGAAAACCCATAAATATTTTACTTAATATACCCTCCACTGGGTGTCACTCAAACAGAGAGGGCAGAGACTGGTGTCTTATTTCAAGCTTCTATGACTCTGCATTTTCTAAATACTTTCTCTGAATAACGTATTTTACAGACTTTCCCATGATCTTATTATTCATTTAATGACTGTGGTGTGTTTAACTGAATCTAAGCACATTATTAAACTGAAGAGCTGACTGCATTCAGATCCATACTTCCCCAAACATTCTACAGTGATTTATTTTCAGTGAACATCCAAACTAGAGTCCTCAGTGTTCGGAGCGGTTTTGGATCAATGAATCCAATGTACAGTGTTTACAAAAGCATTACCTAGAGCTGGTATGTAGTAATCAATTATACAGAGTTACAGTACCAGTTTGGAATCATTATTTTCATCCATGTAAATCCAATTTAGTTGAATGTGAATGCTTTCTTGATAATTAAAAGGCAATCTGGATGTTGCTATCTTTCTCATTGTTAACAGCTTGTTTGCAGACATAGAATCACCTACTGTTCTATCGCAAACTGTGGACATGTCTAGCAATAATCACTGCATCCATTCATCTTTCATCACTGATGGATTTTGAAAATATGGTATACATCATTGAATATCTTACAATGATATAATAAATGATAAAAGATTCCATAATGATGTGGTTACTTTTGTGGATCTGATCTGAATGGAACCAAGTGAAGGACACTCAACAATGGCTGAAATGTTTTTTTTTTCCTCTGATAAGTGAGACATGGAAAAAGAGCTGCTTCCGAGAAACTATCTCTATAAATCTACTTTATTTATTGGTGTGAGTAGAGAGTAACATAAGAAACCGCATTTAAATAAAATAAAATACAACTCCAGAGAGACGGTAAAACCTCAATTCAGATCATTCAAGCACGAACACACACACACATGACACAAAAAAGACTTAATTTGCTATAGTAACAGCTTTTCTACGAAGGCTTGACACTTGCTGGAACGTTGCTATAAGGAGTTGATTTCATTTACCTCAAGAGTATGAGCTAAGATACTGATGAATGTTTATTTGTGGATCATAAAATCCACTCCAACTCATCCCAGAACTTTTTAATGGAACTCTATCACTCTAAAGAACAGGGGCCCACTGCTCCACAGCTCATTGCTGGATGATGTAGTGCTCTAACTTATGCTTGGCATTAGACACTTAACTCTTAGAATGTCTGTATGTGTTCAGCTAAACATCAGTGTCTACAATAGATGCCCCTCTGTTGAATTTAATAGTTATAAAGAATGTCTACATGTTGCATTCAAACATATGTAATGTGAAATTGACATATATGTATCCTAAGAAACAGTATGAAGAATTGTGTCCTATTCCAAGCCCAAAAATCAGTGCCCAGTTAAATTTGTTACGCTCCAAAACACCTGATCCAGTTTATGAAGAGCTTGGTAATTATCTGATGAGTTAAATCAGAGGCAACAGCAACACTTTAAAGCGCAGGTGCACTCCAGGCCTGTCGAGCTTCTCTCCAGTGTGTGAGGAGAGGTCTGCTCACTGTTCATTCTCCGCAGCACCCAGCATGCGTTCTGCATTAGCAACCAGAAGTGTGAACGCCTACAAAATGAGAGTTATTACTGCGGCAGCTGTCTACCCACACACTGAGACAGATTGTCCTCTGGATTACAGTTCAAAAGCCTCAACAGCCCCATCTCTCTATCATTATAATAACAGGAAGGCCAATTCAATTACTCCAACAAGTCATACATTACCAAAATTCCAAGGACAGTGAAGCCAGGTGCTCAGGTATACTGACTGCAGCTAGTGAGCATTACATAAGCATTGACAATGCTTTGTTCTTTTGTTAACAGTGTTTCAGTCGCTGAATGTTCCCTAGATTCATTTTATTTTTAGGTCATTGCACTTCTTTCCTCCCCAATTTATGTAGAGTTAGACAAGTTATGTCAAACATATGCAGTCAAGAAAAAATGTCAGTTCATGCAGGCAACCTTTCAAAACAGAGATCAACTTAATTTTAAACTAGTAATTTCCTGTCTGACTATTACTTACGCATACGCAGTTATACACTTACATTTTTCTAGAAACATAGAATACATAAAACGTCTATTTTTATAAAATAGTTATGGTGACAAGTACCTTTGCTGACAAATTATGTTTTGGAAAATATATTATGGTATTAGCATGACTGTAATATTCATTTATTCATTCATTGTCTGTAACCGCTTATCCAATTCAGGGTCGTGGTGGGTCCGGAGCCTACCCGGAATCACTGGGCACAAGGCATGGACACACCCTGGAGGGGGCGCCAGTCCTTCACAGGGCGACACACACTCACACATTCACTCACACGTATGGACACTTTGAGTCGCTAATCCACCTACCAATGTGTGTTTTTGGACTGTGGGAGGAAACCAGAGCACCCGGAGTAAACCCATGTGGACACGGGGAGAACACACCAAACTCCTCACAGACAGATGACTATAATAATTTAAATTAAATATAACTCAGCTCTCAGCATATTGGAGCTCAGTTCATTCATTCTGTCAACAGTTAATCCATTTCTGCCATTTATTCTGCTTTTCTCTAATAATTAGATGATGTGTCACAGATTTATCGATTTTTATTGTGTTGGTGTCTGAAACTGTCATTTTAAGCAATAAAACACGCAAATGAGTATATCATTTGCATATGATTGCTTTTATTGTTATTCTGCTGGAACTAAACAGGGATAAGCTCTTACCACTCTGAGCCACACTCTGAATAAGCTCTCATGCACATTAAGGAAAAAAAAACAGCACAGGATATCCAACGATAGAAAGCATCCTGCATCCCTCATACATTGATAAGAGACATAGTACACAGAAAGCTCTGATTCTGCTCTGATTTATCTTGCACTGCACAATGCGAACGTGCACCAGGAATAAAGCAAAGTTTACCGGTCGATGGATGACCACTAGGGGGCCTGCTGAAAGAGGCTACATTTCAAATCTGTTGTGTCAATCTTTTAAATATTTTAAGATGCAAATATGTAGAGCACAGATGTGAACATTTTTGAATAGTTGCATGAATTAAATAGAAGATTTGTTTGAATTTTTTATGCAAATTCATGACAGGGCCTGTCAGGTTCTATGTGAGCTGAGTGGAACAACCCAAATCCTTATCCGAACTTGGGGGGTTCAAAAAAAACCCATGGAACCAATGAAACAAAGGGCAATGTCCCGTATGTGCTTTTTCAGTCTGCAAAACCTTGATGATGTGAAGTGGATTGCGACGGGCCTTGTTTGACGTTAATGACCATGAAATTACCACCCCCAGAGTGCAAAACACTTCATGTGGAACACGCATCTCTACAAAGGCCCTATTGTAACTTGCCAGCATCACCCATGTTGATTACACAGACAACATTCACGCATATTTCACCATTCATTAACTTCATTTTAAGAAATCTTTAAAAATGAACTGACCTGTGGTCCCACTTGGCCAACTGGTCCCACAAGGCCAGGAAGTCCTGGCTCCCCCTGTGGGAAAAAAACAAGTATTTAAGAAGACAAGGGATATTGCAATGCAGTAAATAAATAAGGCAATGAAACACAATTACACCAATTAGTCTCCTTTCCATTTGGGAGTAAATAAAGCCAGCAGGAAACAGAGCAGACTGGGAAAGGAATTCCATTATTTTGCCTTCTCCTTACTCCTGAGTCCAAGACATCATGTATTTAGCTTGATCTTCAAATAAAAAAAAAATAAAAATACAAACTGGTAGGGACTTGTACATGTAAAGAAGCTATTGTGATGAGTATTTATGCCAAGGAGACGCTTGAGTGAAACTCACATAATTTGAGGAATAACCTCCAAGTGTGCATTTGACAGGACACTGTTTAGCGTCGGCCAGACTACACATGACACAGTTAGCTCAAGTTGTCTATGAAACATATTCAGTAAAGTCTGAAGAGTCAGAGACCATTCTCTGTTAATTTATAGTCACAACTCTGGGTGAATGTCTGTGAGGAGTTTAGTATGATTTCCCCGTGTCCTCTTGGGTTTCCTCCCACGGTCCAAAATCACACGTTGGTAGGTGGATTGGCAGCTCAAAAGTGTTCATACGTGTGAGTGAATGTGTGTCGTCCTGTGAAGGGCTGGTGCCCCTTCCAGGGTGTGTTCCTGCCTTGCGCCCAGTGATTCCGTGTAGGATCTGGACCCATGGCGACCCTGAACTGGATAAGCGGTTACAGACAATGGACCATGGAAGGAAACCCACGCAGAAATGGGGAAAACACACCAAACTCCTCACAGACAGTCACCCGGAGCTGAGTGACAGCAAAACTACCTGCTGCACCACCGTGCCGCCCCTTTTATTATAAATTATTGATTGATTGATTCATTCATTGCCAATCCACCTACCAACGTGTGTTTTTGGACCGTGGGAGGAAACCGGAGCACCCGGAGGAAACCCACACGGACACAGGAAGAACACACCAACAGTCACCTGGAGCGGGACTCGAACCCAAAACCACCAGGTCTCTGGAGCTGTGTGACTGTGACACTACCTGCTGCACCACCGTAGTGCCTTATGAATTATATTAATTAAATTAATTAGTATGACTAGAACTATGTTGCAACAATACTTATCATAGTAATGACACAAATGTGAATACATTGACAGCAGAAGTGCAGAACACAAATATGAAAAAACATATAAATTAAATTCATTAATATAATTAATTTAATATTAACTACATTTTTACTCAAGTTGCCTATTCAAGACAAGTCAATAGACTGGCCAACCCCCTGCAAATCCTTGAAAAGCTTTGGGATTGAGTATATCTTAGGAAGTGTGACCAACTTAACTGAAACTGAACTTTGAAGATTTGGAAGGATGTCCCTGCATATTTATTCAAAAGATTGATAAGTCCTTCTGAAACAAAAGCTTTATTTATGGCTAAATAATGATAAATATATTCTCTTAAGTATGTTTTCTGCTTGACTTGCACCATCATGGGTGTGTTACTTCCTTGCATGGAGACTCCAGGTGGGCTTCAGACCCACTGAGACCCTGATCAGGAAGAAGAGGCAGCAGCTGGTGAACCAGTGAATACATTTTTCTGCCTTTGTTTTTTCTCTGTAAAATTCATTATTTAGTTTGTTGTTATATTTTTTTACCAGAAATATAATAAATGAAGGGTGGTCTCTGACTTTTGCACAGTCCTGTATTTAATGACTGTATAACAATATAAGGATCTTATTACTAGAAGCCATAATGAATAACTTATCCAGTGGAGACTGTACACCACACTTGCAATAAGTCAGGTACATTACCTAAATTAAGCACAAGGTCATTTTAAAAAAATAACATACCACAATAAACCATTATTTTTTCTGTTACCAGTGGGTTTAAGTCAGATCCTTCCATTATTTGTTTGCAACATTAGAAACGGGGATTGTTTTTCATTTATTAAACATGGCACACTTTTATGTTTCCAATACTGCTGGTTTGCATCTTTATGCAAATTAGTGTTCTTTGTTCTTTTTTAGAACATGGCAAATCTATTAAGTGCTCTTAAGGAAGATATTGTGTACTTGTCACATGTCTTTGGGCATTACCTTTGGGCCAGGCTCTCCAGGGGTTCCTTGTTCACCTTTTCCACCTTGGGGTTGCTGTTGAGAAGACATGGTAATGTTTCAATATATTCTTAAAAGGGAGAGAAAAGCTCAATCATTTACAAAATTATTTCATGTTAACACGCAGTATTTTCCAAGGCCTTCCAGCAGCCTATATGTTTGATCATGCTGCACTATACCCAGTAAACAAGGAACGTCCCTGGACGTTCAAAATAGGTCTAAAAGTAGTCTGTCTGTCAAGGACATATTTTAAACGTAAATGGACGTCCAAAACACGTTTAATACAAGTAATTTATTTCGGGACCAATTAATAACGTTAATGGACATCCAAAATACGTCTAATAGTCGTCTTTTCAATGTCTGTGTTTGGACGTCTTTTCAACTTTCATTTTCAACCTTAAGAGAACGTTGATTAGACGGCAGTCATTACGTTATTTCAACGTCGAATCAACGGCTAATTGTTTACGGGTAAGGTCTTTGGCTCGAAAAAAGAGCAGCTTTAAAGTGTCAAAATAGCAGACACTGCCAAAGTGTTATTGACTAGTGGCTATTTACACTTTGCTCTCCTTGCCCACTTTTTAGTGAAATGTTACATATGAATACAAATCCATGTTTCTGTACTCAGTGTTTTGGAAGGGTCAGGACTACTTCTGTTCTCTTGCCGTTTTTCACAGGACCCACCACCATAAGTTTTAAACCACCAGAGCGCATAAGGGGAAATGCTAGGAGTCACTGCTCCTGGCTCAGGCAGATACTGCTCCAGGTTCGGGAGATACTGCTCTAGGCTCAGGGAAATATTGCTCTAGTCTCAAGAAGAAACTGCTCCGGGCTGAGGGAACTTTAGAATCATGGAGATACTACTCTGGATTCCAAGGGTCACAACCACACAAAACAGCAAAGCAGCAGGCAGGATAAGATCTTACAGTTAGTCCTGGAAGGCCCGGTGATCCTGGTAAACCTGGCAGCCCACGGTCACCCTGTAGATATAAAACAACTTCAGTTAAAGTGTCTTAAAAATCTCAATATGTTATGATAAACCATTACACTGTAAAAAGCTTATTGATTTCTGTTATGAGTAATTCTGGGAGCAAGTGCAATTCTTTGTTCTATAACTTCATAATTATCTTGTGCCTAATTCAGACTAGCAGCTCGAATCAATAAAAGCTGTTATTTTTTTCTTTTCCTGGTTTGAGCAGAACAGATTTTGTGTACAAAAATTCACATAAAATCATGGTTAAGTTTTCCCAATCAGATACAAGCCACATGAACATGGTTTTTAGTCTGATTGACATCATTGATATGATGTGAATCAAAATTTAACTTGCGAACATGCCACTCAGCTTCATTTCAGATTATATATTTATGTTTTTTTTTTTTATACTTGTGTTCTGCTGTTAATGTCTTCACATTTGTGTCATTACTATGACAAGCAATGTTGCAACATGGTTCTAGTCATACTAATCTTCTCTTATAACTTTCAGTACTTCATTTATTACATAATGTAATACCTATATAAAATATAATATATTGTAATAGATAAAACACAGCCACTTTAAACCTGGGTCCCTATGAGCCATTGTTATTATTAGTCATTTCTGCACTTTGTTGAGGTGTGATTCAAAACATTTTGGTTTAACCTACTTTGTCACCCTTTATTCCTGCGTTGCCCTTGGGCCCAAGTAAACCAGTCCCTCCCTGTAGGATAGGGAGTATGAGAAAAACATTTTAGTAAGCAGAAAATTTTAACGCAAAAAAAAGAAGTCCAAATAGATAGTATAGAAATCTCACCTTCTCTCCTGTTTTACCTGTCTCTCCAGGCATTCCTGGCTCACCTTTTACGCCCTTCAAAATGACATTTACAAAAGATAATCCTAGTCAAATGTTGAATGATTAATACTTCAGACCCTACAAACAATGTGGGCCATTGACAAAGGTGTTAGATTTTCTTCCCAAAGAAAGTTGATAAAAGCATTAGAAAGTGCTCACTTTCTTGCCATCGGGGCCCGGAAGTCCATCATCTCCTCTGTCACCCTATAGACACATTATTAAATACAAAATCAAAAATTAAATCAGATATGAAATGGGCCAAAGATTTGGGAAAGATAAAGGGAACAGGAACATAAGGATAAACCCATGGACACACCCTTCTCCCGCAGTTTGTGTTTAATTTTAGATCACTGTCTTTTATATGGGTGTCCATGCTTCCCCGTTTCTTTACTTTAGAGACACCCTTATTTCCATTTAAGTTGTTCTTCTGGTTTTACCACAGCATATTTTTTTTTTGACAGCATGTCAAAAATTCTAGAATAGCACATTGTTATAAGTTGTGAATTTTTTTATTACAGGTTTCAGAGCCTGTTCCTTTAAATAATAATGTGCCCACAGCTCACCCCACCCCTGAGCAGGTAGCAGCGAGAAGTCAGGCACAGAAACACAGAAACATTTCTGCTTTCATTATATAAACTCAGTTACTATTTTTCTTTTTTTTTTTTTTTCTCAGCTTTCTTATATCTCTGCTCTTGTTCTGTCTGTTTAATGCAGCTTAACCATGCATTTGTGCTGACACATGGACACGGGTCCTGTGCTGTGATTGGAATTATTCAGATGAGAGGCAGTACAATTGTGCTGATTACGCTTATTATGTATTATAATAATGACACCAAACCCAAAACAGCATGTTTTACCCCATCTTTTCTGGATTCGGCAGCCCACAATAAATGGATTCCCGGCTCCCTAAATTAAAGTTCAAATGAATTGAAACCCTGATTTTTTTCAATAATGTGTCCTCTATAATATTGTGTAGTATACACAGAAGATTGTATATTTATTTGCAGAATACTGACCTTCATCCCTGGGGGCCCAGGTGGTCCAGGTGGTCCGGGTGGGCCAATATTTTTCTCATTGCAGTCACACTCTTCCTCCTCCTGTGTATCCTCAGGAGGTGTCCGGTCTAGGGGACACTACACAGACAGATACACACTACAGCAGTGCTCTATTCTACCCACAAAATATTAGCATCTCCAGATAAAAACAAACCCCTCACTTACCCTCTCATCATCCTGTATACATGAAAAGAAAAAGAAAAAAAAAAGACAAAGGGTTATAAAGTGACACAAGTAGGTTTAAAGATGTGATTAAATGTGTATCACTTTTTTTAAAAGTTAGAACCCACCATTGTAATTTTTCATGTAGTAATTTTGTCAAAGGATTCTTAAGTTTGACACTACATTTGTGCTGGTACACAGTCAGAGACCATCTCTCATTTTCTTAAAGTTACATTGAAACAGCCATTGTGTTAAAGCAATGATAACGATTTGGTGTATTTACTACTGGGTCTCCCCCAAGTTTAGTTCATTTCTACAGAAATGTTCTGAAAGCTATGGGGTGGTGGTGTCCTGCCCTGCTTCAGAAGTTACATAGTGCAGTTTCTGCAGTGCTGAGCCCAAAGTAGCAACAACAGAGGCTCTATTCTCCCTATTATAGGCAAGGGGACTCACATTGGACTGAGAACACACCAAACTGTGGTGTGACTGGGACACTACCTGCTGAGCCACAGTGTCACCCTCATTATAACATTTCGATCCAATACATAGAACAATTTCAGTTTTCAATATATGTAAAAAGCAAAAAGATTTACAAAAATTAAGGCAAAATATTTTTGTCAGACAGAAAATATATAGCTTTTGCTGTTTTACAAAATACTGAAAATAAATAAATTGGAACTTAAAGGATTTAACTGGCAAATAAATTAATGAAACATGGTCTCTGCATAGTGCTGTAAATAGAACAGGTACATAGATATGAACATGATGAACATACTGCTTACATTTACATAATCTGTACTATTAAGGTAAATGAATAAATCATATATACAGGTTACACTGTGTGTGCCACATCTTACCACTGAATAGATTTCACATGCTGTTTCTCTTTCACTTTGCATTGGGTCACAGTAGAGCCTCAGTTTCTGGATTTCAAGCTGTGAAATTTCATAGGAGACACTTTTAACCACATTAGTATGTAATTAGTGTGTATGTAAAACGCAAATACTGTAAATACTATGTAAGTGCAAATGTGTGTAAAATGAACCTCTTGCAGTTTGTTTTCGGTAATTTAACTTCTTACAGGACTGTGTAGAACTATAAACTCTGCATTGTTTTATATGTACAGCTGTTGAAACCTATTGTGGTTTTCCATACAGTATATTTACATAAGCTCCGGCTGTCTGGCAGAGCTGGACAATCGTAACTTACAGTTATTTCTGGAATCACACCCAGACTTTAGGAGTGCTGTTCTGTTTTATTGCTACTCACAGGAACTGTGGCCTCAGAACTGAAGCGTTTGGCAATCTGAGTCTTGCCATTGATGTAAATGGGCTCAACCTGCTCCAGGTCAACTTCCTGCATCTCCTCGTCATCCACATAAAAGAGGACAAGTCTCGGCTTAACCAGAATCTTCAGTTGGTGCCAGTTTCCATCAAAGAGCCTCTGTGATAACAGAGAACAGATTAATGCTCCACAGTATGACAGTAAGAGAGTGGCCCATTGCAGTGTGATCTAAAGACTGTACAGGTCTCGGAATACTTCTTGCAGAGGGTCGAACATCAGGAGCAGAATCAATTTTGAGAGATATATACAGGGGTTTTAAAGACTACTATCTAACTATCTATCTTTTAAGAACTTCACATGCTGGTGCTTAATATAGAAGTTTAATTACTATTTAATCTAATCCCTTTTTTATAAGATTATATTTCCTTTTAAAATTAAGTTTTGATGTTTATGGCCTGATGGGGAAAAAGATGTATTTATTCAAATGTTATGATATATTCCCCCAAGTGGTTTTGGAAAACCCTTTAAACTGAACTGAGAATAATCATATTTCTTCATAATTTTTGGTGAGCATCTTTCCCAGACACAGTTAAAGGATCTGCACTCAGTTACAATTTATAGTCCAAATGTAATTCTGATGCAGACAAACACCCCATAGACTTTTGATGAAAATTCTGTGTAAAATGTACACAAAGAAAACACGTCAGAAGTATTTATATAGATGTAACTAAATTCCAGGGACACATTGATGTCTCTGTTAAAAGAATTGGAATCTGCTAAAACAACCAAGCAGGAAAACTTGATGCATCCTATTCTTACATAGCTAAGAAGCCACTTATGAAAGGCCTGCAGTGCCACAGGGGAAACTATCTGAATTCCTGCCTTTTCCAAAACAAGCTTTTGCTCTTGAAGGTTGTGAAGAAGGGAAGTGGAAACTCTGCTCCTCTGCGGCTTTTGGCTCTACTGTCCACATCAATCACAAATAGAACCCATCCAGAAACATTACAGAAGTTCTTTGAGAAGCAATATATGGAGGAGCTTCAAGAGGACTGAATTAGGTAATAATAAAGGAAAAACATGTTGACAAAAAAAGGAAACATTCACAACTCGAGGTAAGAGCTCTAGTGAAAAAAGGGGCCAAAGGACTTCAAACAGGAAACCTTAACTAGCATGGAAACACAGACAGGACTGCCAGGTCTACACAAATCACTCTCACCCATGCCTGCTCTCAACAGCTTGAAGCCTAAAGTAGTGTGTGATTTAAATTATGAAATGTTTCTTTAGGAGTGATTTCTCTGCTGTTGCATCAGTGTTACAAAGAAACATTCATACATACGTTTAATGACCTATGCCTTCAAAAAGGCTATTTTTAGTGGACAGTTAACAACTAAAACCTGGCTAATTACCTTTTGGGCAATATTTTATATTTGTCCATCCACTTGAATTTAAATGAATGTTTGCATAAGCAGAGGCAGATTAAGCGCTTAGCTTTGAAATATTTGAGACTCCCCTAAGATAAAGTATTTCTATATGAAATATATCAAGGGAGTATAACAGGGTTTGCTAGCTTGGGTGAAGTGTACTATGGTGAGATTTTTAGGTGGCTTGAGTGAGACTGGAGCTAGATTAATTTTGCATGCAAACTGATTCGAGGCTCCATGTTCTTGCAAGCCCCCAGGCAGGAGAATATCCTATATATCTGTCCATGTATATAGGGATCAACTGACCATCTTGAACATGGGGAGAATTCCTTAGTGAGTTGATTTCAGCACTGGCATTAAAAAAGAGAGAGAGTGAGAATACTCTAAATAAGAGTATTAAGAGTACTCTAAATAATACACTAAATAAGATACTAGAAGCCTCGTCCTTGTACTATTTAAAGAATGAAAATTTAGCCAGTTAGCTAGTTAGCTTAGCTGAACCGCTACTCTGGTCATTTTTGGGCTTTAAGCTATGTTTGTTTGCTAGGTAAACTTACTTAAAGTATGTTAGCTTACTTAAATGTATGATGTTAGCTACAAAAGTGTTTGCTAGCACTGCTAAAGGTTATTTGTTAGCACAAAGTAGATGTTTTGAATGAATGAATGAATGAATGAATGAATGTGCCTGACACATTTAATCAATCTGTGGCAGTGAATGCACACATACATACACATTCATTCACACACATTCACATTCAGCACACTAGTGCACTATGGGCTGTGAACACACATCCAGAACGACTAGCAGCTCAAGGAGCAAGTTCAGTAGCATGTTCTGTGCGTTGCTCAAGGGCACCTTAGCCATGGATTGAGGAAGGAAGACAGTGTCACTCCCATTGCCCCAATCAAACCAATGATCTTTCGGTCCTAAGACCTTTTCTCTAAACATTAGGACACAGCTAATTTTAATCATGCATGTGCAGAGCATGTAATGCTATATGAATGTGCATATGGGACTATAAATGTGTAAACATGGCTCAAAATGTCCTTCAAACCTGACTGCCTTGTGCATTAAAAGTGACTCTTTGCTGTCCATTTGCCACATCTGTGGTGGTGAAAATGACCATCTCGTCGCGACCATGTAATGTTACAGCCACTTGCACTTCTCCATCTATAGAGAGCACTCTCCAGAGGTCAAACTTCTCATTGCTCGTAGCTCCCTTCAGCCGCACAGTGGCCACAAACACATAGGACGGGGGTAGACCCTCTGGGAAGATGTCCCTTAAAATCAATGAGGAAAAACCATTAGTTATGTGAGTGAAACAATTGAAAGACTGCACATTCATTCACTTTGGTCAGCATCAGAATACAAATGACCATTATGCCTTGAACTCTATGAGCTTTTTTCTTGATTTTGTGATGAAGAGACTTGGGATTAGGGTTAAATATATACAGTATACATTTTTTTTTTTTTGCTTATCCTGACTAATACTGCGATTAATTGCTATTATTTTAAATGCATTTAGCCTCATTTCCAATAACTCAGTATTTCCCATACTTGGTACCCTTTTAACGATGAGAATATTTTAGAGCTCCTCCACTCGTACGTACATGCCTTTTACATCCAGACACTAAATCACACAAAATTAAAACTTATTATTTAACAAAATATAATAAAGTGACAGAACACATTTATAGTGGAATTATTACTGAAGTGACAGGCATTATGTATCTTATCCATCTGCCCCTACAAAGGCTGTATCCCCAATCCCCTCAAGTGAGCCAATCACTTTTAGCACCACTACATTAACTGAACAGGACAACACATGGGACTTTCACTTCAACACACTCTGGTTATACCTTGGGAATTGAGAACTGTGTGTATGTTTTGGTTTGGTTTTTTGTTGTTGTTTTTTTTAAGAGATGCAAGGCTTTGTTTTGTTTTTGTTTGTTTGTTTGTTTGTTTTATATTTTTAAGAGATGCAAGGATATTTTTTTCTTCTTACCTTGTCTTTTCAGTAATGTCCACCTCTTTGTTCAGGAGGTAGGCAGTCTCAGACCCAAGGGAACCATGGATCTTCTTGGCCTTTTCATGAATGTTCATCCCCAGTATCAGCTCAAAGCCTTTCTCATCCCTAGAGGCCACAGGAATTCGGGTGGGGCACACAGATTCTGCAGAAGAGCACAGTCACAGAAGACTGATATGAAAGCATTCTACTATGTAGCAGCATTCCACTTTGTGTCAATCAAGTGTTCCTTCTTGACCTTTCAGAACTTAAAATAATAAAATCAATACATTTGTATTTACCCTCACTGTACTCTTACCACACTTCTATTGCAGATGTAGATGTATACAGCATTAGGGGTCTTGCCAAAGGACATCTACTGGTGCAGTGTACTCGCCTAGGTCAGGAATCACTTGGCCTTGAGCATGATGACATCATGTGGCTACATCAGTGTCCCATTTCCTTTCATGTTTTACCATGGAGATTATTCAAGCTGTGAAGCTGTGTGTGTGTGTGTGTGTGTGTGTGTGTGTGTGTGTGTGGCTGTGCACACTGTGTACCATTCAGAAGATGGAAATATTGTGTATTATTTTTTCCATCCAAATAAACTTGGAGAAGTACATCACAGAGGCCTACCTTCACACAACTTCTGTTCCATGGACTCTTGGATGCGGTGGATGGTGGCGTAGTCCTCAGCATACAGTACATAGTCACTGGATGGTTTGTTAGCAATGGCCATCAACTCTGACCTGGTGATCTCTGAGCCCACTCCCACCGCAAACATGATTATTCCCTCTGCTCTGGCCTCCTCACTGGCATCCACCACATCATCCTGAGACTTGCCATCCGTCACCACCACAGCGATGCGGTTCTTCACAATGTTGTCACGGCGAGAGGATGCAAAGACATGATCCACAGAAAACTTGATGGCTCGACCTGTTTGTGTGTTGCCTCCCATGTACTCGATGGCCTGGATGGCTTGAATGAGCTCTTGGGTGCTCTGGTAGCGATCCAGAGGAATCTCCAGTCGAGGACTGTCGCTAAACTGTACCACAGCTACCTGAGTGTACAGTGAGCTCACATCAAAACCACTGGTCACATTGAGCAACCAGCTCTTCGCTGTTTCAAAGTCTTCATCACCCACACTCCAAGAACCATCAATTATATACACAAGATCATTCACAGCTGTGCTGCAACCTGCAGAATATCAGGTAAAAAATGTCAGACATATTCAAGGTTATACTATTTATTTAGGAACAGTTTTTGTCTTTTGTGTCCCAAGGATTAAAACTTTATAGATGTGCCTCAGCCATCTGAAGCTGGGAGTTGGTGACAGTACAATATGCTTCTATCTCGCTGTATTTACAGTATGTGTGTTAGCACAATGCTAGCCAAATTGGACAGAACAGAATTTGGCAGGAAGTGCTTTCCTATGAACATGCTGAACCGTGCAACTCTACAAGTCTTTTCTTTGCAGCAGTTTAAAAATTCGGTAACACTTTACAATACGGGTGCACAAATAAGCATATATTAATACGTCATGAATGATCTCCTTATAGTATATTAATACATACATTAATGCTTAATATATCAGGAACTAACAAAGGATATACATTAATGACCACATTACTCATACATAAATCGCCATTAGCAAGGGTAAACATTAAGTATCAACATCTTGTTAATTCAATCTCTTAATTAACACTATGACTTGCCTTATTAATTAACACCTTTGTGGGTTAATTTAATTATTTAATTAATTATTGTGGCCAATGACAACACTAAAGTCAAGTGACTTTATATAAGTAATTACAAAACTCGTAATAAACTCATAATAATCACTTAATCACTGCCTATAATTTTGCCTACATCAATGCACAAAGATATGTAACACACAGTATCCAAATAGATCCAATATGTAAAGGGTGTTAATTAATAAGGCAAGTCATAATGTTAATTAAGAGACTGAATTAACAAGATGTTGATACTTAATGTTTACCCTTGCTAATGACGATGTATGTATGAGTAATGTGGTTATTAATGTATATCCTTTGTTAGTTCCTGATATATTAAGCATTAATGTATGTATTAATATACTATGAAGAGATAATTCATGACGTATTAATATATGCTTATTTGTGCACCCGTATTGTAAAGTGTTACCAAAAATTCTATACTGCTTTTCATTACTGAAACACTAAATGGCACATTGTGGGAACATTGTTATAGTTCACACATCCATTCTTAGGGAAAAAAGCCCTGACTGTTTTTGGTATAACACAGGACCATATTTAAAATTTTAAAGCAGTCTGTTTCAATCAGGGTGCCATGGCACCAATATGGTAATGCTACTGACATAAAAAATAAAAGCAATTGTTACAAAACTTTTCATGAAATTCAGCTACTAAATGATGAATATTTAGAGAATAATGACAGAATATTAAGAGCAAAAGAACATCAGAAAAATGATTCAATAAATATCCTATTGATCTACCATTGTCAGTTATATTTTCAAAAAGGAATGTTTAAAAAATAACAAATTACGGCTGATTACAGCTGCTTTTGTGTGTGTGTGTGTGTGTGTGTGTGTGTGTGTGTGTGTGTGTGTGTGTGTTTGTGTTGGCTGCTATTGATGTAGAGTTTTTTTCATTGGGGTGACTTAAAATGTTGAATAATTTAAAGTGTGCCATGAATTAATTAAATAAAAAAGAAATACATTTTAAAAAATACAGGTGAGAAACACTGCTTTAAATAACCATTTACAACAGGTTATCTGTCAGAGAAAAGAACTATAGAGTTATACTATTGCTAGCAGCTTAGCTGATATGTAGCAGAGTCAAAGACTTAACCAATACCTGCTCGAACATCATCTTCTTTTACTGATTGTGTAAAGGCAAGGAGCAACAGCAGTGTCAGTGACTTCAGTATCAGCATTTTTATCTCTGAAACGGACGTTAATTTCCAAGTTCCTGCAAAGGAGGATTAAAAAACCAAATGTCACATCTCGTATGTTTCTCAGATTGTAACATCTTTAGATTTAAACTTAGATATAAAATGAGATGATATATTTGATACCCTAGCTGATCCTTGATTTTATCCTATAAATAGCATTTGACTTACTTAAGATTATGTCTGGGTGTATGTGTGCTGCGAAGGCACAGTATCTAGAGCTAAGATCAAAATACTTCAGTTACTCTGTGGCAAGTGAAACCTTTGAACACACAGATCCCAAGTGAGCAGTTTTCACAATTACACACACTCATAATATAAACTGTAAAATATATTAGTATGTCGTCAGTACAAATGTATCCCATCCATGGCAATAAACACAAACACACACTTATATTAGGCGCAGGGACCCGACACACCCAGGGAGCAGTTTGGGGTGGAAATGACTTGCTCAGAGGTAACTTAGCTGTGGATGTTGAATAAGGTGAAAGTGCTGTTCCTTCACTCTGCTCACCCTAATATCTTCCTACCATTTCAGGGCATAGAATCAGCGACCAACCAGCCCCAAACTTGCTTTTCTAACTTTTACACCAGCGATGTCCGAGTTGGATATAGCTCTGGTGTATTTTGTTCATTTGTGATGTAAAGACACAATCTATGCCTCAATTTCTATTTTTGTTTGGTTTAGAAATTGTTGTGTGTCAAGGCAACCAGACTCAGCCTGAATCATTTATATGAATATGAATGCTTCAAATAAAAAGCATGTGTAAGTATATTTTGTGCTAACGCCCTTTTGGAATAAAAAAAAAAGTGGCCATCTTTCACTTTGATGAATGCAACAATCTCCTTTTTATTTTACCTTGTAAAAAAAGCTCTTGGGTTGAGAGACGTTTTCTTGGGTACCATAAGGCGGTGTGGTCTTGTTTTTTCGCTGTGCTTCAGTGGAGTCTATGTGCTGCCATGCAGACCACAGGCTGCAGCCAAGGAAAATAACAATGTAAGGAGAAAGCTGCTGAGCACAACATGAAAATAAACATGGCACATGGCACCCATTTTCTGAGGAAGGCCAAGAAGTGTGTGCGCGCACACACACACACACACACACACAAACAAACACTCATGTATACAGTGGCCCAGAGAGACAGCATCCACCAGCATTTAAGAAGCAAACAAAAGATGAGAACACAGCAACATTAAAGCAGAGATCAACAACATTATCAGAGTGCAAGTACATTAAGGAACAAAACAACATTAAGAAGAGCAAAATGACATTTAAACAGAACACAATCATTTTAAAAACCCCTTTCTTGAAGATCAAGTTTTTAAACTTGTTAATGTGTCTGCTGGGTTTTTAATGCAGTATGTGATTTTTGGGTTTTTCTTGGAAATCATTTCAAAATATTTCATGTCCCATGTTAAGGGGGACTATAACAAACACTGAAAATACATTAAAGCAGAACATCATTGACCATATGTTCTCACATATCATTTCCATATTACATTTGACTGTCTACTGTCAAAGGTTGCTTTGTTGTGTCCAGTAGCTGCTCACATCTCTGATATTCTTCTACAAAGCCAAGAATGGACAAGCCCCTCCCTACATTATGGAAATGTTCAAATCCCAATCCATGCCTCAAGCACTGTGAGCTTCAAGTACGGCTCGGCTTGAACCACTATCCTTCACGTGGGACATGAGCATCAAGACTTCTCTGTCCTGGCTCCCAGATGGTGGAATGAACTTCAACTGGCCTTTACTATCTGAACAACACAGTCCCTCACTGTGTTCAAATGCAGGATGAAGACTCATGTTTTTCTGCAGTATTTAAATAACCACTAAGCCTTCACTTACTGAAAAATCTTGAAGTGTATTGATTTGTGTAGGGCAGTAATATTTATTTATTTTTTTTTATCTCTTTATGTTTCTTGGTTCTTATGTCTAGCTGTGTCTTGGCATTTTCATGGCATTTGGATTCAAATGACAAAGCACTTTTGAGAGTCAATGTGGATAAGAGCATTTGCTAATTGCCATAAATATAAATGCAGTTTAAATGTAATGTGTTTGTTTTCCTTACTGTATTTACATACTCATTCATGTTTTGGTGTTCATGCTGTGACCTGTTTTTTTTTGGGTAGGATTTCCTTCCTCTGGGCCACTACACAAGTGTATTTGTAAATGTAGATAAAGACCCAGACCTTTTTTCTGCTTGTTTTAGGCCAAATGTAGTTGCCTCTATCAGTGGACTTCAATATAATTCCACCTTAAATCAAAGAAGCAAAATACATTTGCAGTCAGAAGAACCAAAACCTCTGGCATATTCTTCAAATGCTTCTATTCCTTTTTTATATTTACAAGCAAAGCCATTGCAGAGTATGTTATTTTTATTCAAGCACTTTTTAAGAGTCATTTAACACAGAACCCACCCTAGCCATAGAATCACTCATTGAAAAACTAGTTATAACTAATATGCTTAAACATTGGCAATAAATCTTAGGTATACAGTGATACTGTGTCATTTCTGAATTATTTAAGACATAGACACTTGTTAAAATGTTGAGACGTGAAGACATTATTTGTTCAACGGAGTAAATAAGGGGTGCAAGAATGGCTCCTTCCTCTGAGTTCCCCTACATTCTCACACACTTCCATCATTTCATTACATCACGGCATCTTGTAAAATGATAGGGCAGTATTCTAGGGCTAACGACACGTCCTGAGGACACATTCGTGGCATTCCTGAGGGCATGAGAACTCAATGCTTTATAGGAGCTTCTATATAGCACCAATTCCACTGACACAATGCTAACGTGACAACCTTTAAAAAGAACTTTACAGCTGTGAATTGGCTCCAAGAAAAGAAACGTGTGTGAGCTCACAGGCAGCACGACCTTTTCAAGGCTGACCTGAGACCTGAACTTGACAGGAGTTAGTGGAGAAGTGTACTTCGGTCGTGTCGTGTTTTTGAACCTTGTTTAAGGGGATTTCTGAGCACTGACTAAATGGCCTTTGCTTAATGCCCATGATTGCTCCCACAATTCATGCCTTCCTCTTTCTCATTCTCATCCATGTTGTATTGGAAGCAACACTAGACTTCACAAGCTGCCTCTTTTCTGGGCTTCATAAGACTTTAAAAACAAATGGCATGGATGCCTCTGCTGCCAGGATCTCAGCAAATAAGCTCCACTGATCCAGCGTTGATGTGCTGTATCTACACTCACTGACGAAGAAAAATGCACCCAGGATTGCTGCAAATCTCAGCATGCAGTTATGTCTTAGGCAGATATGTAAATGATTACAGGTGTGGCCTGATTTGACATTGGGTCTTGCCCACAAAAACAGTGTAAATGTGCCTTCCCCACTGCCCTATAAAAAGGCACTCAGAGGCTCCTCTTGGGTAGGGTACCTCTTGGTCAAAGATCATTGACTACGTGCTCTTACAATGACTCGAAATTAGTTTGCCAAGTTAGACTCTAAGAGGGGTATGTAATTGGACTGAGAGTAGCATGATGGTTGTTTCAACAAACTGCCCATCATATAGGTTGCCCTGACCAAGCTGTTAGAGGACGGTGGGAGCCATGGTTTTGTGAGCAAGAAACCTGGACTACTGCAGACTGGAACCTCATTGTCTTTGGTGATGAATCCAGGTTCTGTTCGGGATTCAACAACGGTCACATTTGAGTAAGCTTTTCAATCTTGCCTTTGCTCTTGAGTAGCATTCTGCCCCAACTGCTGGTGTGATTGTTGGGGAGCCATCGCATACGACAGACAGTCACCCTTCGTATTTCAATACATGAGACACAGCTCAGCAATATGTGAAGGACATCCTGAGGCCACATGTATTTGCAGGGCTTCTAACTGGCCTATTTCAGCAGGACTGTGCAGGATCTACAGGCCTAGCTGCAACATCTGTGAGCTTCCATGCCCAACCATATATCTTCATGTATACAGACTCACCAGGGTATTAGAGCCTTCTTTTTCAATTCCTACAACTTTCAATTCAACATTTTGGTGCATTATTTTTGTTTGTTTGGTTTGTTTTGTGGTCATTGACTGTTTAAACTATAAGATGTCCTGATTTCCCAGGCATTAGGGTAGCCCAGCAAGCAAGAAATAAAAGCTAAACATCGCAGCCTCATTAGACACTTTCAACATCAGGCTAAATATTCTGGAATATCAGTGGTGGACAAAGTACACAAACCAAATACTTGAGTTAATGTACAGATAGTCAATGTAAAGTATTACTCCAGTAAATGTAGAAGTCCTTATTGCAGATCTCCACTTGAGTAAAATGCATTCAAATGTATTAAGAATCCAAAGTAAAAGTACCATTATCTATTATGGTTCAAATCTACTATCATCATTTTTGTAATAAGAATAATGCTTAATCAAAGCATTGTAGGTGAAAAGACTCTAATGTCACTCTTGATTCACTGATATTTTAATAGAATGTCATTAATTTGTCTGACATTGATGAACACAATGGAATGGCCAAAGATTATTTAAAATGAATGTTTTATCAACTGTCATATACACCCAGTGTGTTTCTCCTCCAAACCAACAGAGGTCGCTGTCTCCTGAGCATTAACCCCAATATATGATTCTACGTGGAGCTTACACCATAGGGCACACATCGAACCGAACAATATGGTTTAGCCTGACTCCCACCTCTCCAGAAAAATACTAAACTACGCTTCGCATCGACTCAGACTGCAATGACTGTGATTGGTCCACAGTCAGATGAACATGGATAATGTTGAACTGAGGAAGTCTAAAAACTCCTCCACACTACAGAGACTGAAGACATCAGCAAATTCACTGCCAGAGATTTCCTCAGCCATTGGTTTGGACGCCACAGAATGAATAAAAAGTTTATACAAAGAAAAATTACTGACTTAAAAAAAAAAAACAATTTCTGCAGTGTTGAGCCAAGATTAGCATTGACAAAAGCTCTATTCTCCCTATTACAGTTCAATGAAGCATCACAATAATTTAGAAGCTGTAATTTTAAAATAAAAAATATTATATAGTGTTACTTTAAGCCCTGTTTTGTCTACAGAGTTGAAAGTAGGCCTATTTGTTCTGCAATTTTGAGCCATCTGTTATATCTGCTACAAAATTAAGTAGCAAATAGTTATAAATATTCTAATTAAAATAAATCCTTAATTTAAGAATAAAGTTCTTAATTTATTAATTTTTTAATATAAAATATTATGAATTATTTTAAAATAAGTATACTTTTTTAAACCAATCATATTTAGGTCATATTTTTTAAAGTTCCCAATAATAGCACTGTGCAGAATTAAATGTAAACTTATCAATGAAAACACACTGCTGCTGCCCTCTGGTTCGCACTGTAGTTCAGTTTCAAATGTCAGTCACACAGCCCTGTCACTCACTATTGTGAGTGCACAGTAGAACTGTGAGTGTCCCATATCTTATTATGATGATGCATAGATACTGACTTGGGGATGACCACCCAAAATTAGTTGAGATACAGGAAAGGAGTAGTCAGAGAGGGCGGTTATGTTCACAGCTGGCCACTATGGCACAGATCAATATATGCAAATGTGAGTTTATGTTATTTATTAATTCATACGTTTATTAATTCATTCATCTTCTGTGATCAGTTCATCCTGTTCATGGTCACAGTGGAATGCTCAGGGAGTCCTTTGAAACCACTCCTTTAGCCACTGAAGTCCTAAATTCAGGATCAGATAAAGATTCTTTCTAGTGCTTGGGAAATAGAGTTACAGTGCCTTGACAACCTTGAAATGTATGCCAATGAGAAAGCATCAGCTCACTCCCAAAGACCTCTACTACACACCAAATGAAATGCTAAAGGTATAGTACATTTTGCTTGGGTTTGACCACTATCACTTAATTTGAAACATGCATAATGATGATTCTTGTTGTATATTTAGACATATATATATATATATATATATATATATATATATATATATATATATATATATATATATATATATATATATATATATATATATATACATATATAGGATAGTTAGGTCTGTATTTAAGACAGAGACTGACTACCCTGGTTTGTTAATTGTTTAAAGCAAACAGAATGTTTACATATATTTGAGAGAATTCAAATAACTGTGTTCTGTTTGAAGGGTGTTAATGAACAGTCACTCAGGACACTTTTATGGTATATCCCAGGTAATTGGTCATCGCTGCTCATTAATCATATACAGAATATTAGGAGGAAATAGGTAGCATTGATTTTTGGACACATCAGTACAATAAACCCGTTTACTTTTATGATGACCTGTAATTCTCAATCATGTTATAATAATATTTTTCCCCCTCCAGCAGCCCCATTACCATTTTTTTTTTTTTTTTGCGAATTTGGACCCCATCCCCCAGACACCCTGAACAGAATCGAACTTGTTAATGTTCATTATAAATAATAAATAAATGGTTAGAGAATTGGGCTTGGGACTGGAAGGTCACTAGTTCAATCCCCATGACTAGCATTGCTGTCCTCCCTCAATCGACAGCTGAATTGCCCTTGAGCAAGGCACATAACCCCCAACTGCTCCCAGGGCACTGGGGATTGCTGCCTGCTCTTTAGGTCAAATCAACCCTTTTGTCCAGAACTTTTGTTATGTAATATTAAATGGCTAAGAAAATTAAATAAAAGATAACACAGATACTCCTGTGACTAACCCTTCCATGGATCCATAATTGCGCTAAAATGCTAATATATATATATATATATATATATATAGCCCCCTCCAGGGTGTATTCCCGCCTTGCGCCCAATGATTCCAGGTAGGCTCTGGACCCACCGCGACCCTGAATTGGATAAGCGGTTACAGATAATGAATGAATGAATGAATATATATACTGTCTGTGAGGAGTTGGTTTGTTCTCCCCGTGTCCGCGTGGGTTTCCTCCGGGTGCTCTGGTTTCCTCCCACGATCCAAAAACACATGTTGCAGGTGGATTGGCGACTCGAAAGTGTCCGTAGGTCTGAGTGAATGTGTGTGTGTGTGTTGCCCTGTGAAGGACTGACGCCCCCTCCAGGGTGTATTCCCGCTTTGCGTCCAATGATTCCAGGTACGCTCTGGACCCCTGCGACCCTGAATTGGATAAGCGGTTACAGATAATGAATGAATGAATGAATGCTATAACTTGAAAAATTTAATCTCACGTCACGCTTGCTCTCCTTCTGCAATTTACCCCAAAGTTTAAATGCCTCTTTTATAGATGTGTAGGCTAATATTACATTAAGTGTCTTGCACTAGGATGCATTTGTAGCATTGTGTGTTTACCAAAGCAGGGAACGGAACTCAATTCTGCTGCATCAAAGGTGCAGTGGCTAACTACATTACACCAGCAATTTGCCCACCTGAAATGAGACAGGAAAGGAACAATGCCTTTAACCAAGCGACACATTTTCTCAACACATCAACCTTGGCCAGTCTTTTCTAAATGTTATGGGATGAGAAAAACTTGTCCACAGCTGGTCCACATGTGGAGTTCTGCTGGTGCTCCATCATGTGCCATGCTATACCTCATTCTCTCTCAGTGCCAGTGGCCATGCCTGCTGATGAAACTCTCTGCTAAAAGAGAGCTTGTGGTCAGCCACAATGTGGAGAGTGCTGATATTTCCTCACACCAGATGTGCCTCACTATAACCAAGCCTTTCATATGAATTGGACCCGGCGGAGAACAATTTCCTTGATGATAATAAGATTTCTCCTTATTTCTCCAGTACGTTAAAGCAATTGGGGGGCATTATGTGACCTATATATTACAAAGCAGTGCTGATGAGAATATTTAATTCCACTGTGCAACACATTCATAATATATGTTACTAATACCACATTAATGATAAGGTTAATCTAATACAATCTCTTTAATCATGAATGTCAAGTAAAATGCAAAGTCATAATCTCACATTTATGTTCGGCCTGAGCTCTGAATGTTATCTTATAAACTATTAATTAACATCCATTAATTACATCTTATGCATTTTTCAGGAAATATTTTGAAGGAACTTAGATAAACACCAATCAGCCAAAACATTGAAATGACTATGAGCTTCACTCACTATATTTGTGCACTTTGTAAATATACACTTACACAGTGTAGTCTTTCTGTTAGCCCCCCTGTTTTTGTTAGCCCCCACTTATTTACATTTTCAGCATTTAGCAGACACTCTTATGTTCTGCTTAGTGTTCATCCCTTGCACCCAGTTCTTCACTGGTCAGGACCAGCACAGAGCAGGTACTATAGGTGACAGATCATTTTCTACACTGCAGTGACGCTGATGTTAGTGTGTGTTGTGCTGGTGTATGTGGATCTGACAAAGCAGTGCTGCTAGAGTTTCTAAACCCTTCACTGTCACAGCTGGACTGAAAATAGTCCGTCAACCAAAAACATACCAGTGTCCTGTGGGCAGTGTCCTGTGAACACTGATGAAAGACCAGGACTTTGCATCTACAAAGTAGACAAAGCAAGATACGTGTGCCTAACACTGTGGCAAGTAAGTGGGTACACAATGCCACAACACATCACCACCACATCAGTGTCACTGCAGCGCTGAGAATAATACACCACACTAATCTTATCTGCTCTGTTGGGGTCCTGAGGGGGTCCTGACAAATAAAGAACAAGTTGAAAAGAAGCAAACACCGTATGCACTGCAACAGATGGACAACAGGCTTTAATTGTGGAAATACAAAGGGCTCCTGGTTAGTAAGGGGAGCTGATAAAATGCACATTTAGTGTAGAATTCAGTGCTATGATTCGAAAAAGAAAATGGACCTCTCCAGAAGCTATCATGGAGAACATTTACAAGTCAGCTGAAGACCCAGACATCAGCATCACTGAGTGTGACTGAGTTTATCTAGACTGTGAGAAGCAGGAAATCTTTCAAAAAAAAAAGTCTCTAGATAAGAACTAGTACTCCACGTTCACTTTCATTGACACATTATATCAAAAGCACCCTCTGCCCCACTGCCCTACATCTCTGTCAGAGAAAGCTGATACATTACCACCTCAGTGAGGAATGGACTTATCCCAGGCCACTAAGCATAACATGTATTCTAGTCTCCTTTCCCAACATGCAAACTGCCTTCAGACACTCACTGACCCATTGCTGTGCACTCACACACACACACACACACACACACACACACGGTGAAGAGCTTCATCTCTACCCCTGCCTGGTTTTATAGAGACAGCCACAATCTGCCTGATTCTCTAAAGCCACCGAAATTACACGGACAGTTGGCTGCAGCATTGGACCTTATCTCCCTGTGCTCAAATTGACCAATGGCACATGGGGTCAACAAACGGTCACGCTACACTTCAGATCACATATTCCTTTCTCTTATACAAAGTCAGCTGCAGATATTGTTATTGTTAGTATTATTATTACTATTAGTATTAATAATAGCAGTAGTAATAGTAGCAGTAGATGTGTTGTATATGACTGGTGAACAGTAAGTAGATTTTTTGCCCCATGATTCATTTTATGCCCAAAAGTTTGAAGACATTTGCTCATTCAGCCTTTTACTCTAATGATTTGATTCCATTCATCTTTAATAACGTTACTCAGGTTAGATATTAACGCTGGATGATTAGTTAGGGATCAGAATCACTCCAGCTCATTTTAAATGTATTTAAAGCTTCATCACTCCACAGTCCTTAGGGGGCTTTATATCCCTATAGCTGACATTTGGCATTGGTCATAGTGGTCAAGACTTAATTTCAATTAATAGATAAAGCAGTACATAATGTACCAGAATATGGCTTATAACGTAAAATTTAATGCATCTCTGAGTCAAACTTTGAAATACCTGAAGTCACACTGCTTGACGCTAATCTCTCCAGAAGGACGTGTTTACTCCACCCTCTGTCAGTACATTACAGCTATCATACCTTACTTTCAAAGAACTCTGAACGCCTGACCTTTACAAGAAAACTCAAAGTGAATGACAAACTGTATTTAGCTCACCAATCAGAAAAATGCCAAACTCTTGTTTTTCCCATCTTTTTCCCATAGAACTAACAAGGCATGTATTTAACACAAAACACACAAAGCACCACTGACAAACATAGGCTACTATTTTGGTGCAGCTTTGCAGAATGGGATAAAGTGTAGTGGAATGCAGGAAAGGGATTAACTGTAGTTTTTGAAATGACAAGTGTTTCACAGAGAACCTTTAACAGCTGAATTTTATTTATCTAAGCTGTATCTAACATTTTATTTGGTCAGTGACACATTCGTTAAAAAGAAAAAAAACGGAGAAGCAAGACAATAGATGAAAAGATAAAAAATAATCATAGCCTTTGAATATTAGTTTTAATGCCATTTGCCTTGTTGTATAAGCTGTAACCTCTGCACCTGGCCTGCAGATGGCGCAAGAACTCAACAGTTACAAGCAGGACGATTGCAATGTCTCAAGGAATTGGGAATTTTTTAAGATTATAAGAAAAAACATAGGTTTATAAATATAAGACTATAAGAATCATGCAATGTTAAATACACTCATTTTTCTTAGAATGCCTTATTACATTTTAAAATTGTGATGGAAAATTAAAGGGAGCGCATGCTCTTTCAAATAAGTCTCTAACTAAGACATAAGAAGAAGACCCCTTCTCCAAAATCACAGATAGCAATCACATGACTAATACATAGGCACTGGTCTTATATTGTCTAGTATGTCTATATATATATATTCTAAAGTTAAAAATTCTCTCTTACCTTGAAGGATGATGTTCAAGAAGTCAAGCACTGGAAAGACTGAAGAAATAAATCAGCTGTCCATATAAGTGTAGTGTCTTGTTCATCTCACAGTCAAGTTCTTGGTTGCTGCCAACTTTAACATCTCTTTTTTCCCACCTGTATTCAGACAAGGCCCGCCCACCTAAACTAGGATTGGTTAGAAATGTGTACTCACATGCAGACTGTCCAGTGGGTGAACAGAGAGTGTTTTATTTTTTTCAAACTTAGTGAAAGTGCTTATTTTTATCAGAAGTGGTATTTATACTATTACTTTTACTATTACCACTAGTACTACCAATAGTAATAGACACTAGTAGTATCAATATTCTTTTTCCATGTACTATTACTAACACAATTAGTATTAATACTATCGCTGTTCTTACTTCTACAATGGCTTGTACCATTATACCTACTACTACCACTGCTGCTGGTGCTGCTGCCGCTGCTTATAACTCTTAGTCTTAAGTCTTAAGTCTTAAAATAATTTGTTTAAAAACCTGTTTATTACATAGTTATTAAATAGGATGTAGACACCTTAAAGGTAATTAATAATTGTTTGTAACACAGAGATAGAAAGGAAAACAGTGAGCAGAATATGTAAGTGCAAGGACTTACTGAATATGTCAATGTAAAGAGTAAGCTAAAACCTGAGAATGTGAATTTAGTCATTTTGCATGCTAAGGTACAACACATTATCATTGATGTATAAAAAAGACACTCTTTTAATTCATTGAATGGTTAAACTTATCAACAAATATGTGCTGAATCTGGCAGGGATGGTCAGTATCCAGCAAGATCTGATGTTTAACCATGTAGATGGATGTGGGTTCACTATCAGGCAAACAACAGATCAACGTTACCCTTTCTATCTATGTGTTATAATTGATTATTAATGACTATTAATGTATTAACAACATAATAACAATTAATAAATAACTTTTCAAACCATTTATAAACCTTTATAATTATAGTCTTATTTTAAAATGGTACACTTCTAATAATAATACAATAATACAGGTGCTATTACTGAAGGTGAGGGAGAAAAGATGTGTTTTTAGCCAAGATTTGAAATAGATCACAGAGTTTGACTGCTGGATTTGTGGGGGGAAAGAGTTACTAAGACAGGGAGCAATTCTGGAGAAAGTACCAATAACTAAACAGTGAAGGTTAAAAGAGGAAATGGAAAGTCGGACCGCAGAAGAAGATCTAAGAGTCCAGGTGGGTCTATAAGACTGAAGAAGATCTGACAGGTAGGAAGGGCAAGTTTATTTAAGGCTTTATATGTGAGCAAAAGGATTTTATCCGGGATGCGGTTTTTATAGGGAGCCAGTGGAGGTTGTGAAGGACTGGTGAAAAACAGTGAAGTGAACGGGTGTATGTAAGGAGTTGGGCTGCTGAATTTTAAAGTATCTGTACTTGTAAAAGTTTCTGTATGGAAAAAAAGAAGGATAACCTCAAGGTTGTAGACTGCATGGGAATGTGACACAACCACAAAAAACTGATTCAATTGGGAAAAGCCTTTGAACCAATTAGAAAAACTTCAGTTTTGTCACTGTTTACTATTAAAGAATTATTATTCATCCAGCATCTAATTTCTGAGAGACAAGTGATGAAGAGTTGGGTTAGTAATGGACTCAGTGGTTTTTACATTCATTCATTATCTGTAACCGCTCATCCAATTCAGGGTCGCGGTGGGTCCAGAGCCTACCTGGAATCATTGGTCGCAAGGTGGGAATACACCCTGGAGGGGGCGCAAGTCCTTCACAGGGCAACACAGACACACACATTCACTCACACCTACAGACACTTTTGAGTCACCAATCCACCTACCAACGTGTGTTTTTGGACTGTGGAAGAAAACCCGGAGCACCCGGAGGAAACCTACGCAGACACAGGGAGAACACACAAA